>NC_063340.1:86994060-87014199 GCF_021869965.1 Rhincodon typus
GGGGGGGGGGAGTTGGTAGGTGGTAGTTGAAATGGACAGTGACCAGGAGGTCAGGCTGACTGTTTCAGGCCAGGTGAAGATGATCAACGAAACAGTCACCTAGTCACTTAGTCTCCGTTTGGTCTCACTAATGTAGAGAAGACCACATTGGGAGCACTGGATGCAATAGACTAGGTTGGAGGAGATGCAGGTGAAACTCTGTCTCACCTGGAAGGACTGTTTAGGGCCCTGGATGGAGTTGAGGGAGGTGGTGTGTGGCCAGGTGTTGCATGTTTTAAGGTTACAGAGGAAGATACCAGGGGTTGGGGATGGATTGGAGTGGTTGGTGGGGTTGTGGTGCAAACTGAGTGGCGAAGGGAATGGTCCTTGTGGAAGGCAGAGAGGGGTGGGGAGTGGAAGATGTGGTGGGTCTAATTGGAGTTGGCGGAAGTTTTTGAGGATGACACGTTAGATGCGGAAGCTGAAGCGGTGGAAAGTGAGGACAAGGGGGACACTATCTTTATGTTTGGAGGTGGGGAGGGTTTAGAGCTGAGGAACAGGAAATGGAGGAGGCATGATGGAGGGCTGTCTGGATGACAGTGAGGGGAAAAGAGCATTGTTTGAAATAGGAGGACATCTGGGCTACTTGGGAGTGAAACGTCCCCTCATCAGAGCAGCTATGACGGAGATGGAGGAATTGGGGAAATGGGATGGAGTTTTTGAAGGATACAGGGTGGGAGGAGGTGTAGTCCAGGTAACCATGGGAGTCTGTGGGTTTATAGTAAATGTTGGTCCATAACCTGCTGCCAGAAATCGAAATGGAGAGTTCAAAAAGTGGAGGGAGGTATCTGAGATAGACCAAGTGAATTTGAGGGCAGGCTGGAAGTTGTTAGCGAAGTCAAAGAACTGCTCCAGTTCAGCCTGGGTGCGGGATGCAGCACTGATGCAGTCATCGATGTAACGGCAGAAGAGTTGGGGAACAGTACTGGTGTACGTACTGAACAGGGACTGTTCTACATAAGTAACAAAGGGGAGGTATAACTACGGCCCACGCGAGTGCCCATGGCCACTTCCTGGATTTGGAGAAAGTGGGAAGAACTGAAGGAAAAGTTATTGAGTGTGAGGACCAGTTTGGCAAGGGGGAGGAGGGTTTTGGTGAGGGGGGCGGGGTGTTGACCTGGATGGGCCTGTTGCAGAGGAAAAAACTGAGGGCCTGCAGGCCATCCTTGTGGGGTATGGACATGTATGGGGATTGCACGTCCATAGGAAAGATGAAGCACTGGGGGCCAGGGAACTGGAAGCTTCCAAAGAGGTGGAGGGCATGGTTTGTGTCCTGGTTGTAGGTGGGGAGTACCTGGGCCAAGTGGGAGAGAATTGAGTGGAGGTAGGAAGAGATGAGTTCGGTGGGATCATGCGGAGACGATGGGTCGGCCGGGGAAGTTGGGCTTGTGGATCTTTGGGAGCAAGTAGAAGCTGGGCAGTGTGGGGCTGGTGGACTATAAGGGTTGGAGTATAAGGCTCTGGTGAGATCACATTTGGAATATTGTGAGCAGTTTTGAGTCTTGTATCTAAGGAAGGATGTGCTGGCATTGAAGGGGGTCCAGAGGAGGTTCACAAGAATGATCCTGGGGATGAAGAGCTTGTCATATGAGGAGCAGTTGAGGACTCTGGGTCTGTACTCAATGGAGTTTTGAAGGATGAGGGGGAAGTTCATTGAAACGTACAGAATACTGAGAGACCCAGATAGGGTGGATGTAGAGAAGATGTTTTCACCAAAAGGAGAGACTAGGGCCCAAGGGCACAGCCTTAGAGTGAAGAGGTGACCCTTTAGAACTGAGATGTGGAGGAATTTCTTCAGCCAGAGGGTGGTGAATCTGTGGAACTCATTACTTCAGAGGGCTGTGGAGGTCAAGTCATTGAATGTATTTAAGACAGAGAGAGATAGGTTCTTGATCTGTAAGGGGATCAAAGGTTACAGGGAGAAGGCAGGAGAGTTGAGTTGAGAAACACATCAGTCAACATCTGAGCACCAGTTCTGACGAAGGGTCACCGGATCTGAAACATTAACTCGGATTTTAACTTCACAGATGCTGCTAGACCTGCTGGGCTTTTCCAGCAACTTTGTTTTTGGTCCTGATTTACAGCATCCGCAGTCCTTTCGTTTTTTTTTCAGTCAAGATTGAATGGTGGGGCTGACTCAATGGGCTGAGTGGCCTAATTCTGCTCCTATATCTTATGGTTTTATGGACTCCTGACTCCCTTGATTATAACATAAGTCAATGCTGCCATATTCCCATTGGGCCGCTGTCCTGTAAGAGAGTTAGAGACAATGGGTGGTGGTTTAACCTGAGGGTCGCCATGTCTCAGGTGAGGGGAAAGGTTGAGAAGGAGAGTCCTTCATGTTAATTTCAGCCAGTGTGGGAATAAATCCGTGCTGTCAATATCAGTTTGTATTGGTAGCAAGCCAAGTGAGGAGCAGACCCACTTTATGGTATGTAACACAAATGGTATTTGGTGACAATTTGTTACATTTCACATTGGTCCTACATTTGGAGGTGGCACGGGGGCACTGATTTGAGAGTACACATGGCCTATTTAGACAGACATGGGGAGAATCATTTTCTCTCAGGGTTTTTTTGTGACTTCAGAACTCTCTCTCTCAGAAGGCAATGGAAGTGAGATTATTGAATATTTATAAAACAGTGGTGGATAGGTTCCTGCTAGTCAGGAGCGTAAAGATCATAGGGGGTAGATGGGAATGTGAAAGTTCAAACACAACCAGGTCAGCCATGACCTTATTGATTGGCAGAATGGGTTTGAGGGGATGAAGGCCTACTTCTGCATGTATCTCCCATGTTTGTATTCCATGACGCGCCTCTATCTTTAAAAATAGAATGGGTACCTGGGAATCAGTCACAGTCTGGAATCCAATCCAGGAATATAGGTTCGTACAGAGAATAATGGATACCTGGCAATAAGACACGGTCTGGAATCCAATCCAGGAATATAGGTTCGTACAGAGAATAATGGATACCTGGCAATGAGACACGGTCTGGAGTCTAATCCAGGAATATAGGTTCGTACAGAGAATAATGGATAACTGGCAATGAGACACAGTCTGGAATCTAATCCAGAGATTCACATGGTTCAGGATTATGCATTTGGGTGAGTAATAGACTCAGTGGCTTTTAATTCACAACCAATATAATACTGAGAGTGTTTGATTGCATTGTAGCTTTGTTTTGTTATGTGGCATATTATTGATTGTTCTCGGAGTATCATTGCTCCAGAATGGGACTAACAGATCAAGAAATTCAGAACTGGCTCTGCCAGATCCCAAGTGATTACCAGACCAATTTGTGTGCAAGACTTGAGATGGAAGTTGTGAATGTCCCCAGCACAGAATGGAAAAGAGAGCGAAGATGCCTTGGCTGGCTATGTGAACTCACAAGAGCGTTTCAGAGGGTAGTTAAAAGTCAACCACACATTGCTGCAGCACTGAAATCACATGCAGCCCAGAGACGTCATCTTTAAGATATAATTTTACAAAAATCAACTATATTGGAAAATAACCTTATAATTTCAGATTTATGGATTTAAATTCCACCAGCTGCCTTGGTGGTACTTGAACCCATGTTTAATATCTCAATTATTAGTCCAATTATGCAACCATTACACCACTGTCACCCCTACATTTCGTAGCATTCCTTTCCATCAATTCTTTAATCACCATTGACACTTCAATTAGATCATCACTCAATCATTTGTACTCTAGTGAATTCAACCCATGCAAACTGTACTCATAATTTAGCCCTTAGTGCTCTGGTACCATTCTAGTGAATCAGTGCTGTTCGTTCTAAGACCATACTTCTTCAAAAGCAAAATAACTTTGTCAGCTATGTCATTACACACTCACTGGAGTAAGTACGATATGAACCCAAATATCCTGGCTCAAAGGCAAGGACATTACTACACCACAAGGATATCCTTGCTGCAGTGCAGTGCCCAGTGCTCAATGTAATAGAGGCATTTCACTGCTAATTGAATAAAGAACTAGAGCATAGAAAATTGTTGATTAGACTTAGAGACAGAGAGCAGTACAGCACGGAAACTGACCCTTCGGCCCAACTCGTCCATGCCGACCAGATGTCCCGAATTAATCTAGTCCCATTTGCCAGCATTTGGCCCATATCCCTCTAAACCCTTCCTATTCATATACCCATCCAGATGCCTTTTAAATGTTGTAATTGTACCAGCTTCCACCACTTCCTCTGGCAGCTCATTCCATACATGCACCACCCTCTGCATGAAATAATTACCCCTTAGGTCCCTTTTATATATTTTCCCCTCTCACCTTAAACCTGTGCCCTATAGTTTTGGACTCCACTACCCTGAGGAAAAGACCTTGGCTATTTACCCTATCCATGCTCCTCATGATTTTATAAACCCCTAGAAGATCAGCCCTCAGTCTCTGATACTCCAGGGAAAATAGCCCCAGCCTGTTCAGCCTCTCACTATAACTCAAATCCTCCTACCCAGGCAATATCCTTGTATATCCTTTCTGCACAGGAAACAACCCCAAGGACAAGATGCAACACATTACTCGTACAATATACTGAGCATCGGTTTAGGAGATCATCTGAGAGATGGCCTGTCCAACAGTGCGGCTTTCCTTCAGTATACACTTAATGGATGTGCTAACTTGGATAATGTGTTTGAATTTCTCACCTATGGTCTCCACTCCAGAAATGTTTGGCTGCAAGGCTTTGGGACCTCCCAATGTTGAAATTTCACCGCATGGAAGTAAATTGCATCTACCTAGTACCACATCACTAGTGAGTCAGTCATTTCGGGGAATTCTGGTATGTCATAAATCTATTTTTAGTCCTGCACTCTAACCAGGTTATTAAAAGATTTCTTCAGCCATATTTGTATGCGCTATCAACCGAACGGCAATAAAATTATAGGTATTGCAGTTAAAGCTTGATACTCTGCCAGTTGGAGACTACGTACAGATAATCAGAAGCTGCCAATAATGATCTCCGCAACAAAAGTTGGTTTCTTCCAGCTACAAATTCATACTGCAGTCTCTGAGAGATTATCATTTTGGGATCTTTCTTGTGCACTTGGTTCCACTGTTGAACTCGGCAGCCCGACAGAAAAGGGGTGAACAATTCCAGAAAGTGAATTTACCAGTTCTCCCACGGGACAGATCAAACAGTCAAACAAACCCTTCAGGGCTGCCATAAACTCCATCGTAGCCTTTGTTCCACATCATGTTGCACTGTTGTTATCGCTCAACAAGCATCAGATAAATAGGCCGCATCAAAGAGGCCAGCAGCAATCAAAAACGTTTTAAAAATGCAGTCTACTTTTGAACGGAGAATCTGTGAATGATTTGTGGCGTTTGCCAGAGTGCTGGTTGAAAGGTTGCAGGTTTGAACTCCATCAAGGTCCCAGCATTCCTTAGGTTAAAGTGAGAGAATGGGGCACTGTCATTTCTCTCATTGGGGTGCCCAGAACTTTTATTTATTTGTACATATGATGTGGGCGTTACTGCCTGGGCCATCCTTAAAATATGGGGTATATTGTGACACCTGTCTAGCAATCGTGGGGGTTGGTTAGCTCAGTGAGTAATGCCAACAGTGTAGGTTCAATTCCTGCACTGGATGACGTTATCATAAGGTTACCAACCCTCCCCTGGTGACCATCAGGTTAAACCACCACCTGTCATCTTCCTCCAATGACACAGCAGTGCGCTGGTCCATGAAGGCTATAGTGACTTTACCATTGCCAAGTAATCCAGAGCCTTGAGTTAATTCCAACCCCACCATGGTGGCTGGTGCATTTTAAATTCAATGTACAAATCTGGATATCATGCTGGTGATCATAACAACCAGCCACAAAAAGGGTGGCTCAGTGGTTAGCACTGTTGCCTCATGGCGCCTGGGACCCAGGTTCGATTCCACCCTCGGGCAACAGTCTGTGTGCAGTTTGCACATTCTCCCTGTGTCTGTGTGGGTTTCCTCCGGGTGCTCTGGTTTCCTCCCACAGTCCAAAGATGTGCAGGTTAGGTGGATTGGCCATGCTAAATTACCCTAAAGTGTGCAGGCTAGCTGGATTGGCCATGGTAAATGTAGGGTTACGGGGATAGGGTGGGGGCTTGGGTCTGGGTGAGGTGCTCTTTGGAGGGTTGGTGGGGACTCAATGGGATGAATGGTCTGCTTCCATACCAAAGGAATTCTGTGATTCTATTCTATGAAAAGAAAACCCCATCTAGTTCACTAAAGTCCTTCAGGGAAAGAAATCGTTCATCCTTCTCTGGTCTGGCTTGCATGTGACTCCAGACCCTTGCAATCTGGTAGACTCTTAACTGCCCTCTGAAATACTCCAGCAAGCCATTCTATTCCAGGGCAATTAGGGATGGACAATAAACACTGGCTTTGCCAGCGAAGCCCGTGAAAGAATAAAGAAACTAAAGTTAATCTAGGCCATTCAAGGGCTGGTGCCCACAGGAGGTACAGACAGGTTGGAAATGTCTGGAGGCAAATGGAGAGTGGAGTTTGGTATGGGCTTGAACGACATGGACTGTAACAAGAAAAGTGGCAGAACCAGGTTCAACAAGGCCTATCTTGATGTTGGGAATAATTCATTGCATCTTTTATACAACTGCCAGAGGCTGAGGTGCATTCTTTGCTAACAGTCGTGAGTTGCCTATTAAGAGGGATTATTGTTTCTTAACAACTTTACTAACTGCAGATCTTGCACCACAGATATATAGACGTGGAAATATATCACCATTCCTTCACTGTGACTGGGTCATAATCCTGGAACTCCCTCCCTAAAACACTCTGGCTGTTTCTTACCACAAGGGCTGCAGCGGTTCAAGAAGGCAGCTCACCACTGCATTTTCCTGGACAATTCGAGAGGAGCAATGAATGCTGGCTCAGCCAGTGACACCCATAGTCTGTGAATGGGTAGAAAAACATAGTTAAGTCAAGTGTACCTCTTCCCTTTTAGGAGAATAGCGATAGAACATCTAAGAAGATCCTAATTATCTATTGGGAGATCTTTGTGCTTCTTGGAGACCTTATTGATGTCGTCTCAAAAGGGGGATGTGCGTCTGTTCATTGTTTATGAGTTCTGAGGTGCTTCAGCGGGTCAACCGTGGAGTTACAGGCCTTTGGGCTAAGAGGCTGTGAGGAAGGAGGATTCTCCCCTTCCACTTCTGTCACTCTTGGCACAGAGCATATGCGTTTAATTTCTAACAGAGTTGTGGCTGTCGGCTCTGAGGATCAGTGGTGCAAGAGACTGATAATGACTGCATCTATGAAAGCCTCTCAGCAATCCCTCAACTCAAACTTGTTGCTCTGTAACTTCTGTGTGCCATGCTTATTTTCCCCCATCATGCCTTTATCTACAACCTGAAACCTAGCCACTCCTTCTTTAAAATCATCCTTAAAGTTCTCCTTTTTGACCAAATTTTTGATTATTTCCTTCTGTGGGCTTAAACTCTCAAATGGCAGCCAAAAGGAGGATGGAGATCTGGGGAAACCATTCACCCCTTTCTCTTCTCCATTCATGTTCGCCATTCCTTTACATTGGCGAGAACAAGTACAGACTGGGTCACCACTTTTTTTTGTGCTGAACACCTCCGTTCTATCATAGGGATGACCCCAACCTCTGAGTTGCTTGCCACTTCAGTAAACCACCTGCTCCTGTGCTAACATTTCTGTCCTGGGCCTGCAACGATATTCTAACGAGGCATGGTACAAGATCAAGGGACACCTCATTTTCTGCTTAGGCAACTTCAGTATTCATTCCAATAACTTCAGAAACGAACAGCTTTCTGTCTGCCTTTCTTACCTTCTCTCCAATACTCCTCTTCCCCACAGCCGTGATTGTATCTTGTTTACATCTGTTCTTTGTAGAAGGATTATTTCTCTCCCTTCTACTCCTTAATTTGTATTATTTTCAATTCTCTTTTTCTCTTTAACCGCAATTAACAACCTTTTTGTCTTTTGCGTCGGGTTTCTACACTGTCTGCCCTCTTACATCTCCTCTGCCTCTGTCAAAAGTATAAAAAAAGACCTAATTTCAAACACCTTTCATTTCTGCAAATGAGTAATGCCGGCCTCAAAAGGTTAACTGTGTTTCTCTTTCCATAGACACTGCCACACCTGCTGAGACGCTCCAGCATTCTATGTGTTTGCTTTAAATTTCCAGGATCTGCAGTATGTTGCTTTTCTTCGCAGGTTCACTATTGTCCTCTTCAGGTGGAATCTTGGCTGCCCATATTCTTTATTTCAATAGGTATTGTTGTCTAAATATACAACTGACAAGAACCTTGAGATGCTCTGCTGTGTTCAAGGAGTCAGTACAGATATTGTTTCATAGAATCATAGAGCTGTACAGGACGGAAACAGACCCTTCATTCCAACTCATGCCGACCAGATATCCTAAATTCATCTAGTCCCATTTGCCAGTATTTAGCCCATATTCCCTCTAAACCCTTCCTATTCAGATACCCAACCAGATGCCTTTTAAATGTTGTAATTGTACCAATCTCCACTACCTCCTCTGGAAGCTCATTCCATACATGCACCACCCTCTGTGTGGAAAAGTTGCCCCTTAGGTCCCTTTTAAACCTTTCCCCTCTCACCTTAAACCTATGCCCCTCTAGTTTTCGATCAATTTTTCCCTCTCCCTCTGAAGATACAATCAGAAAGATTTATAAATGTCTCAGAAGTTCAGGGCCTTGCTGAACATGGTTCTGCCACATTTCTCACTGCAGTCCATGTCATTAAAGCCCCAAGTACTTATATAATGTAAAATGGGAAAGGAGATTTTGGAAATTCTCAATAAAAACAGAAGCTGCTGGAAAAACTCAGCAAGTCCTGGCAGCATCTGTGAAGAAAAATCAGAGTTAATGTTTCGGGTCTGGCGACCCTTCCTCAGAACCGAAGAGGTGATGGCCCAGTGGTGTTATTGCTGGACTGTTAATCCAGAGAACCAGCTAATGTCCCAGGGGACTGAGTTCAAATCTCGCCGCAGCAGATGATGGAATTTAAATTCAATAAATATTCTGAATTAAGAATCTAACGGCGGTCGAGAATTCATTGTCGATTGCCAGGAGAAAAAGCCCATCTGGTTCACTAATGCCCTTTTGGGAAGGAAACCATCATCTTTACCTGGTCTGGCCTACATGTGACTCCAGGCCCACAGCAATGTGGTTGGCTCTTAACTGCCCACTGGGCAACTAGGGATGGGCAATAAATGCTACCTAGCAGTGATGCACTCATCCTGTGAATGAATTAAAAAAAAGTTAACTTGGATTTCTCTTCACAGATGCTGCCAGATCTGCTGAACGTTTCCATTAATTTCTGTTTTTGTTCCTGACTGACAGCATCCGCAGTTCTTTCGGTTTTTATTTGGAAATTCTCATCTTTGTTTTCAAATCCCTCCTTGGTGTTGCTTGTCCCTGTTTCTGTAACCGTCCTCCCACCCCACACGCCTCTGAGATATCCGCACTCTTCTAATTCTTGCCTCTTGCCCACCTCTGATATTGTTTGTGGTGCCATTGTTTGACATGCCTTCAGCAACCTTGACCCTGAGCTCTGCAGTTCTGCCCCTCAGTCGCTGTTTGCCTTCCCACCTCCCTCGTGACACCTACCTCTTTGAGCTTGGTCTCCCACACTAATCTTTCGATACGCGGTTCAATTGTCAAATACAATGACAGCCACGAATCGCTTTGCTATGTTGTCTTGGAGGTGCTACTTTCCAAAAGACGTTGTTGTTGATGAGGAGGGTAAATGGGGTAAGGAATTAAGGAGAAGCAGAACAATCATTTAAATCAATCGCTGTTTCTTTTTTGCAGATGAAGCAGGAAACAGGTGCAATCAGGTATTGCCATGAATTTTGACAAAGATTGCAAGTGGTAGCTGTGTGCGTGGAGAATGTACCTTCAACAATGTTGTGGCTTTCCCCAGCAAAATCTCCAGGTAATAAAAGCAAGCGACAAAAATGAAGTAAAATTCCAAACATGCCTGTTAATAGACCACTCATGTAATTTGATTTTGTATGCTCCTTTTTTTGAGAATTTTAGGGAACCTAGTCTCAAAATATTGACACTCTTGAATTATGTGCTTTGAACGATCTGCCTGCCTGTCAACTTTTGAATGAAAGACTTATATTGTTCGAAGAAAAAACTTTATAGGTGTTAGTGGGAGAGGGGGTGGAAGGGGAATCAAAAATAGAAAAACTTTAAAAAGTCTACTTTTCCAATGCCATACTCTCGTTGCCTTTGAAGTGTCACGAGGCAGAACCCATCCCAGTCCCTGTATATGTGGGACAATGGTCAGGGAGTTGGGAGAATTGTGTGAGATCAGCAGTGAGGAGATTCCCAATATTGAGAGCAAAACATCCCATTTTCCAACCAAGTATTGAATGGCGAGATAAGATTTTAGCTAGTGAGCAGTGAGAAAGGCCTGTTTGCATGTACTAGCATTAATCAACATTCTCATTGTTTGATCAAACTACAAGGAATATTGGACAAACTCAGCTGGTCTGGCAGCATTTGTGGAAAGAGGAACAGAGTTAACGTTTTGAATCTGGTATGACTCTTCTTCAGAGCAGTTCTCTGTGTTTGTTTCAGATTTCCAGCATCTGCAGCATTTTGCTTGTATTTATTAATATACCATCTCCCCTCATTGATGTAGAGTTTCCCATTGTCCCAGCTGCTGGGTAGATACTAGACAATGACAATCCCTGACATGGAAGCCAGGCTTGTTACCTGCTCACTCCAGCTCATCGGTTAATCTTCTGGTCCTCCATCTTGGGTAGCAGGTGCCAACATCTCAGGGCATGCTCAATGGGCAGTGACCACGCACAGCCCCTGTCAACCAGAAATTCCAGGTCTCTGTTGGCAAAGTGAGTGCCAATTTCCATCTGATAAGGCAATTAACGGGAACATGCAAGGCAGCTGTGGACTTCCAGACCTGACTGGGCACACACCTGGGCTTCAAAGGTAGGAGTGGTGCCAGGTATCCTGGAAGTCCTGACAGTGACGAGGTATCTTTACTTGTGGTGAGAGATAGGATACAACAAACAGGGTGATGTAAGGATGTGGTAGATAGTTAATGAGGCAAGTTTGGGATAACAGCGGGAGAAAAATTACCAGGGCTTGTGGAGAGGAACCCTCACATGAAACTCAATGAGAGGTCAAGTGAGCCAAACATGTGGCCAATTAATGGCCACTTCCTGTCTCCAAGGGCAGTTTGCCCACATCAAAATGGCTAACCAACTTGTGAGGTGGCTATTGGTGTTAAAAACTGGTAGCTACTGTGGTGTGTGTGTATGTGTGTGTGTGTGTGTGTATGTATGTGTGTATGTGTGTGTGTGTGTGTGTGCATGCGTGTGCATGCGTGCGTGTGTATGGAGGCCTAATTTCTTGGCTCTTCCTAGGCCACAAGGAGCTGCTCAGTCTCAATAGTCACTGTTACAGCAACGGTGCCACTAGGGGTCCTCTACCACCACCCTATAGCAGCACTATTTACCTGAGATAGTAGGAACTGCAGATGCTGGAGAATCTGAGATAACAAGGTGTAGAGCTGGATGAACACAGCAGGCCAAGCAGGGTCTAGGCCCAAAACGTCAGCTTTCCTGCTCCTCTGATGTTGCTTGGCCTGCTATGTTCATCCAGCTCTACACCTTGTTAACACTATTTACCTGCCTTTAAGAATGGTTGGCCATTGACGTGCTCTCTCTCAACACCTGTAGACTTGGCAATGTCCATCCTATCTTGGTGCAAGTAGGCCTTGGAAGGGTAATTCTTTCATTGCCTCTTAATTGCCTGTCTTCAATGATAGCCCAACTGGTCTCACCATGCACTGCTTGATGAAACAGTGTCAACTCCCATTTCAGATCCCCACAGCTGAACTGTTGCCATTTCTATAGAGTCATAGAGTCATACAGCATGAAAACAGGCCCTTTGGCCCATCTTATTTATTCCTACCCATCTTTCCTAAACTGAACTAAAGTCACATGCCTGCATTTGGCCCATGTCCCTCTAAACCTTTCCTATCTATGTACCTGTCCAAATGTCTTTTAAGCATTTTAAACATTATAAATGCACTTGCCTCTACCACTTCCTCTGGCAGTTGATTCCATATATGCACCACCGTCTGTGTGAAAAAGTTGCCCCTCAGGTCCCTTTTAATTCTTTCCCCTCTCAACTTAAACCTCTAGTTTTGGACTTCCCTAGGGAAAAGACCTTGTCTATTTTCCCTATCTATGCCCCTCATGATTTAACAAACCTCTATAAGGTCACCCCTCAGCCTTTGATGCTCCAGGGAAATAAGTCTCAGCCTATTTATCCTGTCCTTATAACTCAAACCTTCCAATCTCAGTAACATCCTTGCAAATCTTTTCTGCATCCTCTCCAATTTAGTAACATCCTTCTTGTAACAGGGCAAAGATTTTACAGATGAAATGCAGGGGAATGTGAGAAAGGACCTTTCTTAGACAATGACCTGAAACTTGCTGTACGTGCAGGTGATGGAAGCAGTGATGATAAATTATTTCATAAGGAAATTAGATGCAGACTTGAGGGAAATAAATAAATTTGCAGGAAAACAGGGATAAAGCAGGGGGAATGGGACTGAGTGGATTGCTCTACAAGAGCTAGTATGGACTCGATGGCTAGTGACATGCTTCTGTGTGGTTAAGGCACCAATTCCATGACTGCCCAATCTTGGTAATGCACATGTTCACAGAAAGACCAAACAGGAATATGACAAATTCCCATTTGATCTGCTCTTCTGGTATGGTTGAGGAAGAAATTTTGGAAGAGGTGCCTTTTTGTCCAGGACGGTGAGCTGTTCAGTGTTATCTTGAACCTGAGCCAGGAATAGCCGATAAAATGGTGCCTCCAGTTCCACGCACAAGGGAGAATTCCACTGCTTAATGTTCACATATGAGGGATCCTTCTTATATTGTCAAAATAGGTGAGGAAAGTTATTTCGGCTCCTTTCCCATCTACCTCTTATCTTCAGTGGTATAGACTCCAACAGATGGCCATTCAGTTTCAATGGAAAACCTGACTGTTGGTTACAGGATGGTTTACAACATTGGATATACTCTACATTAATCCTCTCTTTATGCCCACTGTGTTGATTGGCTTAGCATTGAGAGATATTTGCTGGTCTGTATCATGGGCATTTATTGCTTATCCTGAGTTGTCCTTGGTAAGACAGCAAGCTATCTGCTTCATTCTGCTTTTTTACATTCATTCACAGGATGAGGGCATTACTGGCTAGGCAGCATTTATTGCCCATCCAGTGGGCAGTTAAGAGTCAACTTCATTGCTGTGGGCCAATATGTAGGCCAGACCGGGTGAGGATAGCAGTTTCTTTCCCTAAAGGACATTAGTGAACCAGATGGGTTTTTATAACAATCAGCAATGGATGCACGGTCATCATTAGACTCTTAATTCCATATATTTATTGAATTCAAATTCCACCATCTGCCATGGCAGGATTTGAAGCCAGACGCCAAATCAGAAGGTTGCGTGTTCAAATCATGTCAGGCTCACAAATGCTTAAAGGTGGGAATCAAACTCAGGTTCCCAGAGTAAGATCTGGGTCTCTGGATTGAGATAATGTCACTAGACCATTTTTTCCCCTAGTGGGTCGTGAAGGGTCACCTACATTGCTGTAGGTTTGGAGTCACAGCAGATAAATGACAGCAGATTTGCTGATGAGATTTTACAACAAATGACAGTGGTCTCCATTTTATTCTTATTTTTCCAGATTTTTAACCATTACAAATCTGCCATGGTGGTATTTGAACTTCAGCCTGCGTTCTGGATTGCTAAATCCAGCGATATTACCACGACATCATCGCCTCCTTGCCGCAGTTCCTGCTGTGTTGGAACACCCAAGATACTGTAAGGAGAGGGTTCTTGGAAGTGGACCCAGCAACAATAAAGGAATGAAAGAAACATTTTCAACTCCTTGTTGTTGCTTGTAAAGGTGAGTTTGTGGAAACCATGTTTTAAGTGTGGTCTTCTACACAATAAGTGGAAAGGGTGAAGTAATTATAGCACTGCACAGTGCAGGAGCAAATTTATTTTGGATTGAACCTCATGGAACTCCAGTTTTTTTTAAAGCAGATCTCATATCATAACTCCACTGGTATTGGTATGATCACTGATGACATTCAGTCACGTTCCCTCAGTCATCAAAGATGGAAACATTAATGGAAATTATGCTTGGTTCCATATGTAATCTTTATCAATGTACAGGTTATCCTTGAAGTTACAGAATCACAGAATCAGTCCACTATCTTGTGAGAAACTTTAACGTGCCCAACACTACATTGATATTACCTTCTAATCTTTTTAGATAAGAGCATGTGGTTAAACTTGAAAAGGTTCAGAAAAGATTTACAAGGGTGTTGCCAGGGTTGGAGGCTTTGAGCTATAGGGAGGGACTGACAGGCTGGGACTATTTTCCCTGGAGAATCAGAGGATGAGGGGTGACCTTATAGGGGTTTATAAAATCATGAGGGGCATGGATAGGATGAATAGCCAAGGCCTTTTCCCCAGGGTAGGGGAGTCCGAAACTAGTCAGCATAGGTTTAAGGTGAAAGGGGGAGATATAAAAGGGAGCTAAGGGTCAACTTTTTCATGCAGAGGGTGGTGCATGTATGGAATGAGCTGCCAGAGGAAGTGGTGGAGGCTGGTACAATAACAACATTTAAAAGGCATCTGGATGGGTATATGAATAGGAAGGGATTAGAGGGATATAGGCCAAATGCTGGCAAATGGGACTAGACTAATTTGGGATATCTGGTCAGCATGGACAAGTTGGACTGAATGCTTACATTCCTATGACTCTACAACATTTAAAATAGAATTGAAACGACTGCTAAACTACCATTTCAAAGGAGCAGATTATAATCCTCCGAAATTAAGCAAAACGAGCAAGCCTGATAAAATCATCCCTTCCTGACTGATCTCAACCTTACAAATGTCACTCCAATCTTCTCGCTAGATTCTGCCTGCTACATAAATGCCTCATAAACCCATTGAATGCATTCACTTCAGTATCCATGGCAATGCTACAACTCACTTGCCCATTCACAGAAAAGATTTCGCATTTCCTTCCATTTTACTCCCAACTTCGATTTCATTGGTTCAGAATGTAATGCTTCTGTGAAATGCCTTGTGATGTTTATCACTACAAAGGTGTTATTCAAATTCAAGTTATTGTTGGAAGTGATAAAGTGTATCAGGTTTTCCCCATATCAAGGTTGATGCTGGACCTGTAATGAGGTTGTATGTTCTAATTGTCTGTCCTAGGGAGCTGATGGCCTGGTGGTGTTATTGCTAGACTATTAATCCAGAGGAAGGGTCACCGGGCCCGAAACCTTAACTCTGTTTTTTCCTTCACTGATGCTGCCAAACCTACTGACCTTTTCTACAACTTTGTTTTTGTTCCTGATTTACAGCATCCGCAGTTCTTTCGGTTTTTATTAATCCAGAGACCCAGCTAATGTTCTGGGGACCTGGGTTCAAATTCCACAATGACAGATGGTGAAATTTGAATTCAATTGAATTTGAATTAGAAGTTTATTGTTGACCTTGAAACTATTATTGATTGTGGGGAGAGAAGAAAAAGACATTTTGTTCACTCATAGCCTTTAGGGGAGGAAATCTGCTGTCCTTACCTGGTCTGGTCTAAATTTGACTCCAGATCCACGAAAATGTGGTTGACTCTCAACTGCCCTCTGGGCAATTAGGGATGGGCAATAAATGCTGCCTAGCCAGCGGTACCCTCATTCTGTGAATGAATTGAGAAAAATCTCTTTAAAAAAATGGATAATCCCATGTTGAACTTATCTGCCAATGGCCTATGATGTTGCAAGTTGGTTAGCTCATTTGGGTAGACTGCAGGTTTGCAATGCAGAGTGAAATCAACAATGCAGGTTCCATTCCCATGCGGCCTTGAAGTTAAGGGCACCATGAAGGCTCTGCCTTCTTAGTCTCATCCCTTGCCCAACACATGATGAGCCTTAGGTCTATGGCCAATATACCTTCCCCTTTTATATGGAGATGTTAGTATATATTCCAAAGCAACAGTGATATTAGCAGTCAGCTGCAAGAGACTGTGAAGACAGGATGGAATAGTTTGTGCTAGTGAGAGATGTACTTACAAAGACCTGTATTATATACAATATAATAGAAGAGAGATTGCAGAAACCTAGGAGGGTCACACAGCTTCATTCACGGGCCAGAGGGAAATCAATACTTGCTACAAACTGCCAGCAGAGACATAGATAGCTATCTCTCCCTTGGGCAGAATTGAACACAAATCCACAAGCCCTGAGGCAACACAAATGTAACTTTCAGTTTGGAATTTCTCCCCACCTATAAACAAGCACTCAATCTCTGTGAATTCAGGGTTTTAAGATCAGCAACGGATTCAATAGAGTGGATCAATGACTTCCTCTGTTAGGGAGGGGGCAAGGGTTAAGGGAGGGGGGTGCGGTCAGGACCCCAAGTGGGGCCACAAACTGGCAACATGACTAATGTGACATTCCTCTCATCCACTTTCCTGCCTTTTCCCATGATGCGGAGGTGCCGGTGTTGAACTGGGGTGGACAAAGTCCGAAATTGCATGATATCAGGTTATAGTCCAATAGGTTTATTTGGAATCATGAGCTTTCGGAGTGCTGCTCCTTCGTCAGGTGCAATCTGGTCTGACTCTTCAACTGATGAAGGAGCAGTGCTCCAAAAGCTTGTGATTTCACATAAACCTGTTGGACTATAACCTGGTGTCATGTGACTTCTGACTCTGCCTTTTCCCTATAATCTTTCATTCCCTGACAGATCATGAATCTATCTACCTCAGCCTTAAGTATACCCAAGGACTCTTCCCCCACAGCTCTCTGTGGCAAAGAGTTCCAAAGACTCACAACCCTCTCAGAGAATAAATTCATCCTCATCTCAGTCTTAAATTGGCATCCCTTTATTCTGAGTCCATGCTCTCTGGTCGTAGATGTCTCCATGAGGGGAAAATGTTGTAGATAGTGGACAAGTTTTGGGATGTCAGGAGGTGAGTTCCTCACTGCAGGATTCCTAGCCTCTGTCCTGCTTTTGTAGCCACAGTATCTGTATGGCTAGACCAGTTCAGTTCCTGGTCAATGGTAACCCTGGGATGGTGATATTAGGGGATTCAGTGATGACGATGTCATTGAATGTGAAGGAGTGGTGCTTAGATTCTCTATTATTGAAGATTATTGATGTCTGGCAATTGTGTGGAATGAGGATGGGCTGAAGAAGTTTAGATACAGAGAAGCCATGATCCAATTGAAGAGTGAATGGGGCTCAAGGGTCTATAGGTGTGAAACTGGAAAAGCACAGCAGGGCAGGCAGCATCCGAGAAGCAGGATAGTAAATGAGCCGGGCCGAAACAAGGGTCTGTTCCTTTTTTACACCTGCAGTTCCTAGTTTGGAATTTAAATCCATCCTGCCCTGGTGGCAAGAGTTTTAGCAGCTGGTACAAGCAGAAACAACAATAACTTATGTTATGTAACTGCTTTAAAGTAGTAAAACAAGGAGCGTTGGAAAGCCAAATCTGACACGTCCAAAAAAACTTTGTGAAAGTGGCAGGCCTTAAGGACCATTTAGGAGAGAAGTAAAGAGATGCAAAGTTTTATAGCGAGGGAATCCCGGAGTTTAGGGCCCGGGCCATCTTTGTGGTTTAATCAAACTAGGGACTGGGCAAGAAGTCTGAATCAGAAGAGAGTAGAGATGGAGGCACATGAGGTGAGTAAAAAATTGCAATTTTTGGGGATGTGGCTAGATGGGGTTGAAAATGTCAGGATGCTGATAGGCAGCCTTGCCATTTCTCCTCCTTCCTAATGGAACATTACAATGATCCCTTCTGCATCTCATCCTCCCAACTATTATCAGTATAACCCTCTACAAAAAAAAAGCTTTCCATAAAACTGAAGTTGGATTTAACTGCGAGAGTCAAACCAGCAGCAGAAAACATTTTGAGACTAAACATCATATTTTCTGTTGGGACCAGTTGATTGCTTTGTCAGAGCTGTAACTTGAGAATTTGGATGAGGGAAGAAAGGCTGGAGCAAGAGGAAAAATAAATGCAGAATGCAAATGTTTTCAGCTTTCCACCAACGCACATTCACTCAAACACTGGCACCAATGGTGTACAGCATGGGATCATTTGTGGGAAGGTTATATTAAGTCATTAAAAGAAAAGCTCACTGATCATGGGCTTCACATAAAGATATTGGAGTGTTCACTTTGGTAAAGTGTAGTCAGCAAATTAAACTGAATGGAGCTCTGTGAATCTGGACTGTGTGTGTGTATGTGTGTGTGTTTGGGGAGGCAAGAGAGACACTTGGGAGGAGAAATGTGAGAATGCAAAAGCAGATAGTGAGTGAAACTGTGAGCTATGACAGCTCACAACAGGTGTTGAAATGGATATTCACAAGAGAGACTAATACAGACTGATAAACACACAGAAAAGGACTCGCATGGATACAGAAAGAGGGAGAGGCTCAAAGAGAGAGAGAGTCACAACGTGAGAAATATGCACAGCCGGAGAAATACAGACAGTGTCTGAGAGAGGAACAGGCACTTGGCAAGATGAGATTCCATGATGTTAAGAAATACTTCAACAGCTACAAGCAAACAGCGCTGGAAATATTTAACAATTGCGAACCGTGCAATTTACACTACATAAAGAAAGTCATCTGTCATTAAAGCAATTATGAATATTTCCAAGAGGTGGATAATGACTATCAATTCACTTGATCGTTGAAAAAGAAAGGAAGACTTGCATTTCTCTTACCTTTTGTGGCTTTGAGAATACTCAAAGTGCTTCACAGTACTTTTGAGGTGAAGTTTTTTGTTGCAATTTAAGGAAAGTAGCAAATAATTTGCGCACGATAAACGTCCACAGAAAGCATGCAAACATTGATCATACTTGATCATTCAATAAGCTCTTAGCTGACCTGACTACATCACATTCCTAGCTAGATCTGATGATCTTTCACCCCTTGCTTACCAAGAATCTATTCACCTCTGCTCTAAAAATAGTCAAAGATTCTCCTTGCCTTTCGAGGACTCTGTGAGAAAACAATATTCCTCATCTCAGTTTTATTTTCAAGCAGCGACTCCTAGATCTATTATCTCCCACCAGAGACCCTTCCTGCATCCTTCTTTTGAGGTGCCTCAGGATCTTGCATGTTTTAATCAAGTCACCTCATACTCTTCTAAACTCCAAACGTTTCCTGATCAAACAACTCAACCGTTCTAGATATCAGTCTGATAAACCTTCTCTCAACAGCTTTTAGTCTATTCACGTCCTACCTTAAATCAGGTGTCCAATACTAAACACAAGACTCCAGATATGACTCACTCAGAGATAGTAAGAAATTACTCCAGATATGATCTCACCAGCATCCCACGCAACGGAAGCACTACCTCTTTCCTTTTGAATCAAATTCCCGTTACAATAAATGGTAACATTATCATGGATTTCCTAATTACTTGTTGTATCTGCATATTAATTGTAGGGATTGGAATGAGGTCAGCCAGCTGGTCTCATAGAACATGAGTTTCGTGACTGGGGCTATTAATCTAATTCAATCAGGGAGACCTGGCTGACAGGTAGAAAGGGGGAGTGTCAGAAATGCTGACACTCTGGTAGCTGTCTCTAAAGTACTAAAGTTAAGGACTATTCATGTGTATATAAAGGGTGTCTTGGTGATGGATACTGGCCTCTGTAGAGTTATTTCATTAACCTTCTGTGATTCAGGCATGAGAACACCCAGGTCCCTCTCCATCTCAGAGCTCTGCAATCTCTCACCATTTAGATTGTTTTTTTTTAATCCCTCCTGCCAAAGTGGACAATTTCACATTTTTACACATTATATTCCATTAACTAAATCTTTGTCCATTCATCTAACCTGTCTATATCCCTTTGTATCAGAGATAGTAGGAACTGCAGATGCTGGAAAATCTGAGATAATAAGGTATAGAGCTGGATGAACACAGCAGGCCAAGCAGCATCAGAGGAGCAGGAAGGCTGACGTTTCGGGCCTAGACCCTTCATCAGAAATGGGTCT
>NC_063340.1:87024199-87062476 GCF_021869965.1 Rhincodon typus
CTGCTGGGCCCACTCGAGTCCCTGCTGCTGGGCCCACTCGAGTCCCTGCTGCTGGGCCCACTCGAGTCCCTGCTGCCATCACCAAGAGAGAAGTAAAATAAAATACACGAGAAAAAAGAATGAGAAGAGAGAAAAATAAAAATAAAAATAAAACAAAAATAGAAGCAGACAGAACAGATGAGCCCAAGGCTCAGAAACCCTTCTCTACTGCAATCTTACTGGAAGTAGAACATAGCCGCAGTGTGATGTACCGATAACATATTGTGATATACTCTAACTATATGGTTGTGGTATTTGTGCATAACATAAACATAGGTCACGTAGTACTGAAGAATTCAGATATAAAGACAGAGTGAACAAGATAACTAATTCAAGCTTTGATATCATATTTTGGACTTTAGACAACTTGTCCTGATCTGGTGATCTGGAGACGTACATGAATAAAGGGAAAAAAATTTTTCTATTCATTTGTGGGATGTGGGCATCGCTGGGCTGGGCCAGCATTTCTTGCCCATCCCTAGTTGCCCTTGAGAAGGTGGTGCTGAGCTGCCTTCTTGAACCGCTGCAGTCCTCCTGCTGTTGGTTGACTCACAATGCTATTAGGGAGGGAATTCCAGGATTTTGATCCAGTGACAGCGAAGGAACAGCAATTTCTTTCCAAGTCAGGATGGTGAGTGGCTTGGAGTGGAACTTAGAGGTGGTGGTGTTCTTATATATCTGCTGCCCTTGTCCTTGTAGATGGAAGTGGTCGTGGGTTTGGAAGGTGCTGTCTGAGGATCTTTGGTGAATTTTAGTACAAATACTGATAGTACAAATACTGTGCTAATACTTCTCAATGGAGAAGGCTGGAAAAGAAGTTTTGTGGGAAGCTTTCATCCAGAATTGGAAAAATCAATCAGTTTTCGCCTCCAATTTCCATTCTTCTCTCACCTTAACCTGGTTGAGTTCTGAGTATTAGTTCACCTTCCTTGGCTTCACGGTTTCCCTTTCTGAGGATAGATTGGACAACAATATCCATAACTAGCCCAGCAACCTCCACAGTTTCATCAACTGCTTCCTGCAAGGATTTCATTCCAGTTCTAAAGAAGAGTCATGTCATACTTGAAACGTTAACTCTGTCCTTCTCTCTCTCTCTCCACAGATGCTCCCAGACCTGCTGAATTTCTCCAGAATTTCTGGTGTTTGTTCCATTCCATTATCCCAGTCTCTCCCTCTCCCCTGCGTCTGTTCTGATGATGCCTTCATCCCGTCAGGCTGCCTCCAACATCAACCTGATCCTCAATCGAGGATCCCCCTCATTGTGGTTGACAGGGCATTCAGCTGTGTTGATCCATCTCCTGTACCTCTTCCTTCATACCTTCCCCTCCTTTAAAATGCTGGTCTTGAAGAGTAACCTCATTTTTATATTGAGAAACAGGCTGAAGCTTTGTTTATTTTTTACTTTTGTAAAACAGAAGAGAATCTCTGACTTGATAGTTCTTGAAATTTCAGGACAGAGTAAGTAAACCTGGGTATTTAAGTTGGAGATCTGTACTCACATAAACCTATTGCAATTGGTCGCTGAATACTTTATGATCAAGGGCTGTCTAACCATCAATGAGAATTCTCTTATAAGCAGTCACTAGCGCTTCCACCATGGAATTTAAAAGGACTAGGGGGAATCTCAGGGAAACATATAAAATCCTGATGGGACTGTACAGGCTAGATGGGGGAAGAATGTTCCTGATATTGGGGAAGTCTAGAACTAAGGGTCATAGTCTAAGAATAAGGGGCACGCCGTTCAGGACTGAGATAAGGAAGAATTTCTTCACTCAGAGAGTTATGAACCTGTGCAATTCTCTCCCACAGGAAGTTGTTGGGGCCAGTTCAATAGATATATTCAAGAGGGAAGTGAACATGGCCCTTGCAGCTAAAGCTGTCAAGGGATGTGGAGAGAAAGTGGGAGTGGGAGACTGAAATTGCACGATCAGCTGTGATCATATTGAATAGTGGTACAGGTTTGAAGGGCCGAATGGCCTAATCCTGCACCAGTTTTCTGTGTTTCTATGTTTTTATGGTGTCAAGTGGCATGTTGTACTGATAATTGGCAACTACCATGATGTGATACTTGTGTTAGCTCCCGTAATGTGGGGTAAGACATGTGTTTAATGTTTTTGCGAAGATCTGTAGCTCGGGTTGTGGCTGGGGTTGTTGGTTGGTTCACCGAACTGAAGCAGAAAAACTGGAAACAGAACTGCTCACCATAACAGACTGGACCATATAAATTCAGAGCAGGATGGAACAACAGCGTTTCAATGGAGGCCAGCCAGCACAGAAAATGTCACCTAGAAGGGGGATGAAGCGTTTGCACGAAAATCAATCAGCTCACCGAACCAACCAACAACTCAAGATGTGTGTCAGGTAGAACTGAAGAATACAATGAACTTTTATTAAATCTCTGGTATTTGCATGGTACGTACAACTAGAGGCACTTGTGTGCCTGGGCTCAAGCTAAGTAATTTGGGGTACTGTGGGAAGACTCCCTTAGAGTGTCATGCTGCAAGAGAACAAAGCTCAGTAGAGATGGTGACTGAGAGCTTTACACCATTAGATCACATGCCTTGATAGAGAGATGACACTGCAAGCATGTCTTTTAACGTAAACCGTGCATCAGTTGCAAGACATAGCACAACATTATCTCCGACCCAGCTTTCTTCAAAAGACATGCTGTACATTTCTAGCCCTCTCTGTCTGCACTGTAGATTTTCAACACGTACCATTCACATCGAAAAAAATGCATATGCAAGGGGCAGTGGAACAATCTGTCAGTCTGGAACACTGGAAGGTAAACTGCAAACATTTTTACTAGAACATACTCTCTGTGTACTCCATAAGAGGTGCACTGCTGTTAATGCAAAATATGGAAGTGTCACACTCACCAGGTGTACTGTCAATATTTTGATCTGGTGTCATAGCAATTGTGATGAAGTGGGTTCCCAAGTGCAGCCACTTGCTGTGTTGTTAAATGCATTTCATCATGCAAGTGGTGTGCCAGTTCAAACAGCTCAGGCTGACACCTGACCGCTACACTGATGTCACAGCAGCTGGAAGAGATTGTGATCTTTTTTGGCAGTTGTGTGGTGTATATATCCCCTGCTAATTTTGAGCCCGGCTCTGTCTTACAGGCAGCTTCACCTTCAGGAAATTTGTGAAAGGGATTTATTGAAAAAAAGAAAGACTTACATCTATCTATCATCTTTCATGTCTTTAGCACATCCCAGAATCACACAACTGTTATGGCGTTGATTGAGGCCATTCAGCCCATCATGCCTGCACCAGTTCTTTAAATGAGCATCATTACCTCCTGCCTCATTATCTCCTGCCTTTTACCGCTATGCTTGCACATTATTTCTATTCAAACTATCCATGCAATGTCCTCTTCAGCACCTCAATTGAACCTGCCTCCACCACATTTCCAGGCAGTGCCTCAACCTAACCCTAATCCTAACCCTCACCCTAACCTTAGCCCTAACCCTAACTCCAACATTAACCTTACCCTAACCCAACCCCTAAATCTAATCTTAACCCTACTGCATTCCTTACCCTCACTACTCATTGAAAGAAAAAAAATTTTCACACATCGTATTTGCTCCATTTGCAAATCACTTTAATTCCGTACCGTTTGATAACAAACAGTTTCTCCCTATCTACACTATCCAGCTCACTCATGATTTTGAAAATCTCCATCAAATCTCTTCTCAGCTTTCTTTTCTCCAAGACGAACAGTCTGAACTTCTTCAATCTACCCTGATATCTGAAGTTGCTCTCTCCTGTAAGTCGCTTCTACACTCTCTCCAATGCATTCTTATCCTTCCGATAATATTTGCCCACAACTATCACACTATACTCCAGCTGAAGTCTAACAAGTGGCTCTTACAAGTTTGACATGACCACCATGCTCTTGGACACTATGCAACTACTAATGAAGCTGAGTGTAGTGTAAGCTTTACATACTACTTCCTCTACCTGCCACCTTCAATCACCTGTACACATAGACATCCAGGTCCCTCTGCTCCTGTACCCGCTTCAGAATTATATCACCTGTTTTACATTGTCTTTCAATGTACTCCTTACCAAAATTCTTTACAAAAAATTAAATGAAGTGTAGTCAGTGTTGATTTGCAGGAAATGTGGGAGGTAATCTCTACGAAACCAGGTTCCATAAACAGCAATGTGATAATGACCAGATGTTGGTTAAGGGATAAATAAATTCACTAACGATCCTTAGATTGCACCTTCCAAACTCATAACCATTTCCATCTCGAAGGACAAGGGCAGCAGATACATGGGAACACCATCACTTTCAAATTCCCCTCCAAGACATTCACCATCCTAACTGGGAAATATATCGCCGTCGTTTCACTGTTGTTGGGTCAAAATCCTGGAAATCCCCCCCTAAGGGCATTGTGTGTCAACTTAAAGCACATTGAATGCAGTGGTTCAGAAGGCAGCTCAACACCACCTTGTTAAAGATGATTAGGAATGGGCTATAAATGTTGACCCAGCCAGTCACACAGGCATCTCATAATGAAAAAGGCATACTTAACATGTTTATATTACAAGAATTTCAAATGCTATTAATATTTCGGGCTATCTTACAATCTCACCTACAGAATCATAGAATCACACAGTACAGAAGAGACTCTTCAGCCCATCGCGTCTACACTGACAAAAACTATTTTAAATCTACACTCATTCCACTTTTGGGCACTAGGCCCATAGCCTTGTATGTTATGACTTTTCAAATGCTCATCCATGTACTTTTTAAAGGTTGTGAGGTTTCCCACCTCAACCTCCCTCCCAGGCAGTACATTCCATCCCATGACCCTCTGGATGGAAAGAAAATCTTCAAATCCAATGTAAACCTCCTGCCTTTCACCTAAAAATTTCCCCACTTGTTACTGCCCCTTCAACTAAATTGTTTTCTATTCGCCCAGTTCATGCCTCTCATAGTCTTTACACATTAATCAGATTCGCCTTCAGTCTTCTCTGCTCTAAAGGAAACAACCTGATCTTATCCAGCCTTGCTACATTATTAAAATGCTCCATCCCGGGCAACATTCTGATGAATCTTCTTTGCATTCCTGTTTAGTGCAACCACATCCTTTCTATATTGCAGAGCTGCGCTCAGCACCCCAGCTATCTCTAATGAAAGTCCTGCACAGCTCTAACATAACCTCCCCCTGCTCTTTCAAACTATGCCACACCTGATAAAGGTAAGTGTACTATATGCCCCCCAACTACCCTATTAACCTGTCCCTCCACCTTCAGTCAAACACCCCAAGATCCCTGTGTTCCTTTGAGCTTCCTAGTCACTTGCTATACATTGAGTACTCCCTTTGCTTGGTATTTTTTATAAAGTGCATCACCTTAGACTTATCAAGGTAAAGTTCCATTTTGCCACTGATCTGCCAAATCTGTCTATATCCGACTTTAACCTAAAACTTCCACCTGGTCAATCTTCATGCCATCTACAAACTTACCTATTATCCCCCTTAACATTTTCTTCTATTATTTCTTTGTATCAAAAACGATAAAGGACTGAGCACTGATCCCTGTGGTACACCATTGGGCACAGGCCTCCAGTCAAACAGCCTTCTACCACCACCCTTTGTCTCCAGTTTTGGATCCAACTTGCCAAGCTACCCCATGCACTCCTACATTCTTTATCAGTTTCCCACATGGGACTTTTCCAGAGGCTTAGCTGAAATATATATAAACTACATCTATTGTACTACCCTCAACTGCACACCTGCTCATGTCCTCAAAAAGTTCAATCAAATTTGTTAGGCATGACCCCCCTCTGACAGAGCCATGCTGACTCTCCCTGATCAAACCTTGCCTCCACAACTGGCGATTAATTCTCTTCTTCAGAATTTTCTCCAATAGTTTCCCTATCACTGATGTGTGACTCGCTGGTCTATAATTCCCTGCTGTATCGCTAATCAACTTGAAGAGTGGAATTGGATTAGCTGCCCCCACCCCCATCCTCTGTTATACCAGTTAAATTCCATACACAGCTAACACCAGGATGCCACTTGCCTCTCTTGCACTGTGCAGCATCTCCATTAACCAACGTTTTCCTGCAGAGGGCCCAGTGAGGAGGTAGGCTTCATAAACCCACCTGAGTGGGGTATGCCTAGCTTGCTGTTGGCATTATTCAGTACACACTCTGGCCATCTTGCCAGCTGAACTAACCAGACTCAAATATATTCTGTGTTACTGCAAAATCATGTAAGCACATCCTTTGTCACTGTTACAAGAAAGATATTTCTGCACTTTGAATTATATTTTTCTAAAGTAGATGAAGTCAAAACTTAAGATCCTTCAGAAGAGTTCTGCATTACTGTATTTTGCCTTAATTCATGAACTTTCTCATTCCTTTTTCAGCTTTAGTGTAACATTTGCATTGCTTTATCCCTTGTAAATTATCAGGATCATTTGTTATAATTTGTTCATCTATCTCACTGATAGTGCTGCTGTCTTCCCTTTTAAATCTAACTCAAAATTAATCCCAATTATTTTCTCAAATATAATGCCAATTACTTAGCTTGCGTCCAAGTAGTTATATTCCATTATTCCTTCTTGAATGCATTTCTTTTAACTGAGAAAGCTCCCTGGTTACACATGAAGCCATGTCCACCTTATGGAAAATAATGAAATGCAAATATAAGAGAAGGCAGGGATTGACATTTCTGATACAGTTCCTGGTGAATGGGCCACAAACTGTTTGGTCAGTAGTACTCTGAAATGACTGTCCTGTCTGAAGCTCATGTGAATGTCACACCCATAAAGTGTCAGATAAACTTTACAAACAGGGAGAGACTTAACTACAAGAAAAAGACGCCTCATGCAGAGATATCTGTTCTACCTTCCAGGAATACACATAAAAATAGAGATTAACAACTGACTGCAGCCCTACTCACTATTCATCACTGTCTTGGGTGTGGACTTGAGTGCTTTGAGGGTTACAGCATTGAGAACAGCCATTTTAAATGCCCCAGCACTACAGGTAAAACAAAGAGAAAAGCTCTCTCTCCCACACTGAGTGCTGGAATTCATTCACTGTCAAAGGGAATCAGAACAGCAGAATTTCTGCCAACCTATAGATTCAAGAATCTCAAAATTGCCTTCTCAATTGCCAATGTTAATGCCATCAGTGCCATCCAATACAGGTACAATGTCATCGTATTCACTCTTCACAAGCAATTCAGAGATTGATCCACGTTTCTTTTGTTTATTTTTATCTTTTTGGACTCAGCTCATCTCTAATCTGTGTGTATGTATGTTGCATATCATTTTTGTTTGTGTTTAGTAGTCAATAAACTCTTGTTAATTCAAGAAAGCCTGGTTAAAATGACTCCTTTTAAGACACATGCATGCTTGGTCTGTGAGAAAGGTATTTACAAGTGAAGGAATTCTTTCTAAATTAACCTCTGTTGACCAACCGAGCAAAAGGTTGGTGGATGACCAAGGGGACCCAGTTTATCCCTGCTCACATGGGAGATTACCATTTGGAGTATTTTGTTTGGAACTGTAACAAATTGGGATCCTCGCCTGGGGACTGTTTATAATAATCGGAAGGTGTGACTGTTGCTGTGTGAGGGTTTGCACAGTGAGGCTATGCATACAACTGGAGACTAGATAAGGCAGACATTATACTTGAGAAAACCCTCCTGTAACATGGTCCTATATAGTTTCTATATTTTGCAGACACTGACCATCAGCCTGCTGTGTAGATCCAGTTTCTTTACAGTTTAAATTGCTGGCAGGGTAGTGAAAAAGGTATTAGTACACTTGCCTTTATTGGTCAGTGCATTGAGTAGAGGAGTTGGAAGGTCATTTTGCGCTGTACAGGACATTAGTTAGGTCACTTTTAGAATACTGTGCTCAGTCCTGGTCTCCCTGATGTAGAAAAGACGTTGTGAAACTTGAAAGGGTTCTGAAACTTTTTACGAGTATGTTGCCAGGGTTGGAGGGTTTGAGCTATATGGACAGGCTGAATAGGCTGAGGCTATTTTCCCTGAAGCATTGGAAGCTGAGGGTTGACCTTATAGAGGTTTATAAAATCTTGAGGGGCATGGATAGGGTGAGTAGCCAAGGTCTTTTTCCCAGGGTAGGGAAGTTCAAAACGAGAGGGCATAGGTTTGAGGTGAGAGGGGAATGGTATAATAGGGATCTAAGGGGAAATGTTTTCATGCAGAGCATGGTGTGTGTATGGAATGAGCTGCCTGAGGGAAGTGGTGGAGACTGTAACAATTACGACGTATAAAATGAGTCTGGAGGGGTAGATGATGGGAAGGGTTTGGGGGAATATGGGCCAAATGCTGGCAGATGGGACTGGATTAATGTAGGATATCTGGTCGGCATGGACGAGTTGGACCAAAGGGCCAGTTTTCATGCTGTACAACTCTGTGACTCTATGACATTCACAGCTCTATAATGTATTTTCTGCCTTGCATACCATTTTAGTAATTATCCAGCTTGAACAAAGATTCTGATCCAAATCTGTCATACTAGGGAATGCTGGAAACACACAATGAGGCAGGCAGCATCTGTGGGGACAAAGTTAATGTTTTCGGTCAACACTTTTTCATTGGATCTGTGCATACTGACTAACACTAATAGCTTTAATTCACATCACTGTTGAAGCAGTGCTGCACCATACTATACTAAAAGGTCTGTTTTCAGTTGTTCATTGTGCATAGTTCCATCTGAAGATGGGGCTTGCCATATTTTGTTCAGTACAGAATTCTGCATTCTATAGTTCACTGTTCTGCTGTTTACTGCACTTTATTGACTAAACAGCTTATTATGTATAGAGTCAGAAGATCATAGAGTCATGCAACAGGTTCTTCAGCCCATCGAGTTTGTGCTGACCTATCTACACTAATCCAGCACTTGGTCCATAGCCTTGAAAGTTATGACATTTCAAGTGCTCATCCAAGTACTTTTGGAAGATTGTTGGGTTTCCTGCCTCAACTACCCTCGCAGGCAGTGTATGCAAGATCTCCTCCACTCTCTGGGTAAAAATCATTTTCTAGGGGAGGCGATGGCTTGGTGGTATTATCGCTGGACTGTTAATGGACTGGATGGGCAATAAATGCTGCCTAACCAGCGACGCCCTCATCCCGTGAATGAATAAAGGAAAATAAAAATCCTCCTACCATTCAGCCTCAAATTACACCATCTTGTTACTGACTCTTCAACTAAGGGAAACAACTGCTTCCTATGTCATTTCATAGACACGTCTCTGTCTAATGCCAAGAGAACAACACAGATTTGATTTTGAGCAGCTAACATTATCTTTTTTTCCAAATGTGGGAGGTGGACATCGCTGGTAAGACAAAAATTGATTGCCCATCCTTAATTGTCCTTGTGAAGGTAGTGCTGAGCCAACTTCTTGAACAGTGGTGGTCCTTGGGTTAAAGGTCACCCACTGTGCTGTTAGGGAAGGAAGGAGGGAGGGAGTCCTAGAATTTTATCCCAGTGATAGTGAAGGAACAACACAGTTCCAACTTAGTGTGGTGCAAGACTTGGAGGGGAATTTGCAGATAGGGATGTTCCAAACTATCTTCTGCTTTTCTCCTGCTAGGCGGTAGAGATCACAGGTTGGTAGGTGCCTTGAAAGGACCTTTATCGAGTTTCTGCAGTGCACCTTGTAGATGGTAAACACTGTGAGCTGATAGTCAGAGCATTGAATACTTAAGGCTGTGGGTGGAATGCTGATCAAGCACGCTGTTTTGATCTGGATAGTGTTGGTCTTTTTGAGTGTTGTTGAAGTTCTACTAATCTAGGCAAGCGAAGAGTACTGCACACACTCCTGATTTGTGTCTAGACATGAAAAGTTAGGACGGGGACAGTTAATATTTTCACAGTTCTGCCACGTTGAAATATAAACAGCGATGTTCCTTTTGAGAAGAGAAATAAACTCAGTGAGACATTTAATCTAGTCATTAACATTTTGCATTATAAGCCTTAATATATAAATCTATGCTTCTGTGTGTGTATGTGTGTGCGAAGCTGTTAAGAAATTATCTTGCAACTGTAAAAAGAGAGAACATGAATATTTATAATGAGTGGGTGGGAGTGATTACATGGACATAATCTCATTGAAGAGTTTGAATGACGTAACCACAAGATGAGATTTTCACTCTAGGTGTAACTGTTCATCTTTTTTGAAAGAATTGTTATATATATTTATTCTCCGATCAAATAAATTCAGTCTACAGAAGGAAGAAATGCTGTTCTGTGTAGATTTTTAACCAGCTACATTATATAATTTCCAGCACTCAGGGACTGACAGACAATGTCCAGGTATTCAGTACACCCACAATCAACAGCAGGCTTGCTTTCTTTAAAAACAATATTTGTTGATTTTATTTGGGAAGATAAGTGCACATTTATCCTGCAACAGAATCATTGACTTGTTTTATGTGTCTGTAGCCACAGAAATACTGCAGGAAAATCAAGATAGTACAGGATAAATAGCTGTAAACTGTGCCTCTAGCACATAGATTAAAAAAAGTACCTATATACATAAATACGCATAAAATAGATTAGATGGATAGAAAGTAAGAAAGAAAGAAAGATAGATAGATAGATAGGTAGATAGATAGACAGATAGATCAATAGATAGATAGATAGATAGATAGACAGATAGATCAATAGGTAGATAGATAGATAGATAGACAGATAGATCAATAGATAGATAGATAGACAGATAGATCAATAGATAGATAGATAGATAGATAGAAGTGATGGATACTGAAGATGGAGAAGTAGATAGTTGATGGATAGATAATAGATGGCTAAATAAACAGATATATAGAAAATGTACTTCCCAAACAGAACAAAATATTACTATTTATCCAATAATTGCATCAATACATACCTATCAATACATCACAATATAATTATTGACAGAGTGTTAAACTCAAATTCAGGGTTATATTTTTCACACGCGAAGAATGATGGATTTATTGACTTGTGTGTATTTCTGCTGCTTGTGTCTTGAAGGCCTAAGTTATCCAGTGTCTAGCAGCAGCCTGCTGGCTGGGGTTTCCATGGTAACAGGCTCCATCTGGGTCTAGGCAGTTACTAGGCAGCGGAGGAGACAAGCAGCATCAGCGGCAGCAACATGGCTCTCATCCCCTCCCAGGTCCTGAGGGTTGCTATCCTGCTCTCCTACCTCTCCATCCTCTGCAATTTCAAAGCCCTCGACATCCCAGCTCACCAAACATACGGCGGCAGCTGGAAATTCCTAACATTCATAGACCTGGTAAGTCATGAAGAGAGTAAAGTCCTGATTATTATTCTATGGCGTCGCTGCTGCTAGTTCTTTCTTCTTCCTCTTTGCTAAATGCAGCTCCCCCCTCCACCCCCCTCACAGTTACACACAGACACCAGAAAAAACCCCGCTCAATGAATATTATTTCTCATTTAATGTGGGCGTTTCTTCCTCTCTCTCCCTCTGCTAACACAAAACAACATCTTCAAGACCATTGTCATTCATGAAAGGGAGAGGTTTAATTTTATATCTTGACATCCCAAGTCTAATTTTATGAATTTCAATCCTTTGCATTGTGTGATAAGGCTAGCTAGCAGGCTGAACACTTTAAATTCCCCTCCACTGGTGTTAAGAACTCAAAACCACTGCTCTGCATTTGGGGAAGATAATGTGCATTTGTTTTCAAAAGACAATGTGACAGGGGTTTTGCTTCAGCAGGAAACATTTTGCAACCTTAGTTTCAATTATTTTCACAGTGTTTCCACAAAGGTTCAGGGGTGCAGTTTGCTTGTGTAGAGCTTGTGAGGGCATTTATCAATACAGATGCTGACAGCGTTGAACATGAAAGGTACAGTTGGGCTTTCAGAATCGGCGTGTTTTGTTGGTCACTGGTGCTGGATGATTGGTCTGCTCCTACTTGAATGTCACAGGGTCAAAACAGGATTTCTGTACCTGTGATGACTGCGGATTGTGTCCCTGATGTCCTCTCTGTCAGCCTCCCCCTTTTATATTTTGCCCTGCTATTATACAATGATCTTGTTTCATGCGTATTAACAATGGAGAGAATCCAGAGTGAGTGATCCTTTTTGTCTGTTCTTCATGGTGGGAGGTGATTGACAGGGTACACACTGCAGTGATCAGTCGCCATTGATTGAATGCACAGAGACCTCAGCACAAAGCAATATCTGTAACTCACATGAATCACCCACTCTATATGCAAGCAGAATAGTGGAATATGTAAATAATAAATGGGAAGAGGAGAGCATTAAAGGACAGCCTTATCATTACAGCGATAGTCCACTGCATCTTAATGATAGTGCATCTTCAATTGTCATTAAAATCTTAGCTGCTAATAACAACAAGGGCTTACATTCACACAAGCTTCTGGACTGAAAGCAGTACATTTACCAAAACACTGGGGCATTCATGCCATTTATTTGGGCACAATTTCTGCTTTCTGCTTCACAGTGATGTTAAAGTTGTTTTGTAAATATGGGCCAGGGCCTATTCTTATTCTGGAAATAATGATAAAGAGCCCCCTGGAGGCCACAACAAACTGTATGGATTCCGATTCAATGCCAAACTTGAGTTTAAATCGTATTCGGTGGATCCTGTAAGAATTGCTGAACACTTTTTCTTTTAAAAATAAAGCCTCCCTGGGATTGATTTAACCATCCAGAGAACTGAGACCCACAATTTTAAGGGAAGATCTTAGAGATAAGTTGGTACACATGCAGTTGGATGTGTATGGACTGGGGGATATTGGGAGTTTGACTAGACAATGCAGTGGGCAGGTCTGGAATTGATAGATAGCTCATGGTGTCAGACCAGTAATTGCAGGATAAGTGGATAAGCATCACCCTTAGCATTCTATCATTGATTGGGTATGTGCTTGCATGTTTAAGATGCAAATGCATTTTTATAATGATTTTATTTGTTCCTGTTATCCCTGACTTTGTCCAAGTAAAAGTCCTGACTCTACTTATTTCAAACATGCACAATAGCAATTCTAGAAGAAATACACCTCTTCTGTTATTGATCGAGTTCTGAACCTACAGGCAGTACTAGCTTGGTGAAGCAAGCTGTTTGTGAAAAAGCTGGAGTTGTGAATAAATACTATAGCTTCCAGACCCCAAAGGAGCATCACCTCAGGAATGAAAGTTAAACTACCACACCATTGAGCAGTTGCTGAGGCAGTTTATAACGGAATAGCTCTTGAGGGAGTTTCAAGGAAATGTTGTCAAAAGTGAACAGTTGAAATCTCTTGTGGAGTTCGAATGAGATTTAGAGACCCACAGTGTCATTAATGTCTGAGAAATATTGGAAACTTGTCATCAACTATCTGTCTGTAACTAAAATTGCCTCATGTTAATTTGGGGTTTTTAGAATATGTTATATCTATCTTTGCACAGTCTAAACCTTTATTTTGTCAATTGCTCTTTTATTTGACTAAGTTTCATGTGCTATAGATTTGTTATTCTTTCTTTGTCCTAAGAAACCTGGGTGACTCTTTTCTAACACTGAATCAGTCTGAAGTCGATATACTTGGCTCAACCATCACCCTGGTTAAATTTTGAAATTTGTTATGAACTGTAGCAGGGTAGGAGTAGGAAGGAGTTGGTGCAACCCTCAAACCTCGGTCATAACACAAAGTTTCAAAGTGATAATCTCTGGTTTATATTCTGCTGATTTCATAATATAAACCAACAGAATGATATCGCTTTGTTAATTGCTCTCTCAGAATGACTTGGTATGGTAAGTGTTGAGTTTGCTTTCACTCCCACTTCCCTTTCAACTTCCCTCCTTATCATACCATCTTCTCTTATAATATGTAACACTTTTCACTAATCTTTTTCAGTGAACTTTATCTGTCACAGTTCTCCACTTCGCAAGGTTTGTCCAAATCCTTTTGTATTTCTTTCGTTGCCATATCAGATTTTCTTCGTTCACTTTTCTGAGTCATGTTCATTTATGTAGATTGAGAGCAGTCAGGGGCCTGGGACAAATCTCCATTCCTTCCAGTCAGCAAAACTCTGACTCACTATCCCTCTTTTAATAGATACCGTGGAGCTTCCTTTTTCAATCAACCTGATATCCAGCAACAAATTCTACTTATAACCAACCAATGCTCTCAGACACTGTGGCAGCCTTTCCCATAGAAGGTTGACAGTACATGTAGCTCAGTTGGTCACACTATGAGTCAAAGGTTTGAGCTGGGAGGCCTGGATTCTGGTCTCACCTGATCCAGAGGTGTGTGATCACATCACTGAGCAGGTTAATTAGGAAAAGAGAAGTCTATGACCTTGGCTTGAACTCTACATGTCTTTCACCGTTGTTTTAAACTGCTACTTGAGTGGACATACTGAAAAACAGTTTCATTTCTTTGATTCCAGTGCAACATGAGTCTTGCACACGATCTTGTCTTTAGAACAGAAAATATTCCATTGGAATTATCCAACTTTAACATTCCAGAATGTCTTTGAGAAATAAAAAAAACTTGAATTTATTCCTTTCACAAGCTCAGTGCACCGACTTCCCTTGAATGAATAAAACAGATGGCCAGCCTACTGCTTTATAGACAATACAGAACTTTTAAAGTGCTGTCACTTTTCTAACCAAGGCATGAGGGCAACCAATTTGCACAGAGCAAGTTCCCCTAAGTAGCAGCAAAAACAGAAGTTTGCTGGAAAAGCTCAGCAGGTCTGGCAGCATCTGTGGTGAGAAATCAGAGTTAACATCTCGGATCCAGTGACCTTTCCTCAGAACACCCCCAAATAGCAATGTGATAAATGATGAGGTAAGCTGTGATCTTGCTTGAGCGATGAATACTGAGCCAGAAACTGGCGATAGACTTCCTGCTTGTCTTCGAAATGATGACATGGGATTTCTTTTACTTTCACTCGAGACAGCAGGTGTGCTGTCAGCTTAATGTCGCCTTTGAAAGATGAGACCAGGCTCCAGCCACACCCTCAATGCCACTTGGAGCTGCCATCTTGAATTTTCATACTCAGGTCTCTGAAGTGGGATCTGAACGCAGTGTGTCACAAGAGCCTCCCCAAAAAAACGGAACACATTACAAACCACAGGAATAGGTGGGGCTTGAACCCAGGCCACAAGACCCTTCAGGTCACAGTCTTTTGGCTGACTCAAATTATTCATCTTCCACAACAAAAATATTCTTAAAAAAACTTTCATAGCTTAAACGCACAGGTGTACAGCCCTCTGTATTGTTTTAAAAATTTGTGTGTCACAAAATGGCGGCTTAGCCATTCTGCCAGCTATCCCTTCATTACACTGTGAAGTAAGGCACTAGACTGTTGTACCTGTGCTTCCTCAGTAGGATGGATTCTTAAATATCTCCATGCAAATGCATAAAGGGTGATAACTGTTGGTCCATAAGACCATAAGATATAGGACCAGGATTAGGCCATTCAGCCCCTTGAGCTTCACAACATTCAATAAGATCATAAAAACCAAAAGAACTGAGGATGCTGTAAATCAGGAACAAAAGCAAAGTTGCTGGAAAAGCTCAGCAGGTCTGGCAGCATCTGTGAAGGAGAAAACAGAGTTAATGTTTCGGGTTCGGTGACCCTTCCTCAGAACAGAGGAAGGTTCTGAGGAAGGGTCACCGGACCCAAAACGTTAACTCTGTTTTCTCTTTCAATAAGATCATGGTTGATCTGAAACTCCTTACATATACAACCCTGCCCTTTCCCCACAACTTTTGATTCCCCTATTGGTCAAGAACCTATTTATCTCAGCCTAAAATAGCTCTTGGTGGCAAGGAGTTCCAAAGACTGACAACCTTCCGAGAGAAGAAATTCCGCCTCATCACATGAGTGTTGCTGGCCGCGCCAGCATTTCTTGCCCATCTCTAGTTGCCCCTTGAGAAGGTGGTGGTGAGCTGCCTTCTTGAACCACTGCAGTCCATGTGCTGTAGGTTACCTGCGATGCCCTTAGGGAGGGAATTCCAGGATTTTGACCCACCCACAGTGAAGGAACAGTGACATATTTCCAGGACAGGAAGGTGAGTGGTTTGGAGGGGAATTTGCAGGGGGTGGTGTTCACATGTTTCTGTTGCCCTTGTCCTTCTGGAAGGACAGCACCTTCTAAACCCACAACCATTTGTGGGTTTGGAAGGTGCTGTCTAAGAATTTTTGGTGAATTGTTTCAGTGTATCTTATAGATAGTACACACTGCTGCTACTGAGCGTCACTGATGAGGAGAGTGGATGTTTGTAGATGTGAAGCCAATCAACTGAATGGTGTCAAGCTTCTGAGTGTTGTTGGAGCTTCACCCATTCAGGGCAAGTGGGGAGTATTCCATCACATTCCTGACTTGTGCCTTGTAGATGGTGGACAGGCTTTGGGGAGGCAGGAGGGGAGTTACTCGCAACAGTATTCCTAGCCTCTGACCTGCTTTTGCAGCCACTGTGTTTATGTGGTGAACGTTCCTTCATAACGTGGCTAAGGATGTTGAGTACCAACCTGCAAATCCCTCCAACACACGTGAAAGGCAATGGGTCAGAGCAGGAGAGTTTCCTGGTCAGCTGGGTGATAAGAAGGAAATTGGAGCTTCTACCATCACCATCCAAAGCTCCGAACCGCAACATACATGTAAAATGTGCAGGTTCCCATAGCAACTTGAGGTTGCTGAATGATTGTAGCTCACCGTTATTACAGGATTGGGATAATAACACTGCGGATGTGATAATTAATTGCAAAAAATTGGAAGCTACTTAAGGGAGTCATTGTAACACACTAGAGCAAAGCTGACTTGAGCTTACAACAAGGAGAGATGAAGCAACTCATTAAGAGTGTCGTAAGTGCCACTTTAATATGCATTGTGCAGGTTAACATTTCCATCATTCCACACAAGCAAAGGCTGATACTGCATTAGCATGTTAGACTGCTTTGAACATTTGCCCTCTCCAGCCCCCACTCAACCCCCAGCACTTGTATTAGATGGACAGATGTGGAAAGGGATGGCGAGAGCATCAATTCTTTCAGAATTTTTACAGAGCCAGCTGCCAGTAACTTGAATGGCTCTGTGCGTGGGCAGAGAAATCATGTCTGAGCCATGAAAACGTCACTGGACTATCATTTGAGTTGCTTACACCTCTACCTCATTGCTGTGTAGCTGTTGATGTAGTAGGACAATAACTGAATTAAACTCAATGAAAATGGTTAGGAAGACGTACCAAAGAGACACAGACTTTTAAACATCTGTTTTGCATGAAACCCAGCAATGTTGAGCAGGTATATTTAATTTTGTATCTTGTTTACTTTCTGCAATTTTTTTAGACTATCCAAAACCCATGATATCAAAACCTATTTCCGTTTAAAAGCACTTGGATTCCAAGCATATTTTCAGATTTTTTTTAAACTGCATACACAAGCCTCAACTTCAAATCCAGTTATTTTAATTCGATTTTCACAACTTGTATTTGTGAATTTTAATATTACTTAATAAGTGCTGCCATTTCAGTACTGCCTCATGGAATGCTTCGCCCATTTTGTAATAGTGTCAGTTTTAAGTACTCCCGGGTATGATACGTAAGAACGTAACTAAAAAAAACTAGAATAGGCCATGTGACCCTTTCAAGCCTGTTGTACCATTCAGTACAATTAAGCCTTATCTTCAACTATCCTCATATCCTTTAATTCGCGTAATAGTCAAACATCTATCAATCAATATCTTGCAACAAACTCAACAAATGGGCAAACACTGCTTTCTGGGCTACAGAATCATAAAGATTCATAATGACTTCAGTGGAAGAAATTTCTCCTCATCTCAGGCCAAACAACAATATTCTGAGATAAAAATCGAAGTTGCTGGAAAAGCGTAGCAGGTCTGGCAGCATCTGTGAAGAAAAAAGTCAGAGTTAATGCTTTGGATCTGTTGACCCTTCCTCGGAACATTTTCCTTCACAGATGCTGCCAAACCTGCTGAACTTTTCCAGCAACCTCTGTTTTTGTTCCTGATTTACAGCATCTGCAGTTCTTTCGGTTTTTAACAATATTCTGAGACTGTGCCCCTGTATTCCAGTCTCCTCAGGCACAGAGAACGTTTTTTCAATATCCTGTTGAACCCCTGAAGAAGTTTCTGTCTCTCAGTGAGAAACGTTTCATTACTCTAAATTCCAGGCCATCAGGTCCTGATTTACTCAATCTCCCCTCATTCCCAGTACCAATCCACTGACCCCTCAATGCATTCCTTTCAGGGTAAGGATGACCTTCCTCAGATGAGGACAGCAAAAGGATTGGCAGGGACTGATGTTCTCTGTTCTGTTCCACTGTGTATAAAACTGAAACAACTTCCATTGCATAGGAGAAATTTAACTTTTTTTTATAGAATTCCTACAGTGTGAAAGCAGGCCATTTGGCCTGTTGAGTCCACACTGACCCTCCAAAGACCATCCCACCCAGACCCGCCCCCTACCCTATCCCTGTATTTCCCATCCTAGACACTATGGGCAATTTAGCATGGCCAATCCACCTAACCTGCACATCTTTGGGCTGTGGGAGGAAACCGGAGCACCCGGAGGAAACCCACGCAGACACGGGGAGAATGTGCAAACACCACACAGACAGTCACCCGAGGATGGAACCAAATGCAGATCCCTGGTGTTGTAAGGCAGCAGTGCTAACCACCGTGCCACCCCTTAATGCCTTCCCTGTGGAAGAAAGAGGGCATTTAATGTGTTGGGAGGGTAGACAATGGCAGCCCTGCTCCCTTCCTGCCTCAATCCTATACGTAGTTGGAAGAGGCCCATGGATGGCCAACATGTGACTTGGGATGTGGGGAGCACATGCATGTTTGTTTGTGGGCTCCAGTTATAGAGTCATACAGCACGGAAACAGACCCTTCAGTCCAACCAGTCTAAATCACCCATGTTCCCAAACTAAACTAGTCCCACCTGCCTGTATTTTGCCCATATCCCTCCAAATCTTTCCTATTCATGTTCATGAACCACTCTCTTTGTAAAAAAGTTGCCTCTCATGTCTTTTTAAAATCTTTCTCCTTTCACCTTAAAAATACTCCCCCTTTGTTTTGAACTCACCCACCCTAGGGAAAAGATCCTCGCTATTCACCTTATCCATGCCCCTTATGATTTTATAACCCTCTATAAGGTCACCCCTCAGCCTCCTACTCTCCAGTGACAAAAGTCTCAAACTATCCAGCCTCTCCTTATATCTCACACCCACCATTTCTGCCAACATCCTGGAAAATCTTTTCTGAACCCTCTCCAATTTAATAATATCCTTCCTACAGCAGGGCAATCAGAGCTATACACAATATTCTAAAAGTGGCCTCACCAATATCCTGTACAACCTCAACATGATGTCCCAACTCCTATACACAGTGGACTGAGCAATGAAGGCAAGCATGCTAAGTGCCTTCTTCACCACCCTGTCTACCTATGACACAAATTTCAAAGAACTATGTACCTGAACCCCGAAGTCTATCTGTTCAACTGAACTACCTGGGGTCCTACCAATAACTGTATAAGTCCTGCCCTTGTTTGTTTTACCAAAATGCAATACATTGCATTTATCCAAATTAAACTCCATCTGCCACTCAGTTAGATATTGGGGAAGGCTTGTCCCTCATTCAGGAAGTCACTCAGTGCCCAGTCGAGGGAACCAGCATGGAAAAGGAAGGTCTTCCACTGAAATCCATTCCCTGTCCTTACTCTCCTTACTCCGAAACCCCGTCCATCACTGCAATTCCCATTCACACCGTGTGCCTGACTTCATCCATCATCTTCGCCCTTGAGTGGGGGGGCGCAGTACCAGCAGCAACAACTGGCACCTGGTGGAGCTGCTGTTCAATATCACCAATGGCCTCTGATTGGCCAGCAGTTGTCAATGGGTGGAGCTCCCATCCTCTGGGTCCTTGGTCAGATTGCTGGCCTGTCGAGGTTGTGAGTGGCACTTAATTTGAGAGCCTTTCCCCAAAAGAAGCAATACAGGGCCCCTGCTGGCTCTCCAGCTAGCAATCAATACCATTGGTTCCTCCATTAAATGTTACCTTACAAGTGTAAGGTTCATTCTGCACCATTGATGTGTGGTCTTTCTAGTGAACTTGGTGATGTCTAATAGGTGCTGGGCATCTTGGGTTTTGCAATGTGCCTATAAAGAGTAAAGACATAATGTTAAGAACAAGATATAATGAAGGTGGATTTATACTTTGCAGTTATTTTGCGAGTTAAGAAAGGATGTTAAGGCATGTTTAGTTTCAATTTTGAATGGTCTTGTTGGATTGGTGCCTGAAGTCTGGAGTTGCGTTTTGTTTACATGTGTCTGAATGAGGTGAACAGTTCAGTGCATTATGAACAGAAAGATAAAACCTGCACTGTTCCTCAGTGACAGGGATCCAATGGCATACAGAGATAGGCAGAACATTCCAGACAGTAATAGCCATCCACATCTATTGTATTCAGAGACCAATAAACACTGGGTTTTGAGAGCTCAGGTCATTGCACTGAAGTAAAAGCAATAGTGAATGTAGTTTGCAGTTTGTTTTAGTTGTATCAAGGAGGAATAACAGCTGAACGGGCAAAAAATGTCAAGTTGCTGAAAGGAAACTGGTGGCAGCTATGCCAGCCTCAGCAACAAGCCTCAGTGGAGGGCATGGTGTTGTTACTGCACAGAGGTTTGGGTGTTTTTAGGAGATAAAAATATATGAGCTTGAATCCTTTTCTGATATTTATAATTAAATCTTTCTAATCTTTTATATTGTCTCATATAATATAGTACTTTTTGTGTTTAATAATTTTTTTTTCTTTGTGTTAAAAGTACAATAGCAGACTCTTGTGAACGTGTTCAGGATTTAACAAGTTAGGTCAGGATTTTCTGACATGCTTCTAACTCTAGAGAATACACACAGTTTATTTAATCTCACCTCACTGGACAAGCCTTCTATCACAGTAATTAATCTGGTGAACCTTTGTTGTATTGCCTCTATGACAAGTATATTTTTCTTTAGGTTAGAAGACCAAACCTCACCAAGACTGTATGTAACTGCAATAAGACATCTTTGCTTCTACACTCAATTCTTCCTATAATACAGGTCAATGTAATGTAGGGGAGGCAATGGCCTAGTGGTATTATTGCTGGACTGGTAATCCAAAGACCCAGATAACGTTCTGGGTTCATATCCCACCATGGCAGATGGTGGAATTTGAAATCAATAAATATCTGGAATTAAGAATCTAGCAATAACCATGAATCTGTTGTTGATTGTCAGGTAAAACCCATTTGGTTCACTAATGTCCTTTAGGGAAGGAAACTACCATCCTTACCTGATCTGACCTACATGTGACTCCAGACCCACAGCAATGTGGTTGACTCTCAACTGCCCTCTGGGCAATTAGGGATGGGCAATAAATGCTGCCTAAAATGACACCCTCATCCTGTAAATGAATAAAGGAACTTTTGGCTCATTAATTGCTGGCTGCACCTTTACGTTAACTTGCAATGACTCATGAATAAGGACATGCAACTTCCTTTGAAGTTCAACACTTTGCAGCCTATTTGAGAAATTCCCTCTATTTCTGTTTTCCTACCAAAGTGTATAACCTCACATTTCTCCACATTGTATTCCATCTACTGAATCCTTGCCCGCTCACTTAGCTTCTCCAAATCATCCTCCTCACAACTCACATTCCTGTTTAGTTTTGGACAACCATATGGGTTAGCACTTTGTTCTCTTATTACTGACAACTGAGTTTAATTCCAGGTCCAATGACAGTTTAAATATTAAATCTGTATCAAATACAAGAGTCAAAATTAAGGGTGGGGTCAATTTTGTCTAAAATGTTATCACAACGCATGTGATAGCTAAGCTTCCTCCAACGTTCAATTTCTCTGTAGGATTCTTGAAGTTTTAAAGAATTAACAGTCATGATATTAATGTGTCTAGATTTAAACACAATTCTTAATAAGATGCGTAAAAGGTATATCATGGGGGTCAGTTGACTGGAAGGCTGGTTTGCAATGTAGGGTGAATCCAACATAGAGCTATAGTCATACAGCATGAAAACAGACCCTTCGGTCCAACCGGTCCATGCCTATAATCCCAAACTAAACTAGCTCCACCTGCCTGCTCCTGGCCCACATCCTTCTAAATGTTTCCTATTCATGTACTTATGTAAATGTCTTTTAACCGTTGTAATTGTACCCACATCCACCAATTCCTCAGGAAGATCATTCTACTTGTGAATCACACTCTGTGTGAACAATTTGCACCTCATGTCCTTTTTAAATCTCACCTCCCACCTTGTGCACAGGGCTGACATTACCATGAAGGTCCTACATTCTCAACCTCACCCCTCGTCTGACATGTGATGACCCTCAGGTTAAACCTCCACCAGTTGTCTCTCCCTAATTAGAGAGCACTCTGGTACTGTGCTGATTTTACCTTCACTGTGTGCTAATGCATGGAGTTATCAAAAATCTCAGTGGTAGGCAGTTGCTGTGAATTTTCTTGTGGGTGATATTATGACCACAAATTGGATATTCCCTGGGAACTTTGTGTCAACCATTTCCACTTCCTCTAAGTGGAATTCTTCACCTGAGTTTGCTGATTTCATCTGAGTTCTGAAGAAAAGTCACACTGAACTCAAAACTTTCTCCACAGATCCTGCCAGACCTGCTGAGTTTCTCCAGCGACCTGCTTTTTAACACTTCATTCCATAGTGCTTTGCCTGCTTTAACTGTCTATTAAAAGGAACTTGGAGTGATTGTATTGAGGTCAGCCAGGTGGACATCATTGAATATGAGGTCCCTGATTGAGGCTGTTATTCTGGTCCAATCTGGGAGCCCTGGCTGACAGATATAAACAGGAGTGTCAGGGGTTCTGTTCACTGTAGGAGCTGGCTCTGAGGGAGCTAGGTCAGTGTCTTGTACTATGCATGTATAAATAAGGAGTGACTTGGTGATGGGATACTGGCATTCATGGAGTAATTTTAGAACTGACTTAAAATTCATATTTAAATACTGCTAAACATTTGTATTTGTTAGAAAGAATGGGGAAAGGCGATATAACTTAATGGATACATTATGAAAGAAAGTAAAAGAGCAAGGGGACCTAAGGCAATACATACACAAATTGTTAGAGGCATAGTTTTGTTTTATTCATTTGTGGGATGTGGGTGTCGCTGGCTGGCCAGCATTTCTTGCCCACGCCTAGGTGCCCATGAGATGGTGGTGGTGATCTGCCTTCTTGAACTGCTGCAGCCCTCACTGTGATGACCCACGATGCTATTAGGGAGGGAATTCCAGGATTTTGACCCAGTGACAGTAAGGAACGGCGATATATTTCCAGGTAAGGATGGTGAGTGGCTTGGAGGGGAACTTGGAGATAGTGGTGTTCCCATATATCTGCTGCCCTTGCCCTTCTAGATGGAAGTAGACACAAGCAAGTTATGATGAACTTTTAGAAAATGCTGTTTTAGGCCCTGTACTTGACTTTTGTATTCAGTTTTAGGGGACCGCGCTTTAGAAAGGATGTGACATCAGTGAGGACATAGCCAACTGTTTCAAGGATGAGAGATTTCAGTTAGAAGAACAGATTGGATATGCTAGGGCAATTCTCTTTTGAGAATGGAAAACTGAGAGGAAACGTGATAGAGGTGTTCAAAATCATGTGTGCTTTTGGCAGAGTAATTAGGGAGAAACTATTCCTGTTAGCGGAAAAGAAGGAGGACATCAGTCAAAGCGATTGGCAAAAGAACCAAAGAAGACATGAGGAAAAGGTTTGGAATTGGACCTGGAATGCACTGCCTGAGATTGTGGTGGAGGCAGATTCAATCTTGCAGTTTTCCAGAGGAAATTGGATAATTGTCTAAAAACGGAAAATTTGCAGGACTCCAGGGATAAGGAGAGGGGAGTGGGATGAGCTGTGTAGCTCTTAACACGGAGCCAGCACAGAACTGAATAGGCTGAAAGGTCTCCTTCTCCAGTGTAACCATTCAATGCCATGTGAAATCTTGGGATTTAGAAATGATTTTCAGGTAATGTATTTCACCCAGCTTTACTGCATCAGATTCTTGATGAAATGTCTACTCACTGAGACAAGCAACTGAATCATCATGACCACAAAGAAATGAACTCGTTCTAAGAATTCAGCGAAACGGAAAGATTCTTAGAGGTGGGATTTATGAAGCATCACCCACAAGAGTCTAATACAATATGTAATTGAAATGCATTTCTATTTGGCAGGTTTCTGTTCCTATAATTGGTGGGCTGCTTGGAAAATTTAATCCTTTAGGTGGTACTTTTTGAAATGGTACAAGATTAACACAGACGAACTGTCATTGGATCTGGATTTAAATCTGACTCTTTACAAATAAAAATGTGGTGTGCTAACCACTGGAGCTATCTGATCCAAATTATTTCTGAATGGCGACAGATTGGAAAAGGAGGAGATGCAGCAAGACCTGGGTACACCACTGACTGAATGAGGTGCAGTTAGCAGCGAAGAAGGTAAATGGTATGTTGGCCTTCATAGCGAGAGGATTCAAGTACAGGAGCAGGGATGGCTTGCTGCAATTATCCAGGGCCTTAGTGAGACCATGCCTGTGGTATTGTATGCAGTTTTGGTCTCCTTGTCTGAGGAAGGATGTTCTGGCGATAGATTTCTGACAAAAGAAGTTTTTACCAAATTGATTCCTGAGATGGCAGGACTGACGTATGAAGAGAGACTGGATTGGTCAGGACTATATTCACAGAAGTTTAGAAAAATGAGGGGGGATCTCATGGAAATGTATAAAATTCTAACAGGACTAGACAGGGTACACACAGGAAGGATGTTCCCAATTACCATGAAGTCCAGAACCAGGAGCCACAGTCTCAGGATACACTGAAAGCAATTTAGGACTGAGCTGAGTCAGTTGAGTCCATTTTGAGATTCTTGGATTTACAGGTTAATTGAAATTATTTTCTTCTGGTTTCTTTTGACGATGATTGGTTTGTAGTGATCAAAGCGAAGTGCTACCCTACCAACTTTTACTTGCAGTGCAAGAGTGTTTAATTGTCCTCAAGTTGTGACCTACCCAGCGCACTAGTCCACACACTATTACATGAGATCAGGAGTTGCAGTCCATTTTAAGCCCTGTTTTTTTTTGTATATTCCTGGGTGGAGAAAACTCAAAGATATCTGCAGGAGATGGCTTCCTCCTGAGAGAAATGTAGACAAGTCAGCTCCTGATTTTCTGTCCCCTGTTTTACCTTTCCATTTGAAGTTTCCCTGATTGGGCATAGGGGTGACATTCCTTGTGTTCACACAGGACTCTGCCAGTCACAGTGTTGACATCCACAGTCATCTTTTGGCTATAGCAGTCTTCTTCAAATTTGGTAAATCCAAACACTTTGGGTTTCTGATCTATTGTCATGATGTGGAATGAATATTTTGGTGAATTGTAGTTATGTATGTTTTGGGGCATGCGGTTTGCTGCCTTCCTGTTCATGGACACTTTCTCAGCATGAGCCTAGGTGTGTTTCAGGGTAAACAAACAAACTCTTGAACGAGCTGGGAGCAAGTTCTAGAAGCACAGAGCAGACATTTTAAAGAGAGATGCGTAAGCCCTGTAAAACACATAGAAACTAGTGTTGTCACTGTACAGGAATATGGAACACAAGTAGGCCATTCAGCCTCTTGAGCCTGTTCTGTCATTCAATGAGATCATGGCTGATCTGTGGCACAACGCCATGTACCAGTCTTTGGCCCATATCCGATAATACCTTTGCTTCACAAAAATGTATCTATCTCAGATTTAAAATTAGCAAATGATCTAGCATCAATTAATTTGAATCAGTTATCACTGACAATATTACAATGAAGATCCAGATGAAACTCAACAGATCTGGCAGCATCTGTGGAGATAGAAGTCAAATTAACAGTTCAAGTTCAATACAGCATTTTCTTTGAAGACTTGCTGAATTTCTACAGTGGTTTCTGTATTTCTTTCAGGTCTCCAGCATCCAAAATATTTTTAAATTTAATTATGGACAAGCAGATTTGTCCACTTTCAATTGGGTATGTATCCTGTGATGGCCGATTAAGGAACTAGACCCAGAGCCAAAAATCCATGCATTAATTCTTCAAGTGAGTATATTTCTACCAACAGTACCCAACTTCTAGGAAATTAATTTTCACTGCTGTATTGGTATTTCTTAGGAAGGAAATCCCCAGAAGATTTAATCTTTACAGGACTGCTTTGTCTCTCTCTCTTTCTCTCCCTGTAAAATATAGATATAGTTGATTATGGTCATTGTTTAACTTCCAACATCTGCTTTTGTTTCAACCACAGGAAAATCCGGCAGTAAGTATGGACTTTCCCAGTAGCATTCTGCCACCAGAGAGTTCAAGATGTTTCTTGAAATGTACAAATACACCTCCCCAGCCCTCCCTGCCATCACCGAGCTGTTTATTCTCCTGCATGTGGGGTTGAAGCTGGTGAAACAAGGTCATTGTGGTTCTGCGACTCACTGCAATGAGATGGTATAAAAAGATGAGTGGAGATTTAAATTACATACATGAGTTAGCAACAGGACAGGGCCATTTGGCCCCTCGAGCCTGTTCCAGCATTTAATAAGATCTGATTACCCTGTATTCCTGCCCACCCCTCCCCACTAACCTTTCACTTCCTTGTTTACCAAGAACCTGTCCACCTCTGCCTTAAAAACATTCAAGGACTTTGCTTCCAACAAACATTCTGCAAGAGATTTTCAAAGATTCAAGGCTCTCGAAGAGAAGATTTCTTTTTGCCTCATCCCTGCTTTAAGTAGGTGACCTCTGATTTTTAAACAAGGGGAGACTGATTGAGAAGGTTAAAGCACATGGAATTGAGGGAAACTGGTGAGATGGATCACAAACTGGCTCAGTAATAGGACACAAAAGGTAGTGGTAGAAGGCTGTTTGAGTCACTGAAGGCCAGTGTCCAGTGGTGTATCACAAGGAGCAGAACTGGGACCCTTATTGTTTGTTATAAACAGAAAAGACATTGATGAAAATGTTGGTGGGAATGGTATGCAAATTTGAGATGACACCAAGATTGGTAGGGTGGTTAATAGTGAAGAAGATAATTGTAAGTTACAGGAAGATATAGATGGATTCGTCAGATAGGCAGAGCAGTGGCAGATGGCATTTAACTCTGATAAATGTGATGTGATGCATTTTGGAAGAAGAAACAAGGTGAGGGAGTATTTAATGAATGGCAGGACATTGGGCACCTTAGAGGAACAGAGGGATCTTGGGGTAATTATGCATAGATCCCTGAAGTTGGCAGAGCACGTGAATAGGATAGTTAAGAAGGAATATGGGACACTTGCTTTCATCAGTCATGGTATAGAGTATAAGAGCAAGGAGAAAATGCTAGAGTTGTACAGCTGGAGTACAGTGTATAGTTCTGGTCATCTCACTACAGGAAGGATGTGTTAGAGGTGGTACTGAGGAGGTTGACCAGAATGTTGCCTGGGATAGAGAAATTGAGCTATAAAGAGAGACTTGAAGAACTTGGATTGCTTTCTTTAGAGCAGAGAAGACTGAGGAGGAGATGTTTGAGGTGTATAAGATAATGAGAGGTATGGACTGGGTGAATAGAGATCAACTGTTTGCCTTGGTTGAGGAGTCAATCACAAGAGGGCATAGTTTTAGGGTAAGGGGCAGGAGATTCAGGCGGGATTTAGGAAAAAAGCTTTTTCACTCAATGGGTGGTGGGAATCTGCAATGCACTGACTGGGAAGGTAATGGAGGCTGGAAACCTTACAACCCTTAAAAAATATTTAGAAAAGTACTTGAAATATCATAATATTCAAGGATATGGGACAACTGCAGGAAACTGGGATTAGCATGCCTTTAGTGGTAGTTATTGTTGGTGCAGGCTCAATGGGCCGAAGGGCCTTTTCTGCACTCTATGACCCTATGAATCTATGACTCTATGACAGAGGAATATCCTCTCCACTTGTGCCCTGTCATGCTGGGGCAGGGTCTTAGATATTTCAATCAAGTTGCCACTTATTTTTCTAAGACCTGCAGGAGGACAGTTCCTGTTTTTGCTCCCATAGAAGGTCATTTTCATCTCCAACATCTCATCCACAAACAGGATATTTAACAGTTCTCAGGTAGCTGTTGTGGTTGTGAGTGCAGGCGGTGCTGTATTTGTAATTTTTTCAACACTTTGGACTGAGAGAGATGTTGGGTAGGTCAAGGTTTGCGGCAGGATTTTCCTATGGCTGAAATGAAAACAATTCTTACGAGGGAGCTGCCTATTTGCTGTTGAATATTTATCACTACTTTCCAAAGACCTGTATCTTTCCATGAGCCTCGATGTGGAATTATTGTTTAATAAAGCACACGTTCAGAATCTATCTGCTGACTGCTAGCTTCAACAGCACAAAGTGCATAATAAGGAAAGAAATATATCTCATGTGTTACTGTACAACTCTGATTACACAGTGATCTCATGCCAGAGGGAAGCACAAGGTGAAGTGACCACATTGTTAATAAAATTTATCCTTTTCTCATTTAGAAGAGGTTAGGCGCTGGGATTGTTGACTTACTGAATAGCCATGTTTAATACAAGTCTGTGCTTCTCAGACTCCTTTGTCCATGAGCCACTTAAAGTCCTCCCAAGCCACCATTGGGTTCTGTTGCTTTTCGTTTCCACTTACCGCTACAAATGAAGCGAGTCAGGATTAATGGGCAGAATGACACTGCCTTTGTTGAGACACCAATGAGGTGATGTCTGGTGAGTCAAGCTCCCCATTCAGCTGGTTCCTCTCTGCTTTCAGGCCCCACTCAGTTGTTGGAAATCTGACATTGTTCTCATGTGTGGCAAATGTGTCAAAAATCTTGTTTCTGAAACTGTTGCTGCTTATGACAACATGTGTTATGCATGCGGTAGCCCGTCTGTTTGTACAATGCTACATGTGTAGTGTTCAATTGTTTTGGGTTTGATTATGTGGTCTCTTTACTATTAATGTTCACTTTGCTTCATTGGTTGAGCCTGGCTGTAGACTCGGGTAAATAAACCAGAACATGCTGGAGCCAGATCTTGAAGAAAAGAGCACATATTTTAAAGTGAGGTGCCTATGCCCTGTTAAACACATCAAAACTAATGTCATCACTGCATAGGAACATAGGGCCAAGTGTAGGCCATTCAGCCTCTCGATCCTGGTCTGCCAGTCAACGGGCTGCATGTTGGCTCAGTAGTTAGCGCTGCTGCCTCACAGCGCCAGGGACCCAGGTTCAATTTCACCCTAGGGCTATCGTCTCAGTGGAGTTTGCACATTCTCCCTGTGTCTGTGTGGCTCTCCTCTGGGCGTCCCTGTTACCTCCCACAGTCCGAAGATGTGCAGGTTAGGTGGATTAGCTATGGGGATGCTGAGTCTGGGTGGGAAGTTTGTTGGAAGGGTTGGTGTACACTTATGGGCTGAATGGCCTCTTTCTGCCCTACAGAGATCATGGCTGATCAGTGGCCTAACGCCATGTACCTACCCTTCGGCTCATATCTCTTAACACATTTGCATTAGAAAAATGGATCTGTCTTGAATTTAAGATGCAAACCAATCTAGCATCAAATGCTGTTTGTGAAGACAGTTTCAAACCTCTCCCACCCTTTGTGTATCAAATGCTTCCTAACATCTCTCCTGAATAGTCAGTCCCTAATTTTTGATCTATGCCCCCTAGTTCTAGAACCTCTAAATAGGGGAAATAAAAACTAAAATTGCTGGCAACTTGGGAAGTCTGGCAGCGTTTGTGGATACAATGCAAAGTTAACATTTAGATAGTGCCCCTTCTTCAGAACAGTGGAAATAGTTTATCTATCCTAAGTTTTCCTGTTAATATCTTGAAGACTTCAATCAGATCACTCCTGAACTTTCTACACTGTCAGGGATATATCTGTTTGTCACTTAAATAAATGATTTGGATGAGAATTTAGAAGGCATGGTTAGCAAGTTTGCGAATCAGACCAAAATTGGTGGGTGTAGTCGACAGTGAAGAAGATTATCTAAGATTACAAAGGGATCATCGTCAATTGGGCCAAAGGGCTGAGGAGTGACAGATGGAGTTTAATTTGAATAAATGTGAGACATTACATTTTGGTAAAACAAACAAGGGCAGTACTTATACAGTTAATGGTAGGGCCCTGGGTAGTGTTGTCAAAGAGAGAGACCTCGGGGTCAATTACATAGTTCTTTGAAAGTTGCATCACAGTAGACAGGGTGGTTAAGGCAGCATTTAGCACACTTGCCTTCATTGCTCAGACCATTGTGTATAGGAGTTGGGACATCAAGTTGAGGTTGTACACGACATTGGTGAGGCCACGTTTGGAGTACAGTATGCAGTTCTGGTTGACCTGCTATAGGAAGGATATTATTAAATTGGAGAGGGTTCAGAAACGATTTGCCAGGATGTTGCTAGAACTGGGGACGGTTTCAGTTACGAGGCTAGGTTGGATTGGCTGGGACTTTTTTCACTGGAGCGTAGGATGTTGAGGGGATGACCTTATAGAGGTTTATAAAATCACGAGGGGGATAGATAAGGTAAATAGCAAAGGTCTTTTCCCTGTGGTGACAGAGTTCAAAACTAGAGGTCATATTAGATGAGAGGAGAAAGATTTAAAAGGGACCTGAAGGGCAATTTTTTTCCTTATTTGGAATGAACATCCAGAGGAAGTGGTAGATACAGGTCTAGTTACAACATTTAAAAGACATTTGGATAGGTACATGAATAAGAACGGTTTGGGGGCATATGGGCCAAATGTAGGCAAGTGGGACGAGTTCAATTTGGGATTATGGTTAGCATGGATGAGTTGGACTGTAGGGTCTGTTTCCGTGCCGTATGACTGTATATACTACAGCGTATAATGGGTATGAGGTTTGCAACTTATTCTCCTGTAAAATCTCAGCTGTGACATTACACATCAGACATTTGCATCTTGTTCCAATGCAAGGACCAACTGGAAGATCTCATGGACCATCAGTGGTGCACAGACCACACTTTGAGAATGACTGTAAAGGGGTAAAGGTATTACGAGGAGATTCGATGAATGCTTTTTTAGTTGCAAACAGCTTCAATGGAGTTGACACAGAAAAACTGTTTCCATTTGTGGGTGAATCCAGACCAGATCTGCAAACAAATGGGTTAAAAAATCTAGGTGAATTTCTTTAGAAAGACAGAGGTGAAAATGTGAAACCCTCTGCAATGTGCATTGGATGAATGCTTCTTGAAATTGAGAGGAAACCTGATACACAGATAATGGAGAAGCAAATGGAAGGGTTTGCAGAGATAGTAGGAACTGCCGATGCCGGAGAATCTGAGATAACAAGGTGTAGAGCTGGATGAACACAGCAGGCCAAGCAGCATCAGAGGAGCAGGAAGGCTGATGTTTCGGGCCTAGACCCTTCTTCAGAAAGACCCTTCTTCACCAATTCAAAACGTTAACTCTGCTTTCTTCCCACAGATACTGCCAGACCTGCTGAGTTTCTCCAACAATTTCTGTTTTGTTTAGGATGAGTGGTTTGTTTCTGTGCTGCATTTCTCCATGCTATGTGCAATTAAATCCACGTCTGTTTTACAGGAAGTTATTCAAGAATTTCTAGAACTATCAAGGGTGTACAAATCAACAAGGGTTTATCAAAAGCAAGCTGCATCGAAGTAATTTGTTAAAATTCTTTAAGTGTGTAACAACACAGTCGGTGGATAAAAATAATGTGGTTGACTCCCAGAAAACATCTGCTGTCTCTGACAAGAGACTTACAACTTGAACAAAAACTCCTGGGATCCATGGTGAATTGGTAAATTGGATTATGAAGTTGCTTGATAATCGGAAACAGGCTAGATATCTATAAATAAACATATATGTAATTGTCTTTGGCAGCTGTGAACAGTGAAGTCTCCAGACCTCAATTCTGGTTTCTCCTGCTCTTCAGAATATTTATTAATTATCTTGCTCAAAGCATTGTACTAATGATGGTTAACCTTATAGATGATACCACGGAAGAAGAGTGTTATGAGAATTTCTAGATGCCACATCCTAGGAAGGATGTTTGAGCCTGAAAGGGAGAGCAGCATGTGTTTACTAGAATGATGCCTGAGGGTTAAATAATGAGGAGAGATTATACAAACTAGCATTGTGTAACTTAGAATTCTGGAGTTTAAGTAACAATTTAATTGAAGTTTTAAAGATGTTCCGGGAATGGTTAAGGTAGATAGAGAAGAACCATTTCTCCTGGTTGAGAGGTCTAGGGCAGGAACATAAGGTGGAGTTTAATGTAACGGGTACAGGTCCAGCAACTCAACAGGTCCCATACCCACCACCTTTCTCCATGGTTCTGAAGTTATTTTCTCTTCAGAGGCATCCAATTCCCTTTTGAAACCAAGAATTAATATGCCTTCACATCACTTCCTGATAGTTCATTCCATATCCTAACCATAGAGTCATAGAGTCATACAGCACAGAAACAGACCTTTTGGTCCAACTCATCCAAACAAACAAACTAAACTAGTCCCAGCTGCCTGCGCTTGGCCCATATCTCTCTAACTATTTCTTATTCATGTACTTCTCCAAATGTCTTTAAAATGTTGTAACTGTACTTGCATCCATCACTTTCTCTGGCAGTTCATTTCACACACGAACCTCTCTGTGTAAAAAAAGTTTCTCCCCATGTCCTTTTTAAAACTTACTCCTCTCACCTTAAAAATATGCCCCCTAGTTTTTAACTCCTCCACCCTAGGGAAAAGGCACCGACTATTCATCTTATCTTATGATTTTATAAATCTCTATAAAGTCACCCCTCAACCTCTTACACTCCAGTCAAAAAAGTCCCAAGCTATCCAGTTTATTTTCATAATTCAAACCCTCCATTCCCGCAACATCCTGGTAAATCTTTTCTGAATTGTATAACTCCTGCCCTTGTTTGTTTTACCAAAATATAATACCTTGCATTTATGCAAATTAAACTCCACCTGCCATTCCTCAGCCTATTAACCTAATTGATCAAATCACTTACCCTCGTATTACTATTGGCCAGTTTGCCATTCACCTTAAATTGATGTCCTTTGTGAGAAATCTCTGTTGAGAAATGTTTCTCTAAATATGGTGTTATGGTCATTAGGCTCTTGATGTTATTGACCGATTTGGTGTAATTGTTTAGTTGATAAATCATTTACATTCCTCTTGTCTGTGGCTTTAGAAAGACTTGCCAGAAACATTGCCAAATGGATATCATTGCCAGTAACATCAAGACAGCAATGACCATAAGATCAAAAGAAATAGGAACAGGATTAGATCATTCAGCCCCTCAAGCCTGCTCTGACATCCAATAGGATCATGGCTGATCTGATATTCCTCATATCCACTTTCTTGCCTTTCCCCATAACCCTTGATTCCCCGACTGATCAAGAATCTATCTATCTCAACCTTAAATATACACAAGGACTCTGCCCCCACTGCTCTCTGTGGCAAGGAGTTCCAAAGATTCATAACCCTCTGAGACAAGAAATTCCTCCTTATCTTAGTCATAAATTGGTACCCCTGTATTCTGGATCTAAACTCTCCCATGAACAGAAACATCCTCTCAGCATTTACTCTGCCAAGCCCCTTAAGAATCCTGTATTTTCAATGAGATCACCTCTCCTTCTTTGAAACTCCAGTGAGTAACATCCTAATCTGTTTAACCTTTCCTCATAGGACAATAGCTCCGTCCCAGGAATCGTCCAAGTGAACCTTCTCTCAACTGCCTTCAATGAAGGAATGCCTTTTTAAAATAAGACAATAAAATGTCCTAGCTCACAAACAAATGCAGCACAATTACTGATGAGATTTGGCATGATTATGGATCTTTACAGATTCTTAACAGAACCCAACAATCTGTACAACACAATAAATGCATACTTTTTGAGCATTTGTCATCATATACATTTCTTGTCTTTGGGGGTTATGCAGAACAATGACAGTGTATTTAAAAAGTACACATTTCATTAAAGCATTTTAATTGGAATATATGAATCAGAAATAGGCCATTCAGCCCCTCCAGCCTGCTCCACCATTGAAGAAGTTCATGGCTTATTTCATTGTAGCCTCAAATTTTGTCTATCCCTGATAACCTTCCACCCCCTGCTTAACAAGAATTTACCGACTTCTGCCTTAAAAAATATTCAAGGGCTCCGCTTCCAGCACCTTTTCAGAATGTGGGCTCCAAAGACAGACACACACCTTTGAGGGAAATAAAAGTGCCTCACCTCAATGTTAATTGAAATTGGATGTGATTTTTCAGACTCCTGACCGTAAGGCTGTTTAAATCGGGTGCGTTTTGAGAAATTGAAACGTAGAAGCTTAAAGACCTCTGCAATGTTACACGTCACTCACGCTCCCTTTAAACTGCACGGCTGGGAAGTTCCATGTGTACTGATTAATGGGCCAACACATTGACCTCTGCGTATGGTGCCATGCAAAGACCTCCGACGTCTGAGCAGTGTAAGGGACCATTGCCCCCCTGGGGGACAGACGCAATGGAGAAAGGAAGATCTCTTCTCACAGATGGTTACTGGGTGTACAGAACAGCCCGTGCATCAGATTCATAAATGTTAATGACACATGCAGCAAGCTCGCAACACAGAGTTCAACGACACACTCAGCCACTGCTTTCTAATAATTACATTGATTCAGCACACTGCAGACAACAAGCTGCTAGGTTGTGGTTTCTTTCTGGGTCAATTAATGGTGGGTGACCTTCAGAAAATCTTCTTTCTATATATTAGGAAAACTTTGACCGAAATTCATCTTCAACAATATTGGCCTGGGGCAATAATTACCTCAAGGTGCCCAGGAGCATTCACCTCTCTTCAGTACCGCTTGGGTCAGTGTACAGTTGCATAGTGGTAGCATTACTGGACTAGTAATCTCAGAGGCCCTAATGAGTTCAAATCCCATCATGGTAACTGGGGGGACATTAAGTGCTGGAATACATTACTATTCTCATCAATAGTAAGCATGAAACTTCTTGATTATTGTAAAAACCCTACTGGTTCTCTGATGACCTTCAGGGGAAGCTAGCAACCATTCCTATCCAGTCTGGCCTATTTCACATAACTGACATCTGTAGTAATATGGGTGCCATGGTGGCTCAGTGGTTAGCACTGCCGCCTCATAGCACCAAAGTCCCAGGTTTGATTCCACCCTTGGGTGACCATTCTTGTGGAGTTTGCACATTCTCCCCATGTTTGCATGAGTTTCCTCCAGATGGCCTATTCTCCTCCCACAGTCTGACAATGCACAGGTTAGTTGGATTGGCCATGCTAAATTGCCCCATAGTGGTCAGGGATGTGCAGGCTGAATGGATTAGCCATGGGAAATGCAGGGATAGGGTAGGGGAGTGGGTATGGGAGAGATGATCTTCGAAGGCTCAGTGTGGACCTGATGGGCCAAATGGCCCGTTTCCATAAATAGGAATTCTATGACCCTTAACTACCCACTGATATGGCTGATCAAGCCACTTAGATGTATGTGGCATGCCAACAAGCAGTTGGGCAGGGCCAATAAATGATGGTCCATGCCAATCACTCTCATATACACACAGCCTGTTGTTGCTGGATTCCTGACAGAGTTAGTACTGATGTGGCTGACACCAGTCAATTTCAGGACGGAGCAGTTTTAATTGGTGCCTTTTATTAACTGTGTCCAAAGTGCTTCTAACTGTTATATCTCAATCCTAGCGTCAGAGTTGTTTCTTTTTTGTTGGCACTGAAAGCCACTCACACCCCATGCCTTCAGAAACCAGAATATGTGGAAACTGAGAACCTTAATTGTTGCTGTGAAAGAAAACTGGGACAGTGAGATAACGGTGGAACTGAGTCTCCAGTTGTGTTGAGATCACTTTTGATCTACAGATGGTATGCAGCTTATTTACTTGTCCTGAAGCAATTATAATTCTCAACTCGTTATTCCCCGAACGTCCCACCATGTTTACAAGGAGCCCACCCAAGTGGATGGATGTATTTATCTCTGACATCTGGTCACAATCCTGCCCCACATCTGATCTCTTGATAGCAATAAAGGTTAATAACTTCCCTATCCTTTTCCTTTCGTTAAATTTCTGCCTATTGCATCTTCTCCAGTGGTATAATCTGCAGGTCAGAGACATCATCTGTCAGGTTAACTCCATAATTTAGTGGGAGTCTGTTAGCTCAGTTGGCTGGGCAGCTGGTTTTTGATACCAAGTGATGCCAACAGCATGGGCTCAGTTCCTGCACTGGCTGATGTTTCCATGTAGGATTTTCTTTCTCATCTTCTCTCTTCACCCGAGGCACAGCGACCCTCAGATTAAACCACCACCAGTCATCGTTCTTGATTGGATAGAAGCCCTAAGGTCTGGTAGGACAATGCTAACTTTTTTTATAACTTAATCGATGAAACACCATTGCCAAGTCTAAAAGGTTGAAGGCTAGAATGTCACATCAATATCCAATTGTCATGCAAGTGCAAAATTTAGCAAAGAAAAGAACTCAAAAAACCTTGTTCCTGTGTTTTTTTTGTAATAGGCAGAGGACAGAAGGTACTTAACCAGTGGGAGCTTACAAAGCCTAAAACAAAATTTCTGCTGTTAGATGCAAAACTGTAATTGGGCGGCACTTGTCGAGCAATCCTAAGTACGCCAATTGCTATATTAAGAACAAATTTAAGACAAGCAGTCAAGTATCTATGCCTGCTATAAGTGACATACATTCATATTCAAGGGCCTCTGCAAATGAAAGAAGTATGTTCACAACTTACACATTTTTGTGAATTTCCTGGGAGCTTGAGGAGCCTATATTTCCCTCCATGCTTTCTCCATGGACGAAACTGAGCCAATCGCGCCTACGTGCCAACCAATTAACATGCAAGAGTCCTGTGGTATACGTTGTATGAAATGTGCAGTCCTGCATTGTCCTGATGAGTGCAAAATGAAAAATTTTAATAAGTTCAGCAATTTCAAAAAGCATGTGGTAATGACAGAGATCAGTAACTGTTCAGAAAGAATGCACCCAGGTGCATGACCATTGCTGTAAATATACCTAGCCGAGGCATGAGTGTGCATAACTAATGTAAGAATGGCCAGGAATTCAGCACAATAATGATTCACGCCATTGCAGTATTCATCCATCATCACTTTGAAGACCTCATGTTTCAGGATGTCACTCAGTGCAATTTACAGGGTGCAAGGGCTTGTGTCTTTCTTTAATATAACCTGCTGCTTTATCACGTCACTCGGATACACGACCGTATCTTGTTGGTACCCGTCTGTTCCTCAGGAGCTGCACAGCCAACAGAGACAACCAGCCCCTCGAGGAGGCCAAGTTGCTGTGGCAACGCATGCTTTTACAATCATGTTACAGTTTGGAGAGACAGAGACATCAGTGTTTGGTACTTATTGCTAAAGGAATGGAGCACGAATTTAGGAAAGCCTTCTTGCAATTGTACAAGGCATTAGTGAGACATCCAGAGCACTATATATAGTTTTGGTCCCTTTATTTGAGGAAGGATGTAATTGCATTTGAAACAGTTCTGAGGAGTTTCACAATATTGGTTCCAGAGATGAAAGGCTTGTCTTATGAGGAGAGATTGACCAGATTAGGCAGACACTCACTAGACTTTAGAAAGATGAGAGGAGATCTAATTGAGCTGTATAAGATGCTAAAGGAGATTGACAAAGTAGACACAGAGAGGATGTCTCCTTGTGGGTCAATCTAGAATGAGAGGTCACAGTTTTAGGTTAATGGGTAGCAGATTTAAAACAGAACATGAAATGGAATGACGTATTTCAAAGGATCGTCTGTCGGTGGATATGTGGTGGATGCAGGGACGCTGAATAAATTTAAGGAGGAGATAGACAGATTTTTAATTATTAATGGGTTAAGGACTATGGGGAACAGGCAGGAAAATGATATTGAGACTGAGATGAGATCAGCCATGATCATATTGAATGATGGAGCAAACATGATGGGCTGAATGGCCCACTCCTGCTCCTAGTTCTTATGTTCTTACCATCATGTGCTGACCAGGAGTCTCTCCCTCTCTTACTGCTTGCCATTGGTGTTGCTGGCTGATATCAAAACTGATCACATTATGAACGCAAAGATAACAAGGTGTAGAGCTGGATGAACACAGCAGGCCAAGCAGCATCAGAGGAGCAGGAAGGCTGACGTTTCTGATGAAGGGTCTAGGCCCGAAACGTCAG
>NC_063340.1:87062876-87146246 GCF_021869965.1 Rhincodon typus
GCTGCTTGGCCTACTGTGTTCATCCAGCTCTACACCTTGTTATCTCAGATTTTCCAGCATCTGCGGTTCCTACTATCTCTGATACGTTATGAACACACCTTTCTTGGCCATTAAGCGCTAGAGTGGGAACTTGAACTTGGGAGCTTTCTGCTCAGAGGCAGGGACGTACCCAGTACATCCCAGAACCTTCCCTTCATCATTCTAAGCATCCTGAAGTTTATACCCCAAGGACATAATTAATGCAAACCTTAAGTTGGAGGTTTTTTTAATATAAAAATACAAGTGTTACCACTGAGCTGAACTGCCACAGAAATATGCCATTACATGTTAACAATGCTAGTGCATTGTGTGTGTGGGAGGGAAGGGTAATCTGGAGGACTTAAACATTGACTGCTGGAATCCAGTGTTCAGTAATTTGGTCCAGGTTGCCATGGAGAATCAGCCTTGTTGCACTGACAGAGTATCTCAGCAAGATTTTGGATTGAGAATGATCTACTTCTGTAAAGCAGTCCCAAAATAGGCCAGGAGTATTTCAACCAAGTAGTGGTGTATTTTACTCATTGTTTCTCAAGGTTGAAGGGAACACACTTCAATTTGCAGACTCCCACCAGTAAATGCTGGAGGACCATTGGCAAGTCAGTCTTTATTAATCATAAAGTGGTAAACGTTCTCTGGAAAGCATTAAGCTCTCATCTTTAACAATAAAAATTCCTTTGGCTGAATAATACACACAGATATTTATGAAAAAAAATAAAAGATTTGTGTGCCTATCAAGATAAATCCAGGAGCACTCCAGGAAATCAAACCTCAGGAATGTATGAATCATCTGAAGCCTTGGTACCTTCTGTTCCTTCCCAGCAGGATTCCATACTCTCCACAGGCTGGAATGAACCTTTGAGATATGAAGAGAGGAAAAGGAGCAGGCCATTCAACCACTCAAGTCTATTCTGCCATTCAATGAGATCATGGCTAATCTGTAGCCTAACACCACATATGTACTGTTGGCCCATTTCCCTTACACTTTTGCTTAACAAAAAGTCCATCTCAGATATAAAACTAACAACTGATCTTGCATAGAGTCATAAGAGCACAGAAACTGACCTTTCGGTCCAACCAGTCCATACCGACCGTAAACCCAAATTAACCTTGTCGCACCTGCCTGTACTTGGCCCATATCCCTGCAAATCTTTCCTATTCATGTACTTACCCAAATGTCTTTTAAATTCTATAACTGTACCTGCATTCACCACTTCCTCTGGGAGTTCGTTCCACACACCAACCACCCTCTGTTTAAAAAAAGTTGCCTCCACGTCCTTTTAAAATCTTTCTCCTCTTACCTTAAAAAATATGCCCGACTGCCATTTGTGGAAGAGTTCCAAATTTCTACCACCCTTTGTGTAGAAGTGTTTCCTAATATCTCTCCTAAATGGTATGATCCTAGTTCTCAGATACGCCACTCAGCCCATTGAGTCTGCTCCAACATTCAGTGAGATCACGGCTGATCTGTTCATCCTCAACTCCACTTTCCTGCGGTTGTTCATTTGTTAGCCGAGCCAGTTGTTCCGTGGTGTACAGGTACTTCATTACCGTTCTAGCCAACATCATCACATTTTAAACCGGAAGTGACGAGACCCACCATACCAGAGGATCATATAAATTTGGAACGGAGAAGAATACCAATGCTTCGATTAGAGGTCGCACTGATGATGTTCCCTAGGAAGGTGACAAAACGTCTGCGCACCAAGGAATAGCTGGCCCAGCGAGCAAACGAACAACCACATCCACAACCTGACCTGCAAATTTTCACTGAGTCCATTTTCCTGCCTTTTCCCCAAACCTTTGTTTGCCTTACCAACTAGAAATTTCAGCCTTGAATACAGTCAATGTCCCAGCCTTGATAGCCTTCTGTGGTAAAGAATTCCGCAGATTCATTAGTCTCTGAGAGGAAAAAATATCCTCCACATCTCCGTTTTAAATGGGCAACCCCTTACTCTGAGGTTATATCCTCTGATCCTAAACTATCCCACAAGAAGGAACAATCTCTCAGCATCTACCTTATCCATCCTGTGCCCGTAAACCTTCTAAACTCCGATGTATCCAACCTCATCACATGAAACAGTCCGTCTATACCTGGAATCAACTTAGTGAACCTTCTCTGGCCTGTCTCCAATGCCTGCACATCTCTCCTTAGATACACGGGGACTGGGGTGTGGTGCTCAAAACTGTTCACAGAATTTCAGATGTGGTCTGACCAGTGCCCTGAATAGTTTCAGTGCTACCTCAATTTTTTGTTATTCATTGACGGGATGTCAGCATTTATTGACCATCCATAATTGCCCAGAGGACAGTTAAAAGTCAATCACATGGCTGTGGGTCTGGAGTCACATTTGTCCAGACTGTGTAAGGATGGCAGTTTCCTTCCCTAAAAGACATGAGTGAGCCAGGTGGGCTTTTCCAATAATCGACAATTGTCATCATGAGTCTCTTAATTCCAGGTTTATATTGAAATTAAATTCCAACATCTGCCATTGCAGTACTAAAGTCTGAGTCCCCAGAACATTACCTTGGTCTCAGGACGGGAGGTGATAGCCTAGTGGTGTTATCGCTAGACTATTATTCCCGAGACTCAGGTAACATTCTGCGGATCTGGGCCCAAACCTTGCCACATGGTAGATTGTGGAATTTGAATTCATTAATAACCTGGAACTAAGAGTCTAATGATGACCATGTAACCATGGACAATTGTGAGGGAAAAACCCATCTGGGTCACTAATGTTCTTTAGGGAAGGAAATCTGCCATCCTTAGCTGGTCTGGTCTACATGTAACTCCAAACCCACAGCAATGTGGTTGACTCTTAACTATCCTAAGGCAACTAATAATGGACAATGAATACTGGCTAGTAACACCCATATCCCATGAATTCATCAAAAAGAATTAATAGTCTAGCATTAATACCACTAGGCCATCATCTCTCCTACAATTTGTTTTATACTCCATTCCCTTTGAATGAAAGGCCAACATTCCAATTACCTTCCCAATTGCCCACTGACAGTCTAGGCTAGCATTATAATTTTAATCATTTTGCTGACTTCCCTGACAGCCCAGCCCCCTCAGGTAATGATTCTCTGAGTCATACCAATTTAAAATCTTCCAGGTTTTTGTTGTTAATCAGCTGATGGGCACATGGTTGTTGTGACTGCAGTTGGCAGCATCTCTCGCTTTGCATTGCATCAACCCAGGATGCCGACATCTCATTTCCCTTTGAGGTGGGTACCACTACAATTGCCCACCTCGATTTTAACAAAGCTTTGAATCATGAACGCACACTCAAGAAGCAGGCCCCATGCTTTTAGAGTGATAGAGCCATAGAGATGTACAGCATGGAAACAGACCCTTTGGTCCAACTCGTCCATGCCGACCAGATATCCTAAATTAATCTAGTCCCATTTGCCAGTATTTGGTATGTATCCCTCTGAATTCTTCCACTTCGTGTACCCATCCAGATGCCTTTTAAATGTTGTAATTGTACCAGCCTCCACCACTTCCTCTGGCATTTCATTGCACCACTTCATCTGGCATTTTATTCCATACACGCACTATCCTCTGCGTGAAAAAGTTGCCCTTAGGCGCCTTTTAAATCTTTCCCCTCTCACCTTAAGCCACAGGCCTCTAGTTTTGGACTCCCCTACCCTGGGGAAAAGACCTTGACCATACACCCTATCCAGGCCCCTCCCTCAGCCTCCAACGCTCCAGGGAATATAGCCCCATCCTAATCAGCCTCTCCCTATAGCTCAAACTCTCCAACCCTGGCAACATTCTTGTAAATCTTTTCTGAACCCTTTCAAGTTTTCTGGAAGAGAAACAGAAATTGCTGGAGAAACTCAGCAGGTCAGGTAGCATCTGTGGAGAGAGAAACAGAGCTAATGTTTCGAGTCTGGTGACTCTTCTACAGAACTGAAGAAAGCCAGTCAAATCTGACATTTGTGTTGATGATGGGGATGGGTGGATTGAGGCAATGGGAATGCCTTACTAACCCTTTCTATCCAGTCTGGCATTAGCCAATGAGAGGATAAGAACTTGAAGACAAATTGGTCGTTGGAAAGGTAAATGGGTCCATCACCATCTCCAGAATCCATTCAAAGTCTCTTTGAAAAAACGAGTGCAGGCTTGATGGGTTGACTGGCCTTCTCTGGTGCTGTAACATTCTATGATTGGCAGCCACACCTCAATGGAGTTGGCAATACATCACCGATCCTTTACGGTCACTTGGATCAAAATCTTGACGCTTGCTACTGACAGCACTCTGGTAGCACCTTGACGTGAACTGAGCAGTTCTGGAAAGTGGCTCACTGTCATATCCCTGAGGGTTTTGTGGATGGGCAATAAATACTGGCTTTGCCAACAACGCCCACATTCCAAGAATGAATTTTTATGCACCAACGCAGCAGCATAAATACATACTGTCACATGTGAAGCAGACTTGATTATAGGAAAAGGTTCCAAAGCCATTTCAGCTATAAGCAGCATCTTAATAATGATCTTGTTCCCTGTGACTGTTATGTTGACATCCTGTCATTCTTAAGCCGACATTCTCTCGATTCTTAAAACTGAGCTCCAGGCACTTTAGAATTATTTAGATTTTCTGAAGTTCTATGACTCATCCATTTTTATTTTTAATGCTCTCAATGTAGCACCACTGATGTATCCTCTTTCAGACTTGCCTAACTGAATAACATGCCGATAGATAACATTTCTAAAATCGTATTTTCAAACACTATATATTTTTGTAAATTAAAATGTCTTTATGTAGTTGTGCACTCAGTCATCCTGTGTTCTCAGTTAAGTGTCTCAGTCTTCAATTCACGGTGAATTGAAAAGGACCAAAGTTTTGCCAAACCTGGATCGAAACTTGGTTAGACCACAGTGAAAGTACTGTGTACAGTTCTGAATACTATGTTGTTAAAAAAAAATTAATGAGGCACTGAAGAGGTTGCGGAGAAAATTAACAAGAACGATGTGGCTGTGGAAATTCAAAGCAAGCTCATTAAAAGTGTCCCTGATGGTGCCCACGAAACCGTTGTTCACCGCTGTAAGGTCCCATCTGGTTCACTAATGTCCTTTAGTGAAGGAAATCTGTCGTCCTGGCCTGGTCAGGCCTACATGTGACTCCAGACCCACAACAATGTGGCCAACTCCGAACGCCCTTCTGAAATGGCCCTAACGAGCCAGTTCAAGGGCAGTTAGGAAATGGATAATGAATGTTGGCTCAGCCAGTGATGCCCATGTCTTATGAATGAACATTAAAAAGAATACACAGCAGGAAATGGTTGATAGACGATGTCTCCTTTTTCTTGAGAAGAGAAAGGTGACCTAATGAGGATCTTTAAAATTAAGCAAGATTACGTGGAAGTGGAGACAGAGAGAACACTTCCTCTTGTGCAGAACAGTAGAACTGAGAACTTCAATAGTTGTCAAGAAATGCAATCAAGAATTCAGAAGGAACTTCTCCCAAAGAGTTGGCAAAATGTGGTGTTCATCACCATATGGAATGAGGTGAGGTCACTGCAGTTCCAGAGGTCCAGAGGCCTACTTTCTCTTCAGAGAGAGAGGTTTTTGAAATGAGTTTAATCTGGGGATCACTACACCTCAGGTGAGGGGCAAGTTTGAGAAGATTGACCTTTATAGTGACCTGAGTTGGAGTGGGAATTAGATTTGGGCTGTTGGACATCACTATACAGTGAGTCTGGTTGAGTTTCTGGTCAATGATTACTCCCAGGATGTTGAATCCACACTATCAACATCTTGGGGGTTACCATGGACCCAAAACTCAACTGGACTCGCCATATAAATGCAATAGTTACAAAAGCAGGTCAGAGGCTAGGAATAATGCAGTGAATAATTCACTTGCTAATTTCTCAAAGCCTGTCCACCATCTACAAGGCACAAGTCAGGAGTGTGATGGAATACTTCCCACTTGCCTGGATGACTGCAGCCCCAGCAACACTCAAGAAGCTTGACACCATCCAGGACAAAGCAGCCCGCTTGATTGGCACCACATCCACAAACATCCACTCCCTCCACCACCGATACTCAGTAGCAGCAGTGTGTACTATCTACAAGATGCTCTGCAGAAATTCACCAAAGATCCTCAGACAGCACCTTCCAAACCTATAATCATTTCCATCTAGAAGAACAAGGGCAACAGATATAACCTGCAAACTCCCCTTCAAACCACTCACTATCCTGACTTAGAAATATATCACTGTTCCTTCACTGTTGCTGAGTTGAAATCCTGGAACTCCCTTCCTAAGGGCATTGTGAGTTTACCTACAGCACGTGGGCTGCAGCAGTTCAAGAAGGCAGCTCACCACCACCTTCTTAAGGGGCAGCTAGGGATGGGCAGTAAATGCTGGCTCAGCCAGTGACACACACATGAGAAAATAAAAAAAACTGTCACAAACTGACTGTAAGGCCGTAAGAAATAGAAAGGGGAGTAGGCCATTCACCCCTCGAGCCTGCTCTGCCATTCAGCCAACTGAACTAACCAATCCCCAGCTGAAGCAAATGGTATTGATTCCCTTATAGAATCTAAACAAGGGTATGAAGGGGAAGGGAAAAGTAGATTTATATGAGGAATGATGGGACGGAGGAGCATGGAGGGTTGGTTTATGAGTAAAGATTGAGTAGATTGGGACTCTACTCTTGGAATTTAGATGAATGAGGGGGAATTATACAGAAACATATCAAATTATGAAGGGAATAGATAAGAGAGAAGCAAGGAGGTTGTTTCCACTGGCAGGTGAGACAAGAATTCAGGAGCATTGCCTCAAAATAAGGGAGAGCAGATTTAGGGCTGAGTTGAGGAGGAACAAAGGGTTATGAATCTGTGGAATTCCCTGCCCAGTGAAGCAGTTGAGACTACCTCATTGAATGTTTTTTAAGGCAAAAATGGATAGACTTTTGAACAGTAAAGGAATTAAGGGTAATGGTGAGTGGGTGGGTAAGTGGAGCTGAGTCCATGAAAAGATCGGCCATGATCTTATTGAATGGTGGAGCAGGCTCAATGGGCCAGGTGGCCTACTCCTGCTCCTATTTCTTATGTTCTTGTGTTCTTATGAATACAAATATGGACTGGCTGGGAGTGAATGGTCTCTTTCTGTGCTGCATATCCCATGTAATATTTTTCTTCGCTGCTCCTCAGCTTTTGAAACAACAGAAAGAATAATCCTTTGGATTCCCACTTTGTAACTTGACCTCATCCCAACCCATCCTCTGCACCATTAGTCGCCCTCAGCTTTGGTTTCATACTTCCTTTCTGACTTCCAACATTTATGTCATCAGCTCAGTTGTTTTAACACTGCGCAGCGCGCCTTCCCCAAACAGTACAGGCAGTTCCAGAGCGTTGCTTGGGGATTTCGTTCAACTTTTCAGATATTACTCAAAACAAAAGAATGTGCTAATGCTACTCCCTGTCTCAATGATGCATTTCTGTGCTCTTTCCACTCATAGCTCTGTCGCCCGCACTACAGATCTCAAATAAATTGTCAGCTTATAAGAAACGGTGTGGAGTTTACACATTCTCCCTGTCTTTGTGTGGGTTTACTATGGGTGCTCTGGTTTCCTCCCACAGTCCAAGGATGAGCAGGTCAGGTGGATCAGCCATGCTAAATGGTTCATAGTGTCCAGGGGTGTGTAGGCTAAGTAGGATAGTCATGGGAAATGCAGGGATAGGGTAGTGGGTTGGGTCTGAGTGGGATACTCTTCAGGGGGTCAGTATGGACTTGATGGGCTGAATGGCCTGCTTCCACACTGTAGGGATTCTATCCTATGAAATGTATGGTCAGTTGCGCGAGGATTAGAAAACAAGGTCAGCAAAACATGAGGCCAGGAATATTACATACCTGGGGTTGTGATACACATCCATTCAAGCAGGCAGAGGAAGGACATATGAGAGATGGACCACAAGGTGGAATGGATAAGGGGTCAGTTTAGGTTGTTTATCAAAAAATCAAGGATTTATCAAGTCATTTTTAAAGTTTTGTTCCACACTTTGCTTTCATATTCATTTGTCTTGACCCCTTGTGTTATTTTCACTCCAAAATGTAGGTCTTCGTCAATAATGCATCATCACTGGACAGCGGGAGATCTCTGGAAGTCACCCAGGATGACTGTCCCTTGATGTCTATCTTGAAATACAAGCCTCTGACAGTCCTGCAGTCTTCCCAGTTCAGGCCTCTTTAATGCATATCGTCAATTTTAAGCATTTTTTTTGGGATGTTGGGATTGGTTCCATCTTCAGCTGCCTGGTCCCTGAGCTCTGGAATTCCCTCTTTAAAATCTATCTCTGTCCTACTCCTCTTTCCTTACTTGGGAGGTTTCTTAAAATCTACATTTTGATTCAGCTTAATCGCTTGTAATAATATCTCCTTGAATTGCTCAATGTTAAATTCTATTTGATAACTCCCCTTTACAGGTTTTTGGGATGTTTTACTACAGTATGGTTAGGTGGGTCTACATAAATACAATTTACTAGTGACATTGAAAATAAGAGCAGGAGTAGGCCATTCAGCCCTTGAAGCTTGCTCTGCCATTCAATAGGATCATGGCTGATCATAACTCAGTACCCTGTTCCCTCTTTCTCCCCGTGCTCTTTGATCCCTTTAGTCATAAGAACTCTATCTAACTCCTTCTTGGAAACATGCAATGTTCTGGCCTCAACCACTTTCTGTGGCAGAGAATTCCACAGGCTCAACACTCTCTGGGAAGACATTTCTCCTCATTTCAGTCCTAAATATCCCACACCAAATCCTTATTCTATGACACCTCTTTCTGGACTTCCCAGTAATTGGGAACATTCTTCTTGCATTTACCTTTTCTAGTCCTGTTAGAAGTTTATAGGTTTCTATGAGATTCCCCCTCACTCTTCTAATATAGTCCTGACTGATCCAGTCTCTCCTCATATGTCAACCCTGCCATCTCAGGAATCAGTCCAGTAAACCTCTGTTGCAGTCTCTCTATCACCAGAACATCCTTCCTCAGAAAAGGAGATCAAAACTGCACACAACACTCCAGGTGTGGTCTCACTAAGGCCCTGTATAATCGCAGCAAGACATCCCTGATCCTGTTCTCGAATCCTCTCAGTATGAAAATCAACATACCATTTACCTTCTTCATTGCCTGCTGCACCTGCAGTGTTTACCTTCAGTGACTGGTGCACAAGGACACCCAGAACTTGTGACGCCAACCCCTTTCCTCATCTGTCACCTTTCAGGCAATAATCTATCTTCCTGTTTTTGTTAACAAAATAGATAACCTTGCATTTCTCCACATTATACTTTCTAGAAATATAGAAAATAGTAATGGGAGAAGGCCATTCAGCCCTTCAAGCTTGGTCCACCATTCAATATGATCATGGTTGATCATCCAATTCAGTACTATGTTCCTGGTTTCTCCCCGGACCTTTTGATTCCTTTAGCCCTAAGAACTATATCTATCTCCTCCATCACCTGCCATACAATTACCCACTCACTCAACTTGACCAATTCTCACTGAAGCCTCTCTGCATCCTCTTCACAGTTCACCATCCCACCCAGCTTTGTGTCATGTGCAACCTTGGAAATATTACATTTCATTCCCTGATATATATAACTGGATCTACCTGTGGTATCCCACTCGTCACTGCCTACCATTTGGGTTCTTGTTGTTGGAAAGATTACTGTCGATTCTTATTGTGAATGAGCTGTCAACAGGAAAACTCACTCACTGAACATCTGACCACATTCTCTATATAATCAATGGGAAAAAAATGGTGCATAATATTTGACTAGATTTTCAAAATCCAAAGACAAGGTTTATCGCCAGCAGGGCGTATCATTGGAAAATTATGTTTTTTTTCCCCTCAGGGCCTTTTCTATCCTATTTCCTTGCTGTGCTATGTTTGCAGGCAACTTAATTGAATCAAGTACAGTGCTGTCCACATCCTAAACTCTGAAAACTCCTCCCTGAACCAATCCACCTTTTAACCACTCCGTCCCCCTTCCAAACACTCTGTAAATTGCAATAGTTCTGTGATGGTGACTATCAGTCCTGAAGAAGGGTCACTGGACTCAAAATGTCAATCCTGTTTCTCTCCCACAGATGCTGCCAGACCTGCAGAGTTTCTCCAGAAATTTCTGGTTTTGTTTTAGATTTTCAGCATCCACAGTTCTTTGTTTTACTCTAGTTAATTGACCTTTCCAAATTTAGCTCTGTAAATTGTGCCTCTTTGACTGTGCTTTTAGTTTCCTATCCTAATTTCACCAGAGGTGACTCACCATTATATCTTGATTGATGACACTTCTGCAAAGGGTTTCAGGATATTGCATGATGTTAAATTTAAGATTATCACTTGGGCCCCCATGCATTTCGGCTACATGCGTCAGTGGCTACACGTTTTCTCACATAAGGGACTCTATTCAGTGTAGATAAAAAGGGGTTTGTGTATAAATTGCACCATGTTCATTGGAAAAGAATTATGGAAACTGCCAATCACTGTAGCATTCCCCATAGCGACATCCTGACCAATCAGATCCTACCTGTCCAGTCTGAGGCTAGTTAGCCAGCGAAGATTCACAGTTAACAGATACCCTGGCATCTCCATGCCAAACTTGATCCAACCAATCAGCACCCTGTACTTCTACTGTATAAATTGGTGTTTCCTTTCAAAGTTTGATTTCTTGTATCCCTGTCCCTTGCATCCAAGACAAAAAGCACATTTTTAGCAATGCTTGTTTTAATGGTGCTGTATGAATACAAGTTGTTGTTGATGTTCGGCAACCATTTAATTGTACTGTTTTTCTGATCTGAGTATCTTAGGCAATGTTCTCTCCAATTTCCCTTCACTGTGCATGACTCCCTGCATTGTTTAATGGCCTGCACAATCCATATAAGGTTCTCACATGGCAATGCATGCTTGCTTCTGGCTTATTTATTCTCTAGATGCTGGGTGCTAAGTGACAGCATTGGTATCAAGTCTTTATGAATCTAACCATTCACTGCAAAAAGTTAATTTTTACGCATTTTTCCATATGACAGTTTACACAATGCTGCATAATTATATTAAAGTTAACTTGTAAAGAAATGTAAGGAGAATTTAAATGACTTTTCCAAAATTAATAAATTAGTTCTAATGAGTTTTTTTCATACATAGACTGGCTGAACTCAATGAATTTCTTAGTTTAGAAGTCATTTCAGTCTTGTTACATGGAAATGAAGCATTTCATTATAAATTTTCAACATGTTTTTCAGGTCAAACTGCTCCAAGCTCAAAACAGACATGTTCTCAAAACCCCATCAATTAACATTGGTCTTACTCCCCTCCCTCATCCCAACAGAACACACATTCCATCACATCCCACTCTCTTATCAAAGCAAACCTTGCAGGTGCTATAAGATTGAAGTTGGTGTAAATGCTCAGCAGGACTGACAGTATCTGTGAAGAGAGAAACGGAGTTTATGTTTCTGGTCAATGATCTTTTGTCAGAACTGATAAATCCATTCTCCTCCATTCCACAGTCTAGATGATTGCAATCCCAACGACACTTAGGAAGGTTGACACTATTTAGGACGATGTAGCCCACTTGATTCGGTCCCACCTGCCAACTTCAATACCCACTCCAACGTTGCAGAGTTGCAGCAGTGTGTACCGTACACAAGATACATAGCAAGAACCCTCTAATGCACCTTTGACAGCACCTCCCAAGCTCGCAACTTCTACTATATAGAAGGGCAATGGCAGCAGATACGTGGGATAACCCTCGCCTCACCCTGCCCCTTACCCTTACTACCAACTGCAAGTTCCTCTCCAAGCCACTTACCATCCAGACTTGGAGGTATATCCTCATTCCTTCAGTGTTGCTAGGTCAAAATCCTGAAACACCTCCCCACCCAACAGCATTGCATATCTACCTACAGCACACAGACTACAACGGTTTAAGAGGGCAACTCACCACCACCATCTCAAGGGCAAATAAGATGAATTCTTCCTAGTAAAGAAATGAGTGGCTGCCTATTTCTATTTATATTTAATGTTTGGCCAACAAAATTGCAGAAATTCTTCTCTCTCTCTGCTTTAGTGATTTCAGCCAGTTGAACCTCATAGAATATGATCTCCCTGATTGAGGCTGTTAATCTGGTCCAATCAGGGAGCCTGGCTGACAGACACAAACAGGAATGCCAATGGTTTCTGCTCACTCTAGGAGCCAGTTCTCAGCGACCTGGGTCAGTGTCATGTACTATGCATATGTATATAAAGGGTGACTTAGTGAAGGGATACCAGCCTTTGTGGAGTTATTTCACCATCATTTCTCTGGGTGATGATGATCCTTTGAGATGGTTGTCCTGTTAGTCAAAACTTTTAAAGGGAAACAACCTAGAGATGGGTCTTAACATGATAGGGCTGTGACTATTTCTTTTAGTAACTTGATCTATTGTGAGACTGTCCAAGAAAAGAGACATTGTTGATAGATTGCCTTGGAAACAAATGGTCTTTGTTATTTGTGTGGATGACTACCTTGTGTTTACTCATTGGTGGAGAGCGCCTGGCACTCAATTCTGTTCCATATTTTATAGAATGTGGTTAGTCTATTTTTCCACCCTCCTTTGTTAAGATTCTCATTCCCAGGCCTCCTAGCTCAGAAGTAGGGACACTATCACTTCCACAAGCTTTAACCAGTTGCAATTGGCAGCAAGCGCTGGTCTATTGGTTGCTTCATCTCTTCGTTCAGACAAATGCAGTGCATCTGCACATTGTGCAGAATTTGGATCAAAACTCCCCAAAGCTGTTGCATAAAAACATCCCTTTTGATGTGGAATTGATCTCTCAGTGGTACTACAACAACAACAACAGCTTGCATTGATATAGCATTTAGCATTGAAACACATCCCAAGGTGCTTATCAGGAGAAACACAAAACCAAACATATTACAAATGCTTGAGCTATTTTTTCTTCAGATTTGAGGCCAGTCTGCTCTGATGCGAATTTAGAATGTAATGGTAAAAGTCTTCAGATGGATGACACTGTATGAGCAATATCCTGAAATGGTGTCAGTGGAGCAAATCATTTCATTCAGGGAAAATTGCATCCATTTTGTTTCTTTTTAAATAAACAATGACAAACCCAATGAAGGAGACAATTGTCAAGTGTTTTCAGCTTGCACAGTATGAATTGTTCCAGGCAGGAAATTTGAAAATAAACTGAAATGAAGGGTTCCTATTCGCTGTGTCTTGAGGCATGTGGGCTAACTTCAACTGCGTCCATCCCTCTGATGGGAAAGGGTCAAAAATCAGAGAGCAGGCTGGACTTCTGTTCTCTGTCTGGTCATATCTGCTACCAATTTGCTCAGGGCATCCCAAGTGCACTGATGCTTTCTGAATCAATGCAGGAATCTTATTAAATTATGCAAGTCAGGCTACAGTGATGTTTATAAGATGTCAGTTGCCATTTTGTGCTACAATGATGTAGAATCAGCAGAGAAGGTGACCATTTTTCCCCTTGAGTGCAGACTGGAACCTGTACGTCAATGGAGCTGAGGTGGAGAAGGTTGACAGCGTGAAGTTCCTAGGACAATAACCAACAATCTATCCTTGTCCTCCCACGTAGATGCAATGTTCAAGAAGGCACAACAACACCTGTTCTTCCTCAGGAAGCTGAGGAAGTTCGGCATGTACACAAGGACCCTCACCAACTTTTACAGATTCACCATAGAAAGCATTCTCTTTGGGTGCATAACGGCCTGGTATGGCAACTGCTCTGCCCAGGACTGTAAGAAACTACAGAAGGTAGCCATTCACCTTATCTATACCCTTCATGATTTTATAAACCTTTAAAAGGTCACCCTCAATGTACTACACTCCAGTGAAAAAGGTCCCAGTCTATCCAGCCTCTCCTTATAACTCAAATCCTTCATTCCAGGCAACATCCTGGTAAATCTTTTCTGAACACTCTCCAGCTTAACAATATCCTTTCTACAGCAGGGTGACCGGAACTGCACACAATACTCCAAAAGTGGCCTTACCAATGTCCTGTACAACCTCAACATGATGTCCCACCTCCTATACTCAAAGGTCTGAGCAATGAAGACAAGTGTGCTAAATGCCTTCTTAACCACCCTGTCTATATGTGACAATTGTATTGTCCTGAGCATGAATCTTGCGTTATAGATAGTTTACATGCCTCAGTATCACACAGTTCAATTCAGCCAGAGTGCATCAGAACCCACAATTTATTCTTGATCCTGTTGACACATTAAGTGCTGCAACAGAGGCTTTTTAAAAATTTTTTTAACCGGATGAGGATGTCACTGGCTAGGCCAGCATTTATCATCCATCCCTAAGTGCCCAGAGTCAACCACATTGCTGTGTGTCTGGAGTCACATGTAGGCCAGACCAGGCAAGGATGGCAGTTTCCTTCCCTGAAGAACATTAGTGAACCAGATGGGTTTTTCCTGGCAATCGACCATGGATTCACAGTCATCATTAGATTCTTAATTCCAGATATTTATTGACTTCAAATTTCACCACCTGCTGTGGCAGGATTCAAACCCAGGTCCCCAGAATGTTATCCGGGTCTCTGGATTAGCAGTCCAGCAATAATACCACTAGGCCATTGCCTCCTCTGGCCCATTGGCCCAACCACCAACACATGATGTCAACAGTGAAGCTTTCATACTGTAAATACCAGTCACTGGTTTCACAACTTGACCCTGCTCATGGTTGCAATAATGTGTTGGCAATTTGGGATAAGTTGCATTTTGCTATGCAAGTATTTTAATGTTCCTGGGGGAGTTTTAACATCAGGAATCAACTGTCCATTATACATGTCTCCCAGCCTTCATTAATGTTGGCATCAGTGGATCATTTAATGCTGGCACTACCCTATTTGTCAAAGCCAATATTAGTCTTACTGTGTGTGAGTGAGTAACTCATGTGTCATTTGTTCGACAGGTGATACAGACTGTGTTCTTTGGAATCTGCGTACTGACAGATCTCTCGAGTCTCCTTACTCAAGGCACTGACGACCGAGAGCAGCAGAGACAGCTCAGGAAACTGATCTTTCTCCGAGACTGGTTAATGGCTGTCCTGGCATTCCCTGTGGGTGTGGTAAGTGGCCACGTTAACCCCTTTCCTGCCTTTTGCAGCCTTGTGGTCTAGTGCACAGAGCTTCACTCAATAGGAATGTGTATCGGAAAGTTGGGGGGAATTGTTGAAATGGACTGAAATTTGAAAAAGATGGAAGTTGTACACCTCAACATTGTCTGAATTTCAGAGAGGCCTGATGTGTACAGCTTTTTAACTAGGAGCACCAAATAGGAACAAACAGTTCTCGAATACCTCAATCAAGGTCTGCATTTGATCACCTTCTCCAGGACAGGAGCTTAACCATGTTTAATCCTGTCTTTATAATCGCACTGCCGTCTTTCACAGTCTGTGTGATACATTACAAAATATCCTCTCTGCAGAAAAAAGACCATTGGGCCCAATAAGCCATGCTGATATTTTGTTCCATACAAGGCTCCATACAAGATTCATTCAATCCCATGAAAATATCATTCAATTCTCTTTTCTCTTAGGTGTCCATTCGTGGTTCCCCTTAAATCTGTCGCTGCGTTTCACCTCAACTAGTTGACATGATGACCTTTGTTGTTCTCACCATCCTCTGGGTGAAGAGATTTCTCCTGAGTTCTCTGTTAGATTTGTTGGCGGCTGCCTTTTGTTTATGATCCTTTATTTTGGTCACGCCTGCAAGCAGAAATAACTTACTTATCAAACCTTTGTACAATCTTGAGGACCTCTACCACGTCACACGCTAGCCTTCTCATTTCAAGTAGAAGAAGCCCCATTGCTCTCCATTTAACACATAGTACTCTATTGAAACATTGTGATAAAATTGCACAGACGAATTCCAATTGTGTTCTAATCGATGTACTATGACATATCAGCAAAAAAACCTGGAACACAAATACTTCATTGTTCGGACTGCGGTTTAACATTCATCATCAGGTCATTGGAGCAAAGACATCTTGGCCAATTGAGTCCATTCTGGCTCATCCTCATTCCTCTGCACTATCCCTGTGGACCTTCAAGTTCATTTCCTCCAGTCTGTCCAACTTCTTTAGGAATTTTTTGATGAGCTATGCTTCCACGCTGGATAGTGAAACCAATTACTCAACTTATGTTCCAGCTTTTTTTCTGTCAGTCTCTCTCTATTTATGGTTCTTTTGTGTTCAGGATCAGACCCTTATTATTTTTATCTGTCATGCAGCGCCTCTTTTTTGAATGAACTTCACTTCATTGTTTATCTGTTCAATTGCTTAATTAAATCCTTATACAAATCATTAATGCAATCTCTATCTGTCCTGCTTTTAACCTTGACTCACATGCGATATAAAACTGCAGATGCTAGAGATCTGAAACAAACAGAAATTGCTAGAGAAACTCAGCAGGTCTGGCTGCATCTGTGGAGACAGAAACACAATTAACATTTTGAATACTTTATAAGGATTTCTGCCTTTACCACCATTACAGGCAGTGAGTTCCAGATTCCTATCATACCCACTGGGTGCAAACATTTTTCATCACATTCTCTCTAAACCTCCTGTCCTGCACCTTCAATCTGTGTGCTCTGGTCACTGATCCCACCATCATAGGCAAAAGCCTCAGCTCTTGAAGGCAAGTATACCATGTGCCATCTTAACCACTTTATCAACCTGACCCACTACCTTAAGGACTGGTGTACATACCAAGGTCCCTTCGATCCTCTGTGCTTCCCAGGGTCCAACCATTCATTATGTATTCCCTTGCCTTGTTTGTCCTGCCGAAGTGTATCACCTTGCACTTGTCTGGATTGGATTCAATTTGCCACTGAACAAACTATCCAGCCATCCATATATTCTCTCACTACTTACCACCCCATGAACTTTCATATCATCTATGAACCTGCTGATCAACTATCCTGCATTCAAGTCTAAATCATTTATATATTCCACAAACAGCAAGGGCCCCAAGCGCTGATCCCTGCAGAACCCCACTGGACTCAGGATTCCAGGAACAAAAACAGTCCTCAACCATCACCCTCTGCTTCCTGTTACTCAGCCAATTCTGGATCAATTTGCCAAATTTCCTTGGATCCCATATGCTGTTACCTTCACTATCAGTCGCCCATGCAGGACCTTAGCAAAAACCTTGCTGAATTCCGAGTAGGCTACATCAAAATCACTTCACTCATCTACACACCAGGTCATCTCTTTGAAAAATTCAATCAAACTGGTCAGACATAGCCTACCCTTAACAAAACCATGCTAACTGTTCTTGATGAATCTCTGCCTGTTCAAGTGCAGATTAATTCTGTCCCTTAGAATTACTTCCAATAGTTTCCCTACCAGTGAAATTTGGTTGACTGGCCTTTAGTTTCCTGGCTTCTCTCTAGCTCCTTTCTTGAATAACAGTACCACATTGGCTGTCCTCCAGATCTCCATGGCCAGAGAGGTATTGAAAATTATTGCCAGCCCCCCTGCCCATCCTCCCCTGCCTCACCCATCAAATTGGGATGCGTCTAGCCCTGGAAATTTACCTATTTTTAAGCCTGTCAGACCAGGACGTCTGATCTCAGCCCAGGAGCGTTGGCATGGTCAGTCAGCTACTTGGGGTGTTCGCGGTCAGGGGTTGTGTTTCATTGCAGCCCGAGGACAGAGCCGCAGTCAGCCTTGAGCAATGACAAGACGTCATGCTGTGCTTGGCATTAGGAAAACACAAAGCACTCCTACAGACAAGGTTCGTACACGAAATGGCACTAAGGATAGGTAGTCTGTGTCTCTTCATTCTTGTATCTCCAGTTACTATGACAGTTGGTCACACAGTTGAATAGCGATACATTTACAAATGTGAGATTCTATTTCCAATTAAGTGTCACCCTTGCCACCATGTGCCTAGAGAAGCTTGCCCTTTCTGTTTCTCTCCCATTACATGCACCGTGAAGGCCTATTTCAGGTTGGCAGCATTTAACCTGGTGTACAGTGCTGGCAGCAAGAATCCCAGAAGGTCATGGCAGTGGCAAATATTTCTGCCGCTCGTGAACACAAGATAGCATGGGTGCAGAGCCACAGAGGTGCGGTGCACACAGAATAAGACATTAGAGCAAAAGAACACCATTCAGCCCATCAAGTCTACTCTGCTATTCGATGAGATAATGGCTGATCTGATAATCCTCAACTTCACTTTCCTGCATAACCCCATAACTCTTGATTCCCTTCCTGATTAAGAATCTGTTTATCTTAGCCTTGAACATAGTTAATGACCCAGCCTCAACTACACTCTGTGGTAAAGAATTCTACAGATTCACTACCTTCTGAGTGAAGAAACTCCGCCTCATTCTATCTTAAATGTATGATCCCTTTTTCTGAGAATATGCGCCCTGGTCCTACACTCTCCAACAAGGGGAAACAACCTTTCTGCATCTACCGTGTCAAGGCTCTGAAGAATATTAATGTTTCAGATGAGGTGAACTGCAGAGAAAATCTTGAAATAACTAGCTGCAGCTTACAGAGAGGAACCCTCTCTGTAATTGACACTTAGCTCATCTTGCTCAGGGTCATCCCTTTGTTTCTGCTTGTGACATTAATAAGGCGCCCAATGATGTGGTGTAGTTTAATACCCACTCTTTATAGCTGACGTTCTTAGACAATTCCCAGAAAAGTTTGCTTAACATCTAGGTGAGGGTTTGAAAAAAGTGTCTCAGAAAGTCTTCTGAGGTCCCTCAAGATTCCCCATCAAACTTCGAATAGCAAGTGCTCAGTGGAAGATGATTTAAATAGTGCTAAAAGTTCTCAGCATCATGTTAACTCCCAATCAGCTGGTTGCTGGTCAGAGAGGACATTAGGTCAGAGGAACACCAGCAGAATGCCATGCAGACTTCTTAGCCAGTCCATTTAATCAGCGTTCACCTCGTTAACACTCTTCTGGCACTGTTCCTATTGCAAACTTCAACTCCTTTATCAAGGTGACACCTTGTGGAAAGGTTGTCCAGATTGGGACTAGAATTTAGAAGAGTGAAGGTGATCTATTGAAACATAAATGATCCTACAGGGAATTGACAGGGTGGATGCAGAAAGGATGTTTCTCTCCCTTTTGAACTGTCTTCACCCAGAGAGTGGTGAGCCTTTGGAATTCTCTGCCACAGAATTAGTTGTGATCAAAACAGTGAATGTTTTCAAGAAGGAGTTAGGTATAGTTATGAGAGCTAAAGGGATCAAAGGGCATGGGGAGAAAGTGGGAGCAGGGTTCTGAGCTGAATGATCATCACCAGAGAAAATAACACTTGAGTTCCACTAATAATTGGCTCAATTAATGGTTTACTAGGTGTATGCAGTGTATGGAAATTACAGAGCCATGTTAATGGCTGTAAATTTTTAATTGCAATTCGTAATGGTACTTTGCATCCTCACTGTTTTATTATGGAGCCAATGCACACCCAACAATCCAATCATGACTTTTTATAGCTAGTTAACAGAACATCTTATGTTGACCAGTCAGTAATGGCATGCCATAAGGCACAGAATTGTTTAAGCAAAACTTCCTTCTGTGACCAAGCCGATTCTGTATCCAACTTACCAACTCACTGTAGATCCTATGCGGCTTAATCTTCTGGACCAGCCTCCCATGAGGCATGTGGCATATGCTTCAGTAAAGTCCATGTAGTCAACATGCACTGTCCTATCTTCATCAATCAAACTCATCAAAAAACTCAATTAAATTTGTGAGACAAGACTTCCGCTGCACATAGCCATGCTGACTATCGCAACAAGTCCATTCTTTTCAAAATGCAAGTAAATCCTGCCCCTTAGAATCTTCTCCAATAATTTCCCTACCAGTGTAAGGCTCATCGGCCTGTATTTTCCTGGATTATCCTTATTGTACTTTCTTAAACAAAGGAACAATGTTGGCTATTTTCTAGCCTTCTGGGACCTTACCTGAGGCTAAAGAGAATCTCTGTCAAAGATCTCTGTCGATGCCCCAGCAAAGTCTTCCCTTGTCTCCCTCAAAATCCTGGGGTGGATCCTGTCAGGCCCTAGGGGACTTATCTACCTTCATGATTTTTCATTTGGACAAGTCATGTGATGTGAATGAACATGAGGATTAGCGGGAGGGAGGTGATGATCTCAGAAGATCCTTTAGGAAGAAAAGTGGAGAAAACAGAGGTAGGCACAGTCTAATCTTCCTTTCTAATAAAAACAAAATCCTGCAGATGCTGTAACACAGTAACAAACACAGAGAATATCGGAGATATTCAGCAGGTCTGGCAGCATCTTTGGAGACAGAAACAGAGTTAATGTTTCAAGTACAATATGACACTTCTTCAAAGTTCTTTAGACTTCTGAAGAAGAGCCAAAACAATCTTGAAACAATAACTTTTTTCTCTCCCACAGATGCTACCAGGCCTACTGATATTCTCCAGCATTCGCTGTGTTTGCTTCTAATCTTTCCTGATGTGCCTGAGGAGATTGGTGTTGATCCTCTGGTCTCATAAGGAGAGTTTATGAAATAAAACATGCCCGTTTGGCTCTTTGTGGCCTTGGATATCCTTCCCATGGTCTTCTCCAGGAGGACTCAGAGCGTGTACTCAACGGAGTTTAGAAAGATGTGGGGGTATTGATTTATTGATTGATTGATTTTATTCTTGTCACGTATCAAGATAAAGTGAAAACTGTTGCTTTGTGTGCTATACGTACCACATAAAGTGCATCAGGATACCAAAACAGAGTGGAGAAAACAGTGTTACAGGCACAGAGAAGGTGCAGAGAGAGAGACCAGAATTAACATTTGAGAGGTTCATGCAAAAGTCTGTAACAGCAGGGAAAAAGCTGTTCTTGAATCTATTTGTACATGTATTCAAACTTTTATATCTTCTACTCGACAGAAGAGGGTGGAAGAGAGTATAACCGGGGTGGGAGGGATCTTTGATTATGTTGGTTGCTTTCCTGAGGCAGTGGCAAGTATAGAAGGAGTCAATGGACGGAAGGTTGGTTTGGTATGATGGACTGGGCTGTGTTCATATTTCTCTGCAGTCTTTTGCGGTCTTGAGAAGAGCAGTTGCCATTCCAAGCTGTGATACATCCAGGTAGGATGCTTTCTATGGTGCATCTATAAAAATTAGTAACAGTCCTTGTGGACATGCTGGATTTCCTTAGCCTCCTGAGGAAGTAGAGATGTTGGTTGTGCTTTCTTGACCGTTGCTTCGACATGGGTGGACCAACACAGATTGTTGGCGCCCTCCATTCCAATTCCTGAAATCAATGACCAGCTCCTTCATTTTGCTGGTGTTGATGGAGAGATTGTAGTCTTTACACCATGCTGCTAAGGGCTCAATCTCTTTCCTGTATTCTGTCTCGTCATTGTTTCATTGGATCTTATTGAAACTTACAGAATACTGAGAGGCCCGGATAGAGTTTCCTTGTGTAGGAGTAACTAGGACCCAACGGCAAAGCCTCAGAATGAGGGACAACTCCTTAGAACTGAGATGAGGAGGAATTTCTTCAGCCAGAGGGTGGTGAATCTGTGGAACTCATTGCTGCACATGTCTCTGGAGACCAAGTCATTAGGTGTGTTTAAGACAGTTCTTGATTAGTAAGTGCATCAAAGATTTTGGGAAGAAGGCAGGAGAATGAGGTTGAGAAACATATCAGCCATGATTGAATGGTGCAGTAGACTCAATGGGCCAAATGGCCAAATTCTGCTCCTGTATCTCATGGTATTATAGTAGGCCACAGCAGCTCCCTTCCTTGCTCAAACCATAATTAGAATTGTCATTGGAGCCTGAAGGCATCTTCAGACCCTGATATCCAAAACAAAAGCTCAACGGTTTTTGTTGAGCAGGTATTGCGAACAATTAAGAATGTTTGCTGGATGATTTTAACTGGTCAGGTATTTTATATCTAAATAAGTTGACTGACCATGTAATAAGCTTTACCCTCAGGAAATCAAGTGTTACTGGCAGGAGCTAAACCGTGGGGTTGAGAATTCCTGGAGTATTTCTCAGGTACAACCTTAGTGCTAAGTCTGTGTAACTGAATTGTAATATATCCTTGCTCTTATGTCTAACAAGAGGATTATTGTGTAATGTGAAAGTAATATAACTAGTTTTTAAGTACCAAATAATAAACCTACCCTCTTTTCTCAGAGCCTCTGCTCTGCTGCAGGTTTTGTGTAGGCATCCTTCCCATATGTTTGAAATAACTTGAATAACAAGGATTGGTGTCAGTGAGTCTACACTACACATCTACACAGTGGGGGCAGCATGATGGCTCAGTGGTTAGCACTGCTGCTTCCCAGTGCTAGGGACCCGGGTTCAATCCCACCCTCAGGCAACTGTCTGTGTGGAGTTTGCACATTCTCCCAGTGTCTGCGTGGGTTTCCTCCAGGTGCTCCAGTTTCCTCCCACAGTCCAAAGATGTGCAGGGTAGGAGGATTGGCCATGCTAAATTGCCCATAGTTGCCCTTTGCTCAGGAATCTGTAGGATTAGGTGGGTTATAGGGGGATGGGTCTGGGTGGGATTCTCTGAGGGTCAGTGTGGACTTATTGGGCCAAAGGGCCTGTTTCCACACTGTAGGGATTCTATTCTATGAAATCTCAGATTGTTGCAGTGGACATGAGCTCAACATGTACACCAAACCTTCCAATATCTGGAGGATTGAAAATGCCCCTCAATCTACAATGTTGTCAAGTGAAACTATTCTTCATTTCCCTCCTAACTTGTTCACTTTCAAATTCCCTGACAGAGGAACAGTTTCCACAGATCAACTTTACTAATTACCTTCATCACTTGGTATTTGTTAATTAGGTCACCCTTGAAGTCTCCTTTGTTCCTTTTTGACAGATTCTATAATGTTCTTTCCTGCTGAAGGCTTTTTGTCATACTGTGGCAAGTTTAAAAAAATTGTTCTTCAAGGAAAGAGGTGGCTGCTGACTCAGCCAACATTTATTGCCTATCCTGTGTTGCCTTGGAGATGGTGATAGTAAGAACTCTGTCCAGGGGGTCACAGTCTGAGGATTCGGGGTAGACCATTTAGGACGGAGGTGAGGAGAGATTTCTTCCCCCAAAGAATGGTAAGGTAGTAGTTGATGCCAAAACATTGAATGTATTCAAGAAGTGGCTAGATATAGCACTTGGGGTGAAAGGTTAATGGGGGGAAAGCAGGATTAGGCCATTGAGTTGGAGGATCATCCACGATCATGAAGAATGGCGGAGCAGGCTCAAAGGGCTGAACGGCCTCCTGCTTCTCCTTTCTTTTATGCTTCTATGTTCCTCTCCTTCAAGTGCTGGTTTAGGTGGTGTAGGTAGACCAGTCTGCTGTAAGGGAGGGACTTTGACCCAGTGACACTGAAGGAGTGGTGATATTGTCCCATCTCACAATAGTGAGTGACTTTTTAGGTGAAGGAGGCGGGGAGCAGATTTGCAGGTGTTCCTATATATCTGTTGCTCTTGGCCTTCTAGATGGTAGAGGCTACTTGTTTGCAAGGTCCTCTTGAAGTAACCTCAGGGTGAGTTCTGCAGTACAGCTTTTAGATAGTGCGCACCGCTGTGTGTCAGTGGTGGTGTTGGGTGAGTTTTTGAGATGCCAATCAAGTGGACCACTTTGCCCTGGATTCAGTGTTTTGGAGCTGCTCTCATCCAGGCAAGCGGGGAATATTCCATCACACTCCTGACTTCTGCCTTCTTGACGGTAGACAGGCTTTGAGGAATAAGGAGGTGAGGTTCTCACCGCAGGAATCCAAGCCTCTGACTTGCTCTTTTAGCAATGGTGTTTCTATGGCAATTCCAGTTCATTTTCTGATCATTGGTAATCCTCAGGATGTTAATATATCAATGTTTTGTTTGACAGAAGAAGGTAGAAATCACATTAAATCACAGCTGGGAATGCATTCAGTGTTTTGCACAGGCAGGAACAACATCAACTTATTCCAAAGCTTCATGTAATACTTAAGCTTCTGTACTACATGAGTTCAAAAAAGAAAGATATTGTTACTTCAGTCTGACTTCTGGTTCCCTTGCAGATGGTGGTGACAATGTTCTGGACCTTGTACCTATACGATCGGGAGCTGGTTTATCCAAAAATCCTGGACAGTTTTATACCACCATGGATTAACCATGGAATGGTGAGTACAACAAGGGCAGCTGTCCCAACTGTGGATTTTTTGTTTTGTTGGGAGAGTGATGAGGAAAGGGAAATTACCCCCTCAGCAAAACTTCCGGAATGATCTTCCTGCCCATTTCACTCACCTCTACTTAATTTCACCTATTAATGTAATCTAGCCTAAGTTTGTTCTGTGTAACATCATGTTTGATTTACATGCCTTTTAATGAAACAATAAGCTAGATAAATCAGTGTACAAAGGAAAGGACATATAGAGGCACAAAGGAACTGACAGGACTGTAATAACATAAATCAAAGATCTGCTGATGCCAGAAATCTGAAACTAAAACAGAAATTGCTGGGGAAAATCAACAGGACTGACAGCATCTGTAAGGAGAGAAAGCAGAGTTAATGTTTCAGGTCCAGTGACCCTACATCAGAACCAGACTGTGTCCATGTTGGGCTCTGATCTATGGTATCCAAATCTTAACACCAAGTTCTGTAAGAGGTGTTTCTATTCTGAAGAATAAGGAACCTCACCGCCAAGTCTTCAATTCTGACATTGAGATTGTGCGAAAGTTGTGTAAACTGTGAAAAAAATTGCAGACTTTGCAAACTTGAGTTGCAGAGAATATTTTGTGCCATTAAAGTGAAGGATTTGTAAGCACTACATGTATCAAGTGAAATCCTCACTGTATTAGCTTATCCATAAGGAATTCTCCAAGTAAATGAACTTACTTTAAGTCTTAAACTGTCATGAGTACTGGTTATAGTGGGACCAATTTGATGCAGTGAGTTAAGACTGTTGCATATCGCATAAGACTATTGTGTTGGTCAACACTGCATGCTACGGCCTCCCAAGTGTGGAAAAAGGATGATCCAATGTTGTGCAAATAGAACTTAGAGGCAGTCTCACAACAGGGTAGATGGATTTACCACCTAATGAACAGGGATATCACTGCCATTTTTAAATGAGTTTACAACTTGCACATTGTTTTTTCATTCATGCATGGGATGTGGGCACCATTGGCTGAAGCATAGAGCTTTGGAGTTATAGACCGCGGAAACAGATTCTTCTGTCCAACTCGTTCATGCCAGCCGGATATCCTAACTTAATTTGTCCCATTTGCTAGCACTCGGTCCATATCCCTCTAAACCCTTCCTATTCATGTACCCATCCAGATGCCTCTTCAATGTTGTAATTGTACCAGCCTCCAACACCCGCTCTGGCAGTTCATTCCATACACTGTCGAGAGAAAGTATGTTCCTGTTAGGGTGAAAGGCAAGGGTGGTAGGTGTAGGTAATGCTGGATGACTAGAGAAATTGAGGTTTTGATTAAGAATAATAAGGAAGTGTATGTCAGGATAGACAACAGGGATCAAGTGAATCTCTGGAACAATATAAAAGCAGTAGGAGTACACTTAAGCGGGAAATCAGGAGGGCAGAAAGGGGAAATGAGATAGCTTTGGCAAATAGGGTTAAATAGAATCAAAAGTTTATTCTATAAATACATGAAGGACAAAAGAGTAACAAGGGTGAGAATAGGGCCCCATAAAGATCAGCAAGGCCACCTACGTGTGGAACTGCAGGAGATAGGGGAGATACTAAATGTGTATTTTGCATCAGTGTTTATTGTAGAGAAGGATATGGAAGATAGAGAATGTGGGGAAATAAGTAGCAAAATCTTGAAAAATGTCCATATTACAAAGGAAAAGGTGCTGGATGTCCTAAAATGCATAAAGGTGGATAACTCTCCGGGATCTGATCAGATGTACCCTAGAACTCTGTGGGAAGCTCGGGAAGTGATTGCTGGGCCCCTTGCTGAGATATTTGTATCATTGATAACCAAAGGTAAGGTGCCAGAAGACTGGAGGTTGGCTAACATGGTGCCACTATTTAAGAAAGGTGGTAAGGAAAAGCCGGGGAACTACAGACCCATGAGCCTGACATCGGTGGTGGGCAAGTTGTTGGAGGGAATCCTGCAGGACAGGATTTACATGCATTTGGAAAGTCAAGGACTGTTTAGGGATAGTCGACATGGCTTTTTGCGTGGGAAATCATGTTTCACTAACTTGATTGGGTTTTTTGAAGGAATAACAAAGAGGATTGATGAGGGCAGAACCGTGGACATGATCTGTATGGGCTTCAGTAAAGCGTTCGACAAGGTTCCTGATTGTAGACCCGTTAGCAACATTAGATCACACGGAATACAGGGTGAACTAGACATTTAGATACTGAAATGGCTCGAAGGTAGAAGACAGAGGGTGGTGGTGAAGACTTGCTTTTCAGACTGGAGGCCTGTGACCAGCAGGATCGGTGCTGGGTCCACTGCTATTTGTCATTTATGTAAATGATTTGGATGTGAATATAGGACATATCGTTAGTAAGTTTACAGATGACACTAAAATTGAAGGTGTAGCAGAGAGCGAAGAAGTACAGAGTACAATGGGACCTTGATCAGATGGGCTAATGGGCCGAAGAGTGGCAGATGGAGTTTAATTTAGACAAATGTGAGGTGCTGCATTTTGGAAAGGCAAATCAGGGCAGGACTTATACACTTAATGGTAAGGTCCTGTGGAGTGTTGTTGAACGAAGAGACCTTGGAGTGCAAGTACATAGTTCCTTGAAACTGGAGTCACAGGTACATAGGACAGTGAAGGAGGTGTTTTGTGTGCTTGCCTTTATTTGTCAGTGCATTGAGTACAGGAGTTGGGAGATCATGTTGCAGCTGTACAGGACATTGGTTAGGCCACTTTTGAAATACTGTGTTCAATTCTGGTCTCCCTGCTGTAGGAAAAAATTATGAAACTTGAAAAAGTTCAGAAAAAATTTACAAGGATTTTGCCAGGGTTGGAGGGTTTGAGTTATAGGCAGAGGCTGAATAAGTTGGCACTGTTTTCCCTGGAGCATCGGAGGCTGAGGGGTAACCTTATAGAGGTTGATAAAATCATGAGGGGGATGGATAGGGTGAATAGAAATGGTCTTTTCCCCAGAGTAGGGAGTCCAAAACTAGAGAGCATAGATTTAAGGTGAAAGGAGAAAGATTTAAAAGGGACCTAAGGGGCAACTTTTTCATGCAGAGGGTAGTGCTTGTATGGAATGAGCTGCCAGAGGAAGTGGTGGAAGCTGGCACAATGACAACATTTAAAAGGCATCTGGATGGCTATATGAATAGGAAGGGATCAGAGGGATATGGGCCAAATGCTAGCAAATGGGACTAGATTAATTTGGGATATCTGGTTGGTATGGATGAGTTGGAGTGAAGGGTCCATTCACATGCTGTACAGCTCTATGACTCTATGATTCTATAACATGTACCACCCACTGCATAAAAAAAGTTGTCCCTTAGGCCGCTTTTATATTTTTCCCTTCCTGCCTTAAACCTATGCCATCTGGGAAAAAGACCTTGGCTATTCATCCTATCCATACCCTTCATGATTTTATAAACATCTATAAGGTCACCCATCAGCCTCCGACACACCAGGGAAAAAACAACCCAGCCTATTCAGCCTCTCCCTATAGCTCGAACTTTCCAACCCTGACAACATCCTTCTGAATTTTTCCTGCACACTTTCTGCACCGATCCTTGTAGCACACCGCTGGTCACAGATCTCCAGGCCAAGAAACAAACATCTACCATCACCCTCTGTCCCCTACCTTCAAGCCAATTTTGTATCCAAATGGCTAGCTCTCCCCATATTCCATGCAATCTAACTTTGCTAACCAGTCTACCATACCGAACCTTGTCGACCACCTTGCTGAAATCAATATAGACAATGTCCACTGCTCTGCCTCCGTCAATCTTCTTCGTTACTTCGTCAAAAATCTCCGTGAAGCTGGTGAGATGCACTTTCCCATGCATTTATGCTGGGCCAACATTTATTGCCTATCCCCTGACTCCCCTTAAGTAGGAGGTGGTGAGCTGTCTTCTTGAACCAGTACAGTCCATGGGGGTGTAGGAGCATCTTCAGTGCTGTGAAACATGAGAAAATATTAGACTCCTTTAAATATGCAAGCTGTGCCATAGCTACCAAAATTTTTGTCATTTTGGTAGGCATTGAGCAGAAAAGTTAAGTTTTAAATTCACTCTGCATGGGGACTGAAGGAGTGATGGTCCTCTGCACATTCGCATCCCAGGCCCCAAAAAAACCTTCCACATCAAACAGATGTTCACCTGCATATCCACTAATGTAGTCAATTGTGTCCGCTGTTCCCGATGTGGCCTCCTCTATATCGGGGAAACCAAGCGGAAGCTCAGAGACCACTTTGTGGAACACCTACGCTTGGTTTGCGACAAACGACAACACCTTCCAATCATGAACCACTTCAACTCCTCCTCTCACTCCCTGGACGACATGTCCATCCTGGGCCTCCTCCAGTGTCACAATGATGCTACTCAAAAACTGGAGGAACAGCACCTCATATTTCGCATTGGGAACCTGCAGCCCAATGGTCTCAATGTGGACTTTACCAGTTTCAAAATCTCCCCATCCCCGACCTTATCCCAAGACCAGCACCCCCTCTCATCCCCACCTCATTGACCTGTCCGTCTTCCCTCCCACCTACCCGCTCTTCCTACCTCACTGACCAATCCCCACCACTACCTACCTACACTCACCTTTACTAGCTTTATCCCCGCCTCCTTGACCTGTCCGTCTTCTCTCCCACCCTATCGCTCCACTATCTGCCTGCTATCACCGTCCCCCACCTCTCTATTTATTTCAGAGCCCCTTTCCCGTCTCCCATTTCTGAAGAAGGGTCCCAACCCGAAACGTCAGCTTTCCTGCTCCGCTGATGCTGCCCGGCCTGCTGTGTTCCTCCAGCTCCACACTGTGTTATCTCAGACTCCAGCTGTTCTTACTATCTTTACATGTAAAGAATTTGGCCTGTGGCCAAATCTCAGAATGACTCTAGCTTCCTCACTTGTAGACATGGCTATTTAGATGAAGATTAAAATGTTCATCTGTTATATATCTTCCAGTTGCCATGAGAGACTCCCCCTGAAATGTAAAATTCAATCTTTCTCCATAGATGCTGTCGGACCTCTTGAGTATTTCAGGCATTCTCATTTCATTTTCTCATTCAGGTTTGCATGACCCACAGTATCTGGTTTTTGCTAAAATTTACTTTTAAACTACTTGTTTGTTGTCAGGTCAATTGTAGGCAACGCTCACTATCTCTAATGAGTAAAGTCATTTCTTGGAATGACAAAGTATTACAAAATACTGGACAGCAAAGATATGTCTTTATCAGCCAAATTGGTCTATGCTCCAAACAAGACTCTTCCTACATCCCACCTCACTTTATCTGACCCTCTGCATATAAAATTATACTTTACCCTTGAACATATCTATAGTGGTATGATGCGTACATGAATAGGAAGGGTTTAGATGGATATGGGCCATACGTTAGCAAATGGGACAAATTAATTTAGGATATCTGGTCAGCATGGACGAGTTGGACCGAAGGGTCTGTTTCCGTGCTGCAGAACTCTATGACTCTATAACCATTTCCTGTGGTAGCAAATTCCACATTCAGTTTCTCCTGAAGTTCCTTTTGAATTTATTAATTATTAGTTTGTATTTGTAACTCTGAATTTTGGACTTCCATCTGTTTTGATCCAATGAAATCCCTTCAAAATCTTGAGGATCTGCCATCCCCTCAGCCTTTTCTTTTTCAGTGAAAAGGATTCATTTTCCATTTATCCTGAGATTTAGATCTGTTAGATCTGCAATCATTCTAACAAATCCTTGTCCTGGTGCTTCATGAACTTGTTGAAGGCTAAGTGAGGCAGGCTATGTTCAAGTTTCCTGCACGTAAAAAGGCACAATCTACAAGCGAGACAGATTATGAAAGAGAGCAGGCAGTGAAGTGAAAGCCAGAACCAGATTAACTTGATTAACCTCGATCTAAATAAACGACAGAGCAGGCTCAAAGGGTGAATATAGTCTGTCTCTGCTCCTTTTTTCTTAAGGCTGTCATGTACTGGAAGTGTTTAGCTCATAAAGGGAAGGAGAGATGTTTTGTTGAATGTTATTGTCTGCTCTAGGATCATACTTTGCACGATCTTCCTTACACTTCATTTGTTTGTTTGTGGTTGCAACCATAGCAACCAAGCTCACACCCATTTCGCTCGGGGAGATCACAATCCAACACAGATTCTCTGCATGTGTTCAGTATCTCATTTACAAGCAAGCTTGCAATATCGAGAGGGCTCTTGTGGGGCAGTGGAAGTGTCCCTACCTTTGAGCCAGCAGGTCTGTGTTGAAGGCCTACTCACTTCAGAGGTGTGCAATAAGTTCTCTGATCAGGTTGATGTGAAAATATCTGCAATATTTAGATATTCTATCCAGCATGGGGGGAGCAAGCCCTTCCTTACTTTTCCAGGGTGAGCATTGGATCCTGGAATCTATGGCTGCTACATTGGCAGAGGTGACATTGTGAGGTAGGCCCAACAGTGAAAGATGGAGCCTGAGGATCGGTGACTTTGTTGTTGGTTGGGTGTGGCGCTGGTGACAGCGAGGCAGTGGTGGAGGAGAATCAGCCTGGTGATGAAAGATGGTGCTGGAGGATTGGTGACTTTGTTGTTGGTTGGGTGTGGCCCTGGTGGCGCAGTGGCGGAGGAGAATCGGCCTGTCATTGAAAGATGGTGCCAGAGGATTGGTGACTTTGTCGCTGGTCGAGTCCGGTGCTGGCGGTGACAGAAGGACATCACAACAACATCAACGCGGTGGGCCCAGTGGTGAGAAATGCAGTTCTGACGTTAGTTGGTCCAGCGCAGGAGGAGGTGAGGCGGTTGTGAAGGAGCATCAGCCCAGCAACAACAGATGGTACCTGAGGATTGGCAACTTCACATTAGTTGGGTTCGGCAGTAGATGGCGGCAGAATGGCGGTTGTTCTCAGCCGGCTCAGAACTCGAACGTAGATTGACATCTCTTTAAGCTTTTTCTTTTCATTATTCTCTTCTTCTCAAACTATCAGCATGGCACCGTATTGTGGCAATGAGTGCAAGCTTTTTACTGTATATTATTGTATTTCACACTGTAACATGCATGTGACAATAAATCAAATAAAAAAAAATTCAAATCCTGTGTTTTTAGAAGTACTTCCAGTCTGCATGTGAAATGGATTGTAAAAGCAGAGTTTTAACTCATGTCGCCTTGGAATATGGTGTTATTTTCAGGCCTTCTGACTGTGGCTGTTTACAAAGCTTATGCTGTGACATGGGTCAGTCATTGGTTGGGAAACTGGTGGCAGACTGGAAGGATACAGCACATCACAAACTGTTAAAAAAAAGACTTTCTTTGGAGAATCTTTCATTCTTTTGCTGATCACTTACAGTTCACCCCACCTTTTTCTGGATCCACCCGTCAATGGGAACAGTTTATCCCCATCTATTCTGCCCGAAGCCCTTCTGACTTTGACCACCTCCATTGATTTTTCCATCTCTGAGGAGATGGGGGTCAAGTGGCACAGCTAGCTGCATTGCTGGCTTATAGTACACAGTGATGCTAATAGCACTGGTTCAATTCCTGCACTGGCTGAGGTTAGCATGAAGGACTTGCCTTCTCAACCTCTCCCCTCACCTGAGGTATAATGTCCCTCAGGTTGTTACTCTCTCATGAGAGGGGAGCCCTCTGCTCTGATAAGACTAGGGAAACTTTACCTTTACCTTCAAGGAGATCAGGCCCTCCTCCAATCTATTCTTATCACTGAAAGAGGTTGGTGCAAGATCAAGTTTAATGGTGTGTCATCTTAAAAGTCTGTTTGAGAGTGAGACCGAGAAGGAGTTTTCACACAACGGCTGGCAGAAAACAGAAACTGCCTCCACCCAAAATGCCTCTAATGAAGGGGCAATCAAAGCTTTCAGGACTGAGAGATTAGAAACTCTTAAATAGGTAAGGATGCAGAGGGATATGGATTGAAGACAGACAACTGGAATTAAATTACAGATCAGCCACAATTTAAATGAATGGCAGAACAGATTTGAGAAGGTTGCCTAGCTGTTTGTTTCTGATGTTAGTGACATAGGCTTGGAGTTAGATTTAGGCCTTTCAAACAGTGAAATTAGGAAGCTCTTTGATGCTCAAAGGCTGGCAGGATTTTGGAACTGTCTTCCGCAAACAGCAACTGACGCTGGATTAATTGCTAAATTTAAATCTGAGATTTATAGATTTCAGTTCATCGGCAGCGATAAGGGAGAAGAGGCAAATAAAGTTCTGTGGAGTTAGTTGCATGGTCATGTAGAGACTGAGAGAATGTTCACGGAATCTCAGAATTGTGATGGCATGGAAGGAACCCATCGTGCCTGCATTAACTCTTCAAATGAGCATCATTACCTTGTCCCAGTCTCCTGCCTTTCCACACATCCCTGCACACTATTTATCTCCAAATAACCATCCATTAGCCATTTGAAAGCCTCAGTTGAAGGTCCCTCCAGCACATTTCCAGGCAGTGCCCTAACCATGCAGAACAAGGGCCACAGATATATGGGAATACCACCACTTGCAAGTTCCTCTCCTAGCCACTCTCCATTCCGATTTGGAAATATATCACTGTTCCTTCAGTGTCACTGGGTTACAATCCAGGAATTCCCTCCCTAAAAGCATTGTGGATCAACCTACCGCACATGGACTGCCTCAGCTCAAGAAGGTATCTCACCACCAACTTCTCAGGGTCAATTAGGAAAGGGTGATAAATGCTACTCCAGCCAGCGACACTCACATCCTTTAAATAAATAAATGAGAAATGCTTGCAAATGTCTGTCCATTTCCGATGCATAAAAGAAACAAAACTAATCTTATCTGTGGGCAAAGATGCAAAGTTATTGTAAAAGTGATGAGAATGGGATTCAAACCCATGTGTACAGAGCATAATAGATTGGCAGCCTATTGCCTTAACCTCTCAGCCCCCTCATCACACCAGTTTTGAATAAGGTTCACTGGACTTGGAATGTTAATTCTCTCCACAGATGCTGCCAGACCTGCTGAGTTTCTCCAGCAATTTCTGTTTCAAATTTCCAGCACCCATAGTTCTGTTGACCAAATTGTCATAACTGATTGACAAATCCCTTTGCAGATGTAATGTCTACAAATGTTTCCACCCAGAGAATGCTGCCGCTTCACTTCTGCTGTGCTTCAAACAGAATTTGCTTCTGTTTTTTTTTCTGGGAATTTTTGCAGTAGGGGGTGGTTGAGCCAGTTTGCAGCTGTAGTCTCCCACCCAGCTGCAGTCTGACCCAGTTTCACAGGAAGTGCACATTACACAGAACAGACGTGATAAGCTGACGATTGTCCCATCACTTTTGCTGATCTGTCGGCCCTGAAACGCTGAACTTGGGGGAATTCATTTCAGTTCCTGTCGCATAAATATGTTGCGATTATGCTCTGCCAAATGTCAAAGATAACTGTATTCTCATTGTGAAAGGCTGCTACTAGTTCTGTAATGTGCTCTGGTCTTTCAGTGTTTGCTCAGAACCCACGTTCAGATTGGCAGAGTTCCACACAGTATCGAATGAAAATAAGCATAGAGTCACAGTGATGTACAGCACGGAAACAGACCCTTCGGTTCAACTCGCCCATGCCGACCAGATATCCTAAATTAATCTAGTCCCATTTGCCAGCATTTGGCCCCACATCCCTCTAAACCCTTCCTATTCATATACCCATCCAGCTGCCTTTTAAATGTTGTAATTGTACCAGCCTCTACCACTTCCTCTGGCAGCTCATTCCATACAAGCACCACCCTCTGAGTGAAAATATTGCCCCCTTGGTGCCTTCTAAATATTTCTCCTTTCACCTTAAATCTACACCCTCGAGTTTTGGAATCCCCCACTCTGAAAAAAAATCTTGAGTATTCACCCTATTCTTGCCCTTTATGAATTTATGAACAACTATAAGATCATCCCTCAATCTCTGATACTCCAAGGAAAATAGCCCCAGCCTATTCAACTTCTCCCATTAACTCAAATGCTCCAAGCTCAGCAATATCCTTGTAAATCTTTTCTTCACACTTTCAAATTTAAGAACATGTTTTCTATAGCAGGGAGACCAGAACTGAACACAGTATTTCAAAAGTGGCCTAACCAATATCCTGTACAGCCGCAACATAACATCCCAACTTGTATACTCAATGCACTGACCAATAAAAGCAGGTGTACCAAATGCCTTCTTCACTACCCTAGCTACCTGTGACTCCATTTTCAAGGAAATATGAACCTGCACTCCAAGGTCTCTTTGCTCAGCAACACTCCCCAGGACCTTACCATTAAGTGTATAAGTCCTGCCCTGATTTACTTTTCCAAAATGCAACACATCACATTTATCTAAATTAAACTCTATTTGCCACTCCTTTGCCCATCTGATCAGTGTCCCTTTATGCTTTGAGATAACCTTCTTCACAGTCCACTGCACCACCAATTCTGGTGTCATCTGCAAACCTACTAATCATTCCTCCTCTACTCACATCCAAATCATTTATATAAATGACAAAAAGCAGTGGACCCAGCACCAGTCCTTGCAGCACACCACTGGTCACAGTCTGAAAAGCAACTCTCCACCATCACCCTCTGTCTCCTACCTTCGAGCCAATTTTGTATTCAAATGGCTAGCCCTTCCTGTATTCCATGTGACCTAACCTTGCTAACCAGTTTACCATGCAGAACCTTGTCGAACACTTTGCTGAAGTCCATATGACAACGTCCACTGCTCTGCCTCCATCAATCTTCTATGTCTCTACTTCAAAAAACTCAATCAAGTTAGTGAGACATGCTTACCCACACACAACACCATCTTGTCTGACCATGAGCTTCCATAAGTCCATAAGATGTAGGAGCAGAATTAGGCCATTCAGCCCATCATGTCTGCTCCACCATGGCTCATGACTCATATGTTTCTTAACTTCATTTTCCTACCTTCTGCCCGTAATCTTTGACACCTTTACTAATCAAGAACTTATCTATTTCTGTCTTAAATACACTCAATGACTTGGCCTCCACAGCCCTCTGTGGCAATGACTTACACAGATTCACCACCCTGTTCACCACCCACGCCAATTTCTGGCTTAAGAAATTTCCCTGATCTCAGTTCTAAATGGTCATCCCTGCTGTCTGAGGCTGTGCCCTTGTGCCCTGGTCTCTCAGATCTTTTCCATGTCCACTCTAGCCAAGCCTTTCAGTTTTCAGTAAGTTTCATTGAGATGCCCCCCTCATCATTCTAAACTTCATCGAGTCCTCAATCACTCCCTGTATGACAAGCCCTTCATTGCTGGGATCATTCTTGTAAACCTCCTCTGGACTCTGTCCAAGGCCAGCACATCCTGCCTTAAGATACAGGGCCCAAAACTGCTCACAATATTCCAAATGTGGTCTGCCTCTATTCTTCCCACCAAAGTGCATGACCTCACACTTTCCCACATTGTATTCCCGTCTCCCAGCTGGATGCACTGACCTGGAAGTTTACTGCTCCACATAAACACTTACATTGGTGAAACCTATTGAAGTTAACTATTGAAGTTGGGTCAGGATACTGTCAGTTATTGACATTGTCTGCATCCTGTTCTTGAAACAGCGCCAGTTTGTTAATTCCTGCACTGCTTTTGTGATGGCAGAAGGGCCAGTGACTATGTCAGCAGTTATGTTGCACATTGGTAATGAGGGAAGTTTTGGGTTCTCCCACCTCCTGTGCCAGGCGTGTCCCTCACTCAGCTTCTTACATGGCAGAGGGCCTTGTCATCCATCCACCCACACATTGCACACATGCCAGCTGTAACTTACACCAGAGGCCAGGCTGCGTGGTTACCCACTATCCGCACACATTGCTAGCTCCTTCATCATTCCTGGTGACCACAATTCCAGCTGCCTAGTCTACCAGAGTCTACAGCTCCCTCCTTAAACCCCTTGCTCCTACTTTAAGGCTGTTCTTTATAATCCACCTTTTTGCAAATGATGCAATACAGCAGATAGTTATTCGGCCCATCCTACCTGTACTGGCTCTTTGAAATATTGATAAAATTAGTTCCACTGCCTGACTCTTTCCCCATTGAACTGAAAATGTTCTATCCTTCAATTTTTCAAATCTCTTTAGGCAGTTCAAAGTGAAGATCACAGGAATTTGCACATTCTCCCCATGTCTGCGTGAGTTTCCTCCGAGTGCTCCGGTATCCCCCCACAATCCAAACATGTGCAGGTCAGGTGGATTGGCCATGCTAAATTGCCCATAGTGTCCGGGGATGTGTACATTAGGTGACTTAGCCATGGAAAATGCAGGGCTACAGGGATGGGGTAGGGGCTGGGTCTGGGTAGGATGCACTTCAGAGGGTCAGTGTAGACTTGATGGGCCAAATTGCCTTCTTCCATACTGTAGCGGATTCTATGATTAATGTGTTTTATGAATGAAGGAAGTATTGTTTATCACACATTCTAATACAACAGTCCCCTTCAGAGATTTTCCCACCTTTCACAGTAAAATGAGTCATAGAGTCATACAGCACGGAAACAGATCCTTCGGTCCAACCAGTCCAAGCCAACCATGTTCCCAACCTAAACTAGTCTCACCTACCTGCATTTGGCCCATAATCTTCTAATCATTTACTATTCATGTACTTATGCAAATGTCTTTTAAATGTTGTAACTTATCCCACATCCACCACTTTCTCTGGAAGTTCATTCCACACACGAACCACACCCTGTGTAAAAAAAGTTGCTCCTTATGTCTGATATAAATCTTTCTCCTCTCACGTTAAAAATATGCCGCCTAGTTTTGAAATCCCCCACCCTAGGGAAAAGACACCCGCCATTCATTTTATCTGTGCCCCTCATGAATTTATAAGCGTCTATCAGGCCACCCCTCAAGCTCCAACAAAAAAAAAGCCCCAGCCTATCCAGCTTCTCTTTGTAACCCAAACCCTCCATTCCCAGCAACATCCTGGTAAATCTCTTCTGAACCCTCTGCAGCTTAATAATATCCTTCCTGTAACAGGGCGACCAGAACTGGCCACAGTACTTTATACAGTCTTTTTACAGACTATGTAGATTATTCCAATGTTATCAATCGCCCCTTTTGTTCTCATCAATGTCCCTTGTTGTCTCCAGATAAGTAGCAATTAACTTCAGGACAGTGCTGGGGTGATTTCTCATCTGTCTGCTTAAGATTCGTTTTCAATATGATGAGTTTAAACTCTAAATTGTGTTTTTGGACAAGAATGTTGCTGCGTGCCAAGTTCTGACTTGAGAATCCGCATCGACAACTGGAAGCCTCCTCTCAGCTCAGCCCTGGGTCATCCTGAGGCTTCCCAAAGTCAATTTTGCACAGTGCGCATTTTGCCAAACATTCCTAGGAATTTCCAAACAAAGCAGCCTCGGGGGGGCCTGAAGTGATAAAACTTATTGAGGCCACTCAACACAGCAAACTAGAGGAAGTATGAGAATTTACCCTTTGCTTTCCTCCTTCCTGGACCCACTTCCAGTAAACCATCAAAGCTGTGGACAAAGAGAAAGGAGATGGATTGGCTTCCCCTTCTGAATTGAATTGAATGAGCTTTATTGTCAAATGAGTACAGTGAAAAGTTTATAAGTCACCACTTACAGTGCCATCCTGGGTATAAAGGTACTACCTAAATACAATCCTTAGTTACAGATGAGAGAAATGAAGAAAGAAAAAGGCTACATTATAGCTATACGCAGTGTGACCATAGGTCAGAGAAACATGAAGCAAATTTATAAAGACAAACATCACAGTCTGTCTCCAGCGGTTCTCTGCAGCAGACCAGCACAGGCGACCTCCACATGGTCTGTAAGGTTTTGGAGTGGATTTGTAGTTCAGGTTGAGGATGCTGTGGTTGGTTGTCTCACCGAGCTGGTTTGTTGTTCTGCAGACGTTTCATTACCCTGCTGGGTAACATCATCAGTGCAATCTCCGATGAAGCGCCATTGTGTTTTCCTGCCTGGTTCCACATGGTCTGACTACTGGCCAGTGACACACTCTGCACTGGGCAGCTGGTTGCTGGCGTTCCCGCTCCGGCCACTGGCATCTCCGGTGACCCTGCTTCGGAGGCCAAGGCTGGCTGTCCAACGCCGAAAGGATGGAGAGAAGGGAGGGGGGAAGGAGAAGAAAGAGAAAAAGAACGGGTGGAGCAGAGGAGCTACTTCACCACCATCTTACCGGAAGTCGACAGAATCCAAATCACTTTGGATTCACATGGAACTCAGTCTCAAAATAAGCATTGTAGGATCAAACAGCACTGGGAGAGGTCATTCTGCCCTGTGCCAGCCCTCTCCAATCAGTTTCACACGCCTTTGTTTGCTCCACAATCTTTCATTTTGAGCATTCACCGATTCCTTCCTGAAGTTACTATAACTCTGCTATCACAGTCTTTCCAGGCAATATGTTGTGTGTTAAAACAATTCTCTTCATTTCTTTGCACCTCCCTGCCTCACACCAGCTTTTGTTTTGCTAACCATCTCCAATCTTTGGTTATCCGTCCTTCCACAAGTGGAAATAATTTTTCCTTATAGGCTATCAAAACTCTTCACAATGTTGGAGCACTGTGTACAGTTTTGGTCTCCTTACTTGGGAAAGGACGTACTGGCACTGGAGGGAGTTCACAGGAGGTTCACGAGGTTGATTCCAGAGTTGAGAGGGTTGCCTTATCAGGAGAGATTGAGTAGGCTGGGACTATATTCATTGAAATTTAGTAGAATGAGGAGGTATCCTATGGAAACATATAAAATTACACAGAGAATAGACAAAATAGAAGCAGGGAGGTTGTTTCCACTGGAGGGTGAAACTAGAACCAGGGGACATTGCCTCAAAATAAGGGGGAGCAGATTTAGGACTGAGCTGAGGGGGAACTTCTTCACCCAAAAGGTTGTGAATCTGTAGAATTCCCTGCCCAGTGAAGCAGGTGAGGCTACCTCATTGAATGTTTTTAAGGCAATGAAAGATAGATTTTTGAACAGTAAAGGAATTAAGTGTTATCGTGAACAGATGGGTAAATGGACCTTACTCAGGATGGCCTACTCATGCTCCTATTTCTTATGTTCTATCTGGCCAGGACAAACAGACTCACCATTTATCATCTTCGGAAGGATGACATTGAGATTGGGAGGTTATGATTTTCCCAATGATTCCCTATCACCTTTTTTTATAAATGATTTTGTGGGATGTGGATGCCATTGGCTGGGCCATCATTTCTTGACCATCCTGAGTGGCCCTGGAGAAAGTGATGATGAGCTACTTCCTTGAGCAGCTGCAGGCCATGAAGGTGTAGATACATTTACAGTCCTGTTAGGGAGGGAGGTCTAGGATTTTCACCGAATGACATTGAAGGAACTGAAGGATATATTTCCAAATATTTGGGTTGCTTAGCAACCAGCAAGTTTCAAATTCATGGTGAACCTGTTCTTACCAAAGTGGACCTGAGCGGGTCACTGACATCATCACAAGGTTTCTGCGTACTGTTCCGGTATTAATGTGGTTGAGACACACTTGTTAATAAAGTCAACGAGATTTTATTGCAATGTAGAAAGTGGCCCTTTTCATACCAGCCATTAAACTGAGCAGACATGAGCGACAAGTGAGAAAATGAGTGGGTTTACATTTAGAATGTGTTTATCCTTGCACATGTTTGGGTGTGTTTCTCTCAGGGTGGCTAACAGTACACTTGATCTGAGGATACCACAAGGGGTTCCGTGCAACAGTGAGACACCAAGACAACTCTCAAGGGTGCATTTTTCTTTTGAGCGACTGCCCCAGTTTAGGAGATAATGATCTCAGATAACAATCAGACTCTGTGGTCGCCTGAAGACATCAGGAAATTCTGCAGCACCCTTGTACTGCACAAAGAAAGCAGATGTGTACCCTGTGAATTGTGTGAAATCAGAAACAGTATCTGCAAACTTTTGGAGGTGACTGCTTCATATCCTCTCAGATGCATTCTCTGCAAATTTCCCTTGCAGAATGGTTTCGATTTTCTTTGTACTTGCTTTCTTGCTCCTCTCCATGCCAACATTGGATACTCCCTAATAAATCCGCAAAGAAATTCAAGTGACACACCTTTACCTGGATAATGATGCGAATTTGAAATGTGTTATCACCCGCCCCAAGGAGTGCTTGAGATGGCGAAGATGGATGCATTTAAGGAAAATCTGTATTAGCGTATGAGGGCTGAAGAATACGCAGATGATATGAGATGGTGAAAGATAGAAGACCAGTAGAGAAGAAACAGCAGCATGGACCATATGGGCTGAATGGCCTAATTGTGAGGTGTACTTTCCAGTGTATTTAATACTTATGTCCCTACAAAGGAGTAAATTTCACAAAGAGATACATTTAATTCAGAAAAGGATTTTGGTGGATGAGGTCAGAGTGTGTGGGATTAGGATTGAACCTTCACCAATCTGTACTCTTCTCCATTGTCTTTGGTGAGAAGGTCTTGTTGCATCTGCAGGACAGGTTGCATCTAAACTGGATGGGCACATATATTCTGGCTGGGAGATTTGCTGGTGTCACTTGGGAGGATTTAAACTAGCTCGGCAGGGGCTTGGGAGCCAAAGCAGAAGTGAATTGACGAAAAGGCTGTAGAGAATAGGGACAGTAAGACTCAGAGGAAGAGCAGGCAGGGTGTTGTTGCTGATCAAAGTGGATCTGGTGGACTGAAGTGCACCTGTTTCAATATGAGAAGTGTAACAGGTAAGGCAGATGAACTTAGAACTTGGATTAGTACTTGGAACTATGACGTTGTTGCTGTTACAGAGATTTAGTTAAGGGAGAAACAGGATTGGCAGCTTAACGTTCCAGGATACAGATGTTTCAGACAGGATAGAGGGAGATATAAAAGGGGTGGGGGAGTTGCACTACTTGTTAAGGATGATATCACAGCTGTACTGCGGGAGGACACCTCGGATGGCTCATACAGTGAGGCAATATGGGTAGAGCTCAGGAACAGGAAGGGTGCAATCACAATGTTTGGGGTTTACTACAGGCCTCCCAACAGCCAGCGGGAGATAGAAGAACAGATATGTAGGCAGATTTTGGCAAGATGTAAAAGTAACAGAGTTGTTGTCGTGGGAGATTTTAACTTCCCATATATTGACTGGACTCACTTAGTGCTTGGGGCTCAGATGGGGCAGAGTTTGTAAGAAGCATCCTGAAGGGCTTCTTGAAACAGTATGTAGATAGTCCAACTAGGAAAGGGGCCGTACTGGACCTAGTATTGGGGAATGAGCCTGGCCAGGTAGTCGACATCTCAGTAGGGGAGTAGCTCAGGAACAGTGATCACAATTCAGTAAGCTTTGAGGTACCGATGGATAAAGATAGGTGTAGTTGTCAGGTAAAGGTGCGAAATTGGGGGAAGGCTAATTACAACAATATTAGGCAGGAACTGAAGAATTGGAGGCAGATGTTTGAGGGCAAATCAACATATGGTATCTGGGAGGCTTTCAAGTGTAAGTTGCTGAGAACTCAAGACCAGCACGTTCCTGTAAGGATGAATGATAAGTATGGCAAATTTAGGGAACCATGGATAACGAGAGATAGTGTGACCCTAATCAAAAAGAAAAAGGAAGCATTTACCAAGGCTAGGAGGTTGGGAACACATGAAGCAAGGGTGGAGTACAAGGAAAGTTGAAAGAAAATTAAGCAAGGAGTCAGGAGGGCTAAAAGGGGTCATGATAAGTTATTGGCCAACAGGATTAAGGAAAATGCCAAGGCATTTTATACATATATAAAGAGCAAGAGGGTAGCCAGGCAGAGGGTTGGCCCACTCAAGGACAGGGAAGGGAATTTACGTGTGGAACCAGAGGAAATGGATGAGGTATTAAATGAGCACTTTGCATCAGTTTTCACCATAGAGAAGGACTTGGTGGATGATGAGTCTAGGGAAGGGTGTGTAGATAGTTTGGGTCATGTTGAGATCAAAAGGGAGGAGGTATTGGGGGTCTTGAAAAACATTAAAGTAGACAAGTCCCCAGGGCCTGATGGGATATACTCCAGAATACTGAGAGATGCAAGGGAGGAAATTGCTGGGGCCTTGAGGGAAATCTTTGTTCTCACTGACTACAAGGGAGGTCCCAGATGATTGGAGAATGGCCAAAGTTGTTCCTTTGTTTAAGTAGGGTGGTAAGGATAATCCAGCTAATTACAGGCCAATGAGCCTTACGTCACTGGTAGGGAAATTTTTTGGAGAGGATTCTTCGAGACAGGATTTACTCCTGCTTGGAAACTAGTGGGCGTATTAGCGACAGGCAATATGGTTTTGTGAAGGGGAAGTTGTCTCTCACTAACTTGGTTGAGTTTTTTGCGGAAGTGACGAAGATGATCAATGAGGGTAGGATAGTGGATGTTGTCTACATGGACTTCAGTAAGGCCTTTGACAAGGTCCCTCATGGCAGACTGATACAGAAGGTAAAGTCACACGGGGTCAGAGGTGAGCTTGCAAGATGGATAAAAAATTGGCTCCGTCATAGAAGACAGAAGGTAGCAGTGGAAGGGTAAGTTTCTGAATGGAAGGCTGTGACAAGAGGTATTCCCCAGGGATCAGTGTTGGGACCTTTGCTGTTCGTAATGTATATAAATGATTTGGAGGAGAATGTAACTGGTCTGATTAGTAAGTTTACCGATGACACAAAGGTTGCTGGAATTGCGGATAGCAATGAGGACTGTCAAAGGATACAGCTGGATACAGGTCGGTTGGTGACTTGGGCAGAGAGATGGCAGATGGAGTTTAATCTAGAAAAATGTGAGATAATGCATTTCGGATGGTCTAATCCAGACGGAAAATATACAGTAAATGGCAGAACCTTTAAAGGTATTGATAGGCAGAGGGATCTGGATGTACAGGTAAAAACCAAAAGAACTGAGGATGCTGTAAATCAGGAACAAAAACAAAGTTGCTGGAAAAGCTCAGCAGGTCTGGCAGCATCTGTGGAGGAGAAAACAGAGTTAACATTTCGGGTCCGGTGACCCTTCCTCAGAACTGATGGTGGCTGGGAAAATGTAAGTTTATATGCAGAAAATAGGGAGGTGGGTGGAGTAGGGAGTAAACGATAGGATAGAGCCCAAAGAGAGAGAAAGACAGTTGGACGGACAAAGGAGTTGCTAACGATCAGGCTGGGAGGGTGAATAGTTGTTAATGGGGACTGTTAGTGACTAACAACAGGGGGTGTGTTGTGGCAGGCTATGTGGTAACAAGGCCTGGTGTGTGGGGTGGGGGGCTGGGACATGGGAGAGTTTAGGCCCTAAAATTATTGCCTCTCTGCTCCTATGATGCTGCTTGGCCTGCTGTGTTCATCCAGCCCTGCACCTTGTTGTCTCAATATTGAGTCCAGAGGGCTGTAGGGTCCACAAGTGGAAAATGAGGTGTTGTTCCTTCAGCTTGCGTTGGGATTCACTGGAACACTGCAGCAAGCTGGAGACAGAGATGTTGGCCAGGGAGCAGGGTGGTGCATTGAAGTGGCAGGCAACAGGTAGTTCAGGGTCTTTTTTGCGAGCAGAACGTAGATGTTCTGCAAAGCAGTTGCCAAGTCTACGCTTCGTTTCCCCAGTGTAGAGGAGACCACATTGTGAGCAGCAAATATAGTAGACTAGATTCTTGGAAGTGCAAGTGAAGTGTTGCTTCACCTGGAAGGTATGTTTGGGCCCTTGGATACTGGGGAGGGAGGAGGTAAATGCGCAGGTGTTGTACCTTCGCCAGTTACAGGGGAAGGTGCCGTAGGGCTGTGGGGAGGTGTTGGGGGTGAAGGAAGTATGGACCAGGGTGTCCCGGAAGTAACGGTCCCTGCGGAAGGCGGACAAGGGAGGGGAAGGGAATATGTGTCTGGTGGTGGCATCTTGCTGGAGGTGGCGGAAATGGCGTCTGATGATGTGTGCAGATGTACAGGTACACAGGTTACTGAAAGTGGCAACACAGGTGGAAAAGGTAGTCAACAAGGCATATGGCAAGCTTGCCTTCATAGCCCGGGGCATGGAGTTTTAAAATTGGCAGGTAATGTTGCAGCGTTATCGAACCTTAGTTAGGCCGCATTTGGAATATTGTGTTCAATTCTGGTCACCACATTACCAGAAGGATGTGGTGGCTTTGGAGAGAGTACAGAAAAGATTTCCCAGGATGTTGCCTGGTATGGTGGGCATTAGCTATGAGGAGAGGTTGGAGAAACTTGGGTTGTTCTCACTGGAACGACAGAGGTTGAGGGGCAACCTGATAGAAGTCTACAAGATTATGAAGGGCATGGACAGAGTGGACAGTCAGAAGCTTTTTCCCAGGGTGGAAGAGTCAGTTACCAGGGGCCATGGGTTTAAGGTGCAAGGGGCAAGGTTTAAAGGTGATGTATGAGGCAAATTTTTTTACACAGAGGGTGGTGGGTGCCTGGAGCTCGCTGCTGGGGGAGGTATTGGAAGCAAATACAATAGTGAGTTTTAAAGGGCGTCTTGACAAATACATGAATAGGACGGGAATAGAGCGATTAGGTCCCCAGAAGGGCAGGAGTTTTAGTTGTGATGCGCAGCATGTTGGTGCAGGCTTGGAGGGCTGACGGGCCTGTAATTTTCTTTGTTCTTTGTTCTTTTCTTGACTTTGATGGGGTGGAGCATTGTGTTGTTTTCTGATCTTCCCTTATTCCTCAGTGACAAATTATCCTGAATGTCACTCCATGCCTTCCCTGTTTGGCACCGGATGAGGAGAGAAATTCAGCCTCTGGGGAAGCACAACATGGGAACTCTTTTCTCTGGTACTTCCATGCTAATAGCGCACTGGCATGCCAAAGCCACCTGGTAATGTTTTGATGTTAATGAATCCCACGAGTTTTATTAATATACACAGTAACCTAATACACACCAGCAATGAATTCTTGTGTTTTTAAATGTGTAATTTCTGGAATGGAATTTAGCTTGTTTTGACCCCCTAAAAGCTAAGTTTGAATAGCGACTGAAGTGGCAACATATCGAGAGTGATAATTATTGTCGATAAGCTCGTTTGTCAGTAGCAGCTAAATCATCAAGGGTGAAATTCTGCAGTGAATCTCAAATTATCCAGTGATGGGAGGGTCATGTGAATTCACTTCATTCCCCAGGCATTCTGGATCTTCTGCGGTATTGAGGGTCTCTAATCTGGAGAACTTCTTCCCATACCACCTCCCCACACCCCTTCCTCACCCCCCATTCCCAACTGATCTCAATGAAGTCATTCAGCACCCACTGAAAGGTGAAACTAACTTATCTTCATTTCATTGCCATTGGTTTAAAGCATGCAACAAAGGTTCAGAGATAGTGCCAGAGGACCAGAGAATTACTGGCATTCAATGAAGGACCTGATGCAACAACTATAAACAACTCAGCTTAATCTTAATTCTGGGGAAGCTTTTGAAAAACTTGGACAGTACCTTCTGTACCCATAGAGCCATAGAGTCATAGAGCACCAAAACAGACCCTTCGGTCCAACCAGTCCACGCCGTACATAATCCCAAACTAAACTAGTGCCACCTGCCTGCTCGTGGCCCACATCCCTCCAAACCTTTCCTATTCATGTACTTATCTAAGTGTCTTTTAAACGTGGTAATTGCATCCACATTTCCCCACTTCCTCAGGAAGCTGATTCCTCAGTGAACCACCCTCCGTGTAAAAAAATATTGTCCCCATATCTTTTTAAAACCTCTCTCCTCCCACCTTAAAAAATGTGCCCCCCGCCCCGGTCTTGAAAGCCCCCATCCTAGGGGAAAGACAAGGTCAGCAGATGCATGGGAACAGCCTGCAATCTCACCTCCAAGCCTCGTGCCATCCTGACTTGGAAATATATCTTTGTTCCTGGGACAGAATCCTGGCTCCCGCCCCCGCAACTCCGTGGGTGGATTGCAATGGTTCAAGAAGGTGGCTCAGCATTATCTTCTCAAGAGACAACATCCGCATCTCCCAATTAATTTTTCAACTTGTTCTCTTTACAATGCCTGGCTGCCCTGCTGTGCATTTTTCAACATTTTCTGTTTTTACTTCAGGTTACTAACGTTTGTAGTTTCTACTTTTGAGTTCACTGTACATCCTCAAGGTGGTTTAATTGCCTGTTATTGTGTGGTGGGCGGTTAAGTGCTACGTGCATTGTGCCTGGAGTATAATTACTGCCTGTCAAAAATAGTTTGGCATGCCAGTAAACAACAATAAACTTTCTTGTTCTTTTTGACAATGCTCAGAAATTTGACCTTCATTTGCTGGCTTGTTTGCTTCCACACCTGTTAAATCTGCCCTCCCGCACTAAGTGGCTAAATTTGTAGTTTGTTTTTTTTTAATAAAAGGTATATGATTACAAAAATTTATATCAGAATTCACCAGCATTCAAACTAGATTATCCCCAGTATCTAGGCACTGGGGAGAGGAGAGGCAGATTGTACTATCCTACAGTGAACTGTTGCCATCCCTTTTTTCATTGGATGTGGTCTTTACTGGCAAAGTCAACATTACCTGCCACTCACAATGACAAGGTGGGACTGAGCCATTTTCTCAAACAACCACAGTTTGGTACAACTGAGTGACTTGCTGGAGCCATTGAGCATCAACCATGTTGCTGTGTATCTGGAGTCATGTGTGGACAAGATCAGGTAAAGGAAGTCAATGTTCCTTCATTGAAGGGCAATGATGAGCCAGGTGAGGTCACAGAACTTGATCAGCATTACCAACTTTATATGCCAGATTTATCAACTTAAGTGCCGTGGTCAGATTTGAACCCACACCCCCCACAGCATAAGCCTGAGCTTCTGGGATCACTAAGTGACATTTTTTTTCCCTTTTATTCATTAACGGGATGAGGGTGTCACTGGCTAGGCAGCATTTATTGCCCTAAGGGCAGCTGAGAGTCAACCACATTGCTGTGGGTCTGGAGTCACATGTAGGCCTCCCTAAAGGACATTAGTGAACCAGATGGGTTTTTCCCCAACAATCAACAATGGATTTGTGGTCATCATTAGATTCTTAATTCCAGATATTTTATTGAATCCTGCCGTGGCAGGATTCAAACCCAGATCCCCAGAATGTTTTCTGGGCCTCTGGATTAACAATCTAGCGATAATACCACTAGGCCATCGCCTCCCCATCTTTGCAGGAAACTGAAGGGATATTGTCAAACATTTGACCAGAATCACCTTATCTACAAGTACTTTCTTCAATTGTTACAGTGGTCAATCTGAATTGCTAATGAACACATATAATTTTTTGTTTTTCTACACAGCATGCTTCCTTTCTCATTTTCGTCTTTTTTCTTTCTATCTCTCTAGCACACTACAGTCCTCCCCTTCATTCTAATTGAAATGAGGACAACACATTATCATTATCCCAACAGGAATTCAGGCCAGGCTGCAGTTAGCATCTTTTCGACTGGATATATTTTATGGTAAGTAGTTTTATTTAACAGCGCTGCTTTTGCATCACAGTTGAGTCATGTACTGCTATATTTGGATACAATGAAGGCAGTCATTACCAGTTCACATTTGTGCCTCAGCTGAGCTGAAATTATAGGTACATCTTCAGCCTTAACGATGTTTCAGTGATCTGCAGCAGAAACCAAGAAACAACTGTCACTGCATATATTTTTAGCCCTCTAATTTTCCAACATTGTTTTCTTTTCATTCTCCCACTCCTGTTTTCATTGGCTTACGGGCCACTGGAGGTTGCCCACGCCTAAGAATTGTCCACAAATTAAAGATTAACTCAGGACACTTCCTGAAGTAGTCTGGCAGAAACAAACAAATAAAATTACCAGGACACAGTTTTGTTTAGTCACTTCCATAGGCCTTAGAATTCAACAGCAAGGGAAAAGTCTACTTTCACTGAGTGAAAAATTGTCCAATTATGTACCAAAGGGACTGATCACATTGTCAATGCACATGGCAGGCAGGGCACGATGAGAATTTAGATTTAGATTTTATTGTCATGTGTACTCAAGTACAGGAATACAGTGATAAGTGTATAATGTCGCCACACACAGTGCCATCTTAGGTACCCAGGTGCAAAAATCCTAGATACAAAGTAGTTAGAGAAACACAGTTAACAAGTTAAGCATTATCTTCACAAAATAACTAGAAAAATAAAGAAATAAGACAATAATTAACATTAAAGTCTTTCTTAATTTAAACTAGAAAATAAAGGAATTAAGTTAAAATTTCAACAGTCTTTGATGAGTCTTCCGCTTATCTTGCTCTCCGGGAGACCTTAGCTGCCTGTTCTCAATGAATGGAGAACCAATGGGTGGAGCGTAGGGGAGGGGCAGTTGGATGTCAGAGGTCACAAGGTTTCGTGAGTTTGCTTTGTTTCCTGCTTCTTCAGGCTGAAACTATTGCCAAAAACAAATGGCTATGCACAATGACAAAGGAGTTTAAATGCAGGTTCCCTGACCAAAGGTATGGAGTCACAAAAATAATTCTTGAGTAGCCTGTTCTTCCAGGATTCACTCCCTTTTAGTACAAGCAATGCATCAGAATGTAAATCTCCTCTCTTTAATAACATAGTTGAATTAAAACTTCTTCTCTCAGAGGATTGTAAGTCAGCTCAGGGAACTGTGGAAGCAGAGCCCATTGAGTTCACACTGATCCTCTGAAGAGCATCCCACCCAGACCCACCTCTTTACCCCATCCCTGTAACCTTGCATTTCCCATGGCTGACCCACCTAGCCTGCACATTCCTAGACACTATGGGGCAATTTAATATTGCCAATCCAGCTAACCTACATATCTTTGGACTATGGGAGGAAACCAGAGCACCCAGAGGTGGGGAGAATGTGCAAACACTACACAGATAGTCGCTGGAGAATCAAACCTGGGTCCCTGGCGCTGTGAGGCAGCAGTGCTAACCACTGAGCCACCGTGTCACCCCTTATCCATATTTAAGGCTGAGAGAGATGGATTCTTGATCAGTAGGGGAATCAAACATTATGGGAAAGGGCAGGCAGATGTACATGAGGGATGTTGGATCAGCCATGACCCAATTGAATGGTAGTGCAGGCTCGAGGGGGCGAATGGCCCACTCCTGTTCCTATTTCTCCTGGTTTTAAAGAAGGATCTGAAGGATGCATTATATTAAAAAAAAAGACCTGAATTGAGCAGTGCCATCTCAGTGCATATCCCACGCAAAGTACTGAAGTAGCACAGACAAGGACCTTGTTAAAGCCTGAGAGGTGGTGGATTATTTTCGGCATTTTGAACAATGATTAATTCCGTAGCTTGTAATCAAGGTGCAGCAGCTCAAGATGAGTCAGACCAGCTTTTGATGTGGAACAAGCAGAAGAAAATGATAAGTATGCTTTTTCCCATTGTTATTTTCCCTGTCTTAAAAACTTCATGTTGGATGCAGCTTCATAATAGGGTCACCACAGAGTCATACAGCATGGAAACAGACCCTTCGGTCCAACTTGTCCATGCCAACCAAGTTTCCCAAACTAAACTAGTCCCACTTGCCTGCAATTAGCCCATATCCCTCTAAAACTTTCCTATTCATGAACCTATCCAAATGTCTTTTAAATGTTGAAACTGTACCTGCATCTGCCACTTTCATTGGCGGTTGTCTGATTTTAACTGCCCCACCTGGTGGAATTCAGGGCTGCAGTGGAGGTGTGAGAGGGACTATTAGACTAACAGGAGTTCATTTATCCCCTTTGGATGTGCTTCCTGCTGTTGCCCAATTTTTCTGTGAAGATCAATTGGTCACTTACAGGGAGGCATCTGAGTTCTATTGGGCCTAAAGCTCTCAGTTTGGCTAATTTTGATGAGGGACTCTTCATTCATTTAAATACATTACGGGCTTTTGTAAGTCCCTAGCCATGCAAGTTGCTTCAGCTGCTATTGTATTTCCTTGTGCCCTCTCTTTTAATCTTGTTAAGTTACTAATTCTTGGGATGTGGCTGTTCCTGGCTAGTCTAGACTTTATGAACCACCCTTATACCCCTTGAGAAGATGGTGGTCTCTTATTGAAACGTAGTAATCTTTATGATGTAGTTAGACCCATGGTACCATTAAGAAAGGAGGGTTAGAACTTTAACACAACACTGAGCAATGTTGATATAGTTCCATATCAGGATGGCACATGGCTTGGGTAGAAACTTTGAAGGGGTTACATTATTCAGGTGTCATCTGCACTTGTCCTTTTCAATGTCAAAGATCCAAGGTTTGTGAAGTGCTCTTGAAGGTGCTAACAATGAGCTGTACACAAGCAGGAAAGAGAGATCACATCAGGACTGAGACACTGCCCGAGTGAGTATATATAATTTGGGGAATTTTGGAGGCAGCATGGGAATTTGGTGCAGAGGGAAAGAGGTGCTTTTTGCTTGTCTTTTTTAGCTCATAGCTCCAAGGATAACTTGATGAGCACAAAGATTAACATCACAGGAAAACCAAAGGTTAATTAGTTGGTTAAAGCTAGTAATTTGTCTATCTGTGATATGTTACTTTCAGACTGAGGGTAAATGAGGGAAATATTTACAGATTACAAACTAAAAGATCAGTCAGAAATCTTTAAAATTCAAAGTAAGTGAATAAAACAGAATGCAGGGTGAGGCGATGTGTTCTACCTGCATGATGTGGGTGTTGCTGGACCCATTGTGGCTCAGAATGACCACATCTGCAGCAAGCGTTGGTTGCTTAAGGAACACTGGCTCAGAGCTGATGAACCCGAGTCTGAGCTTTGAACACTGGGAAGGCAAGGAGAGAGTCCCCTGAATGCTGTGTTTCTAGAGGAAGTCACACCCCTTTGATTAACTACCTTGAATTCACACAGTGGTCAGGGACAGGTGGGTGTGACCACCTGTGAGGCAGGTAGAGGGATCCAGGAGGTAGTGCTGAAGCAGACTCAGCCATGGAGCTTCTCCAACAGGTTGGAGATTCTTACTCTGTGTATGGATGAGAGCAGGGACTTTAGGGAGGAAGACCATAGCACCATGGTACAGGGAGCCATTCAAGAAGCTGGGAGGTGGGGAGTAAAGAGAAATATCGTTGTAATCAGGGATAGTATGGTCAGGAGAATAGACGCTGTTCTCTGTGCCCAGGATTGAGGGTCCCGAAGGCTATGTTGTCTGCCTGGTGCCTGCGTTCAGGATATCTCATCTGCACTGCAAAGGAACTTGGAGTGGAAGGGGAAAGACCCAGTTGTTGTAGTCCATGTACGTGCCAACAATATCAGTAGAAAAAGCAAAGGGGGTCTGCTGAGGGAAAATGAGCAGCTAGGGACTAAATTAAAAAGTAGAACCAGAATGATAATAATCTCTGGATTAATTCCTGAGCCACTAACTAATTGGCACAGGGGCAACCAACTTAAAGAGATAAATGCGAGGCTAAAAGATTGGTATGGGAGAAGCAGGTTCAAATTCATAGGGTATTGGCCCCAGTACTGGGGAAAGATGGAGCAGTTCCAATGGGATGGGCTCTACCTGAAACAAGCTGGGACCAGATTCCTGGTGAATTGCATGACAAGGGCTGTGGGTAGGGCTTTAAACTAAATAATTGGTGAATGGGTACAGTTGCATGGAAAATTACGGAAAACATTAAAAGGGTTGGAGGAGGGCTCAGGAAAGGTTATTAAAATTTCCAAAACAAGTAATAGGACAGAGAGTACGGAAATGGTCAGGAATCTAACTTCAGGCACAGCAGATGAGGGGACAGCGATGGGAAGGGGGATAGTCAATGCAGGACTGAGGATGTTGTACTTAAATGTATGCAGTACCTGAAAGAAGGTGAATGGGCTTATGGCACAGATTGAAATTGGCAGGTATGATGTTGTGGGTATCACAGAGACATGGCAGCAAGGGGATCAGGGCTGGGAACTAAATATCCAAGGATTCACGAACTATCAAAAGGACAGGCAGATGGGCAGAGTGGCAGAATTACCTTGTTAGTAAGAGATGAAATTAAACTGATGGCAAGAAGTGATTTGGAGTTTAAAGGTGTAAAATCTGTGTGAGTAGAGTTGAGGAGCCACAAAGGGATAAAAAGACCTGATGGGAGTTATACAGGCCTCTTAGCAGTAGTCAGGATGGGGGGCTGAAAGTAAATCAGGAGATAGAAAGGGCAGGTAAGAAAGGCGCTATTACAATCATCATGAGGGACTTCAATATGCAGATGGACTGGGAAAATCATGTTGGTAGCGGATCCCAAGGAAAGGAATTTGTGGAATGATTATGCGATGGGTTTTTTTGGCACAGCTTTTGGCACAGCCCACAAAGGAACAGGCAATTCTGGATTTGGTGATGTATAATGAGGCTGAATGTGATTATGGAGCTTAGGGTGAAGGAACCCCTAGCGAGCAGTGACCGTGAAATGGTAGAATTGACCCTGCAGTTTTGAGAAACTGAAGCTGGAATTGGATGTAACAGTGTTACAATTGAGTCAAGGTAAATACAAAGACCCCAGGATGGTATCTTCCCTCTTTGTGCCAGGATTCAAAATGTCATGGAGTGTCTGCAGAACATCTTTCTGGGAGAGGGTGACCAGACAGAGGACATGGTGAGAAGTGGTACCAATGACTCAGGTAGGAAGTGGGATCAGGTCCTGAAAGAAGATTTTATGGATCTGGGAGGAAAAGCATTGAAACAGGAAAACTGGTGGGCAAAGTGAGTGTTGAACAAGTGGTGTAGGAGGGAGGGCTTCAGATTTCTGAGGCATTGAGGCTGGTTCGGGGCAAGTGGGATCCATATTAGATGAACTGGTTTGGATCTTAACAAAACCATGACCAGCATCCTCTCAGTGAGATTTGCTGGTGCTTTTGGGAGGATTTAAACTCAACTGGCAGGGGGATGGAAAGCTGAGAGGGTGGTCCAATTCAAAGGAAAGCAGAAAAGTAGAAAGCAAAGTTGAAGACCGACAGAGAATAGCCAGACATCAAATAGGATCAGTATAGGAACTAATGTTAGAAAGGCAGAATTGAAGGCACCGCCTATGAATGCATGTAACATTTTCAAAAATGTTTGAAGATTTAAACTCACAAATTGAGATAAATGGATAATATTTAAAAATGGAGACATGGCTACACGGTGACAAATATTGTGAACTGAATATCCAAGGGTTTTTAATGAGAAGGAAATGATTACATTAGCAAGGGTAGATCTTTGATTGAAGGATCAAGGCACAGAATCAGTTGAGCTAAGAAACAGCAAAGGACAATAAATATTGGTAAAAGTTGTTCACCAAACTTTAGGTAGGAAGTAATGTTGGGCATCGTATAAGTCAGGAAGTTAGAGATGCTTGTGACTTCAATTTACAAATAGACCAGTTAACCCAATCAGTACTAATGTTGTGGAGCATGAATTCATTCAGATGAGATGTGTTCTGGGATGGTACATTGCAGAGCTTAAAAGCCTAAAAATCAGGCTTATTTGGGTTTACTGCGTGCAATGGGAATGAAATAACTGTGTAGAGGCCAGCATCCCATCACAAAATCACCCTTTATTTACTAGTGCACAGGACACTGGCTGTGGCCAGGCAGCTCGGAGTCAGTACCTCAAGTGAGAAGATTCTGAATCCCCTGTTTTTATTGGTCAGCCAGGACTTTCTGATTGACCAGGTTAACAACCCCAATCAAAGATCTCATAGTCAATGAGATCCACCTAGTTCTAATCACTACAGAGAATGGGCTAATTAATGGCCTTCCTGGAAAGGAGCCTTTTGGGAAATAGTGATCACAATGTGAAAGAATTTCGCATTATGTTTGAAAGTGACATAGTTTATTCTAAAATTAAGGTCTTAAAACTGAAGAAAGAACATCACACAGGTTTAAGTGCAAGCGAACAGTGGTGAATTGGAGAAGTATGCAAAAAGATTTGATGGTAGCCAGGCTTTAGCGAGTATTTAAAGAAATGATACACAGTTTAAACAGATATACATTTCTCCAAGGCTGAAACACCGAAAGAGAAAATTAACTCAACTACAGTCATAATCAAAGAGTCATAGTTATAGAGATGTACAGCATAGAAACAGTCCAACTCATCCATGCCGACCAGATATCCTAAATTAATCTAGTCCAATTTGCCAGCATTTGGCCCATATCCCTCTAAACCCTTCCTATTCATATAGCCATCCAAATGCCTTTTAAATGTTGCAATTGTACCAGCCTCCACCACTTCCTCTGGCAGCTCATTCAATACACACACCACCCTCTGTGTGAAAATATTGCTCCTTAGGTCCCGTTTAAATCTTTCTCCTCTCACCTTAAACCTATGCGCTCTTGTTTTGGACTCTGTTACCCTGGGGAAAAGACCTTGGCTATTCACTCCATCTATGCCTCTCGTGATTTTATAAACCTCTATAAGGTCACCTCTTAGCCTCCAACACTCCAGGGAAAATAGCCCCAGCCTATTCAGCCTCTGCCTATAACTCAAATCCTCCAACCCTGGCAACATCTGAAACAAGTTAAAGATTTTATTAGATCAAAGAAAATGGTTTAAAAGGATCCCAGTAAAAGTGGTATGCCTGAGGATGGGGAGCAATTTAGAACCCAGCAACCAGAAACTGACTGAGAAAGCGAACTGAGAATATGAGTGCAAACTAGCAGGGAATATAAAGGAAGAATGTAACAGCTTCTTTAGATCTGCGAAAATGAAAAGATGATCAAGTGCACATGTGAGTAAAGCTGGAAAATGGAGATTTTATCGTGGAAAACAGGAGGAGAAATTAAACAGTTATTTTTCTCTGTCTTCATGGAAGAAGACATTGAAAACCTTCTGAAAATACTTGGCAACCAAAAGATTTGTGACACTAGGGAACTAAAAGAAATTCATATCAGAACATGAGACATACTTGAAAATTTAATTGGTTAGGAGGCTAATAAAATATCCTGGATCAGATAAGCTTCATCAGAGAGTTTTGCAGGAGGTAGCTCAAGATATAGTCAATACTTTGCTGGCCATCTTTCAAAATTCTGTAAAGGTTCTTACAGAGTAGAAAATGCAACCTCACAATCTAAAAAAACAAAGCAGAGAGAGATAACAAGGTGCAGAGCTGGATGAACACAGCAGGCCAAGAAGCATCACAGGAGCAGGAAGGCTGACGTTTCGGGCCTAGACCCTTCTTCAGAAATGGGGGAGGGGAAGGGGGTTCTGAAATAAATAGGGAGAGAGAGGGAGGCGGATAGAAGATGGATAAAGGAGAAGATAGGTGGAGAGGAGACAGACAGGTCAAAGAGGCGGGGATGGAGCCAGTAAAGGTGAGTGTAGGTGGGGAGTTTCGGAGGGGATAGGTCAGTCCAGGGAGGACGGACAGGTCAAGGGGGCGGGATGAGGCTAGTAGGTAGGAAATGGGGGTGCGGCTTGAGGTGGGAGGAGGGGATAAGTGGGAGGAAGAACAGGTTAGGGAGGCGGGGACAAGCTGGGCTGGCTGGGCTAACTCCCCACCTACACTCACCTTTACTGGCTCCACCCCCGCCTCTTTGACCTGTCTGTTTCCTCTCCACCTATCTTCTCCTTTATCCATCTTCTATCCGCCTCCCCCTGTCTCCCTATTTATTTCAGAATCCCCTTCCCCTTCCCCATTTCTGAAGACAGGTCTAGGCCCGAAATGTCAGCCTTCCTGCTCCTCTGATGCTGCTTGGCCTGCTGTGTTCATCCAGCTCTACACCTTGTTAACTCAGACTCTCCAGCATCTGCAGTTCCTACTATCTCTAAAGCAGAGAGAGAAACTGGAGACCTGTTAGTTTGATATTAGTAGTAGGACAAATATTAGGGTCTATAAGGATGGAGGAAGTAGACATTTAGAACATAATGGTAAAATTGGACACAGAGTCAACATTGGTTAATGAAAGGGAAATCATTTTTGACAAACTTGATGCAATTTTTTGAGGATATTACTTGCATAACTATGAGGGAGAACCAGCAGATATGGTGTATATGGATTTCCAGTAGACTCTTGTTGAGGTCCGACACAGAAGGTTAATAAATAAAATTACAGTGCATGGGAATGAGGGAAATGTAGCAATATAGAGGATGGAAAATGGGTCAACAGAAAGACAGCGGAGAATAGGAATAAATGGATTATTCTTAGGGTAGCAGGCTGTTACTAGTAGGGTACTGCAAAGGTCAGTGCTAAATCCACAACATAGCAGATGGAATTTACTGTGTATAAGTTTGAATTTATCCAAAAATCTGAGAGGCAGAATATTTCTTAAATAGTGAGGGGTTGGGAAATATTGGTGTCCACAGAGACTTAGGTAACTAGAGAGTTATAGAGATGTACAGCACGGAAATAGACCCTTTGGTCCAACTCATCCATGCCAACCAGATATCTTATATAAATCTAGTCCCATTTGTGAGCATTTGGCCCATATCGCTCTAAACCCTTCCTATTCATATACCCATCAGATGCCTTTTAAATGTTGTAGCTGTGTTCATTAGTCACTAAAGGTTGGGATACAGGTGTCGCAAGCAATCAGGAAGGCAAATTTGTTTGTCTTCATTGCAAGAGGGTTTGAGTACAGGAGTAGAGATATCTTACTGCAGGTATATAGAGCCTTGGTGAGACCTCACCTGAAATGCAGTTTTGTTCTCCTTACCTAAGGAGGGTATACTAGCCCATAGAGGGAGTGCAGAAAATGTTCACCAGGCTAATCCTTGGGATATGGGAAAGCATTGTGAAGAGAGTTTGAGGAGATTGAGCCTCTATTCCCTTTTGGGGGAGATGTTACATCTGACAGTACCTGAATGGGGTTAGTTCTCATCATGACATAAACTCTGCCCATCAGGATTTAAAGGATTGTTCTTGGGAGAGAGTAACCAGTGTGTTTAAGTTGTTCAGTCATCTCCACCTTGTGTACGAGAATATTTCAGTTGCAGTTATGTGCCTACTTACTCTAAAGTCTACTCTGAAAACTTACCAAAGACTGTCAGGCAAATCACATGTAACATAACTAGGAAGGGAAGGTTGAACTCCTCAGATAATCTAAATAGAAACACAAGCCCCCAGTCCGTTACGGTGGAAGTAGAGGTCGCCTTCTAATAATTAGACTCGAGAAGCTCACCTCACCTCACCTCACTTAATCTGTTAAAAAGGAGTGGTTAAATGAAAAAAATCCCTGATATTCACTTTATAAGCAACAAATAACAATTTATTTATTTAACCCGAACAGTGAACAAATTAACAGAACTACTAACAAATCAAACAATTCCCCCTTAACTACTAACTATTCCCTAACTGAAAAACATTCTACTGGCATGCTGTTCTAATAAACACAAGTCCCACTTGTACAAGTCCAAATAATAAGAAAACTAAATTAAAACTTAGACTCTCAAAGTCCATAAAAGGTGTATCTTCTGCAATGGTCTGCCTTCTCCACTGTCTCTGCAGTCATAAACACCTTTCTTCCACTGATCCTTCTGTCAGGGATATTTCTTTTGTGAATTCTTCTGTGAGGACTTTTAGCTAGACGTGCCATGGTATCTTTGTGAATAGATGGTGCTTTCTCAGAGAGCTTAGAGATTTCTGTCAGAACCAGATATTTACTCTTCAGATTGCAGTTCGCTCTCATGCCAATTTGCAAAAACCCTCTTCTTATATACTCTGAATGACCTGTCAATTTTCTTATAATAAGATTGGTCCAAGGTTGTCAAAACCATCAGATTTAAATGCAATTGGTTTTCAATCTCTAAGTGTTTGCTTTAAATTAATTGGCTGATTCCAGCTTATTGCCAAAACATCAAAACAAACCTAAGGCTCACTACACACAGACAACAAGGGACACGAATTCGACTGGGACAACACATCGATAATCACACAAGCCAAACAGAGACATGCCAGGGAATTCCTGGAGGCCTGTATTCCAACCGGAACTCCATCAGCAAACACATTGAATTTGACCCTGTGAACAAACTACTGAGAAACAGAAGAGGAAGTAATACCGAACACCCCAGCAAAACCGAGGCATATAAATAACAAGCGGGACAGAACACCAACACTTCACCAGAGGTGCACTGATGATGTTACCCAGCAGGGTGATGAAACATTTGCAACCAAACGCACCAGCTCAGCGAGCATGTCTACAACCTCAAGTATCAATGTGATCAATGTATTCTGTTTATCAAGACTGTGCTGATCTTCTGCAAAAGGCCTTGTCTATCCGTCCTACTCCATTTAGTATCAATAACTTAAACTAATAGAAATAAGATGGATTGGTAGTCGTAAATCAAAATCGGTATCCCACATGCTTCCATAGCATGAAGCACCCTTCATATGCAGAGGACCAGAGTATAAAGATGTGGGAATTATGCTGCAGCTATATAAAACCCTGGTTAGATCCTAAATAAAAACCAAAAGAACTGTGGATGCTGTAATTAAAGAACAAAAACAGAAGTTGCTGGAAAAGCTCAGAAAGCAGCATCTAAAATTTTAGGGCCTAAACTCTCCCGTGTCCTAGCACCCCACCCTACACACCAGACCTTGTTATCACATAGCCTGTCATTACACACCCCCTGTTGGTAGTCACTAACAGTCCCCATTAACAACTATTCACCCTCCCAGCCTGATCGTTAGCAACTCCTTTGTCTGTCCAACTGTTCTTCTCTCTCTTTGGGCTCTACCCCCATCTGTTGTTTAGTCCTTACCCCCTCCTCCCACCCTATCTTCTGCATATTTTCTCAGCTACCATCAGTCTTGATGAAGGGTCACTGGACCCGAAATGTTAATCTGATTTTTCTTCACAGATGCTGCCAGACCTGCTGAGCTTTTCCAGCAGCTTCTGTTTTTGTCCCTGGTTAAATCCCACCTGGATTACTGTAAGCAGATCTGGGCACCATACCTTAAGAAGGATATATTGCCATTGGAGGGAGTACAATGTAGGTTTACAAGAACGATACCTGGACTTCTGGGGTTAAGTAATGAGAAGAGATTATACAAATTAGGCCTGTTTTCTCTAGGATTTTGAAGGAAAGTTAAGGGATGATCTGATCAAAGTCTTCAAGATAATGACAAAAAAAGACAGGGTAGATAACAATAAACTATTTCCACAAATTGGGGATTCTGGAACTAGGGGTCATTGTCTGAGAAGTGGGGTGAGATGTTCAGGAGAGATATTAGGAAGTACTTCCACACAAATGGTGGTATAAGTTTGGAATGCTTTTCCGTAAATGGCAGTTGATGTTAAACCAATTGTTAATTTTAAATCTGAGATAGATCAGTATGTGTTAAGCAAACTTATTTTGGGGTATGGGCCAAAGGCAGGTATATAGAGTTAGGCCACAGATCAGCCATGATCTCAGTGAATGGCAGAGCTGGTTCAAGGGGCTGAATGGCCTACTCCTGTTCTTATGTTAATACAGGCAGTGTAAGTAGCAAATGGCAACCTATTATGCAGAAGATAGTACGTGATTTAGCTCTGATAATACTACCGAATGTCAAGGGCAGATGGTTAGATCCTCTCTTTTTGGAGATGGACATGGACCTGGAAGTTGGGTAGAGAAACAATTTCTTGAATTTGAAGCAGTTAACAGCCTATTCCATTTGAAAAGCACCTCAGCTCAGTTTAATCCGACATCCACCCCATGACTTTGCAATCCACCCTGCACGTGGATTTACTGACCAGTCACTTATCTGCCTTTGTGGGATCTTCAGCGCACAACAACTGCACATCTTGGCTGTGAAGCATTTTTGAGGCACACTAGGGATGTACAAATGCAAGCCAGAACAGAAATTGCTGGCAAACCTCAGCAGGTCTGGCAGCACCTGTGGAGAGAAAGCAGAGTCAATGTTTCTCAACTCCAGCGATCCTTTCTCATCCCATTTCTAACCCTAATTTAGTGCCTACTGCTTATTCACACTTCAAGAAGTACTTGTGTTTGAATCTTGAGAGATGCCATGATTATCCTTGGCAGTGCTGCCCTGTTAGTACTAACTGTTTATGTTTGATGTGAAGAAGGGTCACTGGACTTAAAACAGTGACTCTATTTTCCCTCCACAGATGTTGCCAGTTTCTCCAGCAATTGCTGTTTTTGTTTTAGATTTCCAGCAGCTGCAGTTCTTTGCTTTCTAATGCCATACAAATGCACATTCTTTCTTTGAGTCAACTGGAAACTCCCATCAAATTTTTCACTTTTGTTATCCAAGAACTTCAGAGGAACAAGTGTTACAACAGCGTAAGATCAGAGTGATAATTTCTCAAGAAACAAAATTATTCCTCTACTACTGCATTCAAATATTTAGTACTAATATTCAGTAAATAAATATTCAGTAAATATAAACATAAATATAAATATTCAGTACCAAATATTCAGTACACTGCCACCCTCTGACACTTGACCTGACCCATATCGCTTTGCAGGTGTTAGCTGCAATAGCAAATCTTCAGCAGAAATACACTGATTTAAAGCAGGAAGAATAAAACTCCAAGTCCGCTAACAATTCTGAACATTTAATATCTTACCGGAAATCAGAGTTTCAGTGTCTAATTAAACAGCCTGTATGAGAGTGCCCCAGGCACCTAGAACAGTCGATACAGAAACTGCTTTTGATGGGGCAGGTTACAACACAAACCCATGTTGCTGCGGTCACTAAATACATTGATATATTTCCAAGTCAGGTTGGTGAGTGGCTTGGAGGTGCTGGTGTTCCCCTGTATCTGCTGCCCTTGTGTAATGTGTTCTATGATTATTAACAAGAAGCGTATACAGCACCAGTTGGCCCATCGTGTCCGTGGAAGAGACACTACTTAATCAGCTCCATCCCATGAACTTTCCCAAAAGTCCTTCCCAATTTTTTTTTCAGGTGTTTGAACTCATCTCCATCTGGCTAATTAACTCAGGGTTCTGGTCTGCTACTCTCAGCTACGTCATCATCACACCCTCACCGGGAATTGAAATGCTAAGCGGAAGTAACTTTCACTGAAGAGACTAAACCATAAATAACCTGTTGATATCCCTGAGAGATCAAGGAAGCATTGCTCTGGGGGGAAGTGGAGTGGGGACAGGGGTTGGTTTAAGAAAAGAGAAACAATAATTAAAAAAGGCATCCTGATGTGCAGAGGGCATTGGGTACATAAACAACTTTGGAAGTTTACGGGGAGGGGAGACCGTCCGCGCTGCAGGGTAGAGTACGGAGAGAGCACATTTATTATCTTCACCAGTTTCCTGGATGCAGTTGTAAAAATGTGAGAGATTGCTTAAACCAATTAAGGTCTCCTTTCTTTATAATAAAAAGCAGGTAAATGAGCATGTCAATGCTGAGCTTAGTCCTGGGATCAAAGTTTTTTTATTCACTCATGGGACATAGGTGTAACCGCCTGGGCCAACATTTATTGCCCACCCCTAGTTGCCCCTTGAGACAACGGTGGTCAGCTGCCTTCATGAACTTCAGTAGTCTATGTGCTGTAGGTAGACCCACAACAGCCTAAGGGAGAGAATTCCAGGATCTTGATCCAACAACAGTGAAGGAACATTGATATATTTCCAAGTCAGGATGGTGAGTGGCTTGGAGGTGCTGGTGTTCCCCTGTATCTGCTGCCCTTGTCCTTCCAGTTGGAAGCGATCATGGGTTTGGAAGGTGCTGTCTGAGGATCTTTGGTGAATCTCTGCAGTGCATCTTGTAGATGATACAGACTTCTGCTACTGAGCTTCAGTGGTGGAGGGAGAGGTTGTCTATGGATGTGATACCAGTCAAGCGGGCTGCTTTGTCCTGGATGGTGTCAAGCTTCTTGAGTGTTGTTGGAGCTGCACCCATCCAGGCAAATGGGGAGTATTCCATCACACTCCTGACTCGTGTCTTGTAGATGGTGACAAGCTTTGGGGAGTCAGGAGTTGAGTTACTCACTGCAGTATTTCTAGTCTTTGAACTGCTCTTGTAGCCACTGTGTTAATTTCGCAAGTCTGGTGAGTTTCTGGTCAATGATAACCTCCAAGATGTTGATAGTGGGGGATTTAGGTGATGGTAACACCATTGAGAGTCAAGGGGTGGTGGTTACATTGTAATTTAATTGGAGCTGGTCAGAAAAGTGCAGTTTTATCAAAAGGCAGCAGATTTTTTTCATTTATATGTGTGGTGAGTGCACAGTGACTCAGTGGTTAGCACTACTGTCTCACAGTGCCAGGGGCACTGAAACAATTCCACCCTTGGGTGACTGTCTGTGTGGAGTTTGCACGTTCTCCTCGTGTCTGCGTGGGTTTCCTCCGGGTGCTCCAGTTTCCTCCCACAGTCCAAAGATGTGCAGGTTAGGTGGGTTTGCCATGGGAAATACAGGTCTACAGAGTTGGGGGGTGGGTCTGGGTGGTGTTGTCTTCAGAGGATTGGTGTGGTCTTGATAAGCTGAATGGCACACTGAAGAGATTATGATTCTTAACACAATCCCACAAACAACAATGAGATGTTTAACTAGAACATCTGCTTTATTGTTTAAGTGACTTTCACTTCATGAGGGTTGGAACTAATAAATGATGGTCATGGACTAGGAGTACAGAAAAGGAAAGAAAACTTTTCAATTATCACCCATATCCACCCCATCCCTGTAATTCCCATGGCTAACTCACCTAGCCTGCACACTACAGACAATTTCCCACAGCACCTAACCTACACATCTTTGGACTGTGGGAGGAAACCAGAACAAACCCAGGGTGAATATGCAAACTCCACACAATCATCGAACAGTGGAACTGAACCTGGGTCCCTAGCAGTGTAAGGCAGTTGTGCTTGCCACCATGCCACCCTATGGGGGAAAGGAAACACAGAAACATTGAAGGTGTTTGCATTGTCTGGGAGATGGAATCAAAACCCAAGTGCTAAATAGTAGGGAATAGAGGGATATGGGCCATGTGTTTGCAGATACACATTTTAGTTTAAAATGGCATGGTGGGCTGGAGGGCCCGTTCCTCATCTGTACTGTTCTATATTTTGAGCTCCACCTTCTAAATATGTTGTCCTTCCTCGTTCAGGATCAGTGACATCAATTGGCTTCCCCTCCATCATTATTAAGTTTCAAAGAGGCCTCATATTGGTGTTGGAGACATTAACTCTGTTTCTCTCTTCACAGATACTGCCCAGACCTGCTGAGTTTCTCCTAGCAATTTTCTGTTTTGATTTCAGATCTCTAACATCTGCAGTATTTTGTTTTTACATCCTTATCTCTGCCTGGATCAGTCCGGGACAAGACAAACCAAGGATTCAACCTGGACTTTTTACCATTTTTCAACTTAGTCACTGCGGGAACTTGAAATTTTGTGGTTCACAGTAACTAAACCACAAGCGAGTTGGGCATATTAACTCACTTGATTATGAAGAATGTCAACCTGACTTCACATTGTTCCTGTACCTACAAATATATGAAGCAATTATCCTGCTGTGAATGACAATAAACATTGCAGTTCTCATCCTCTATCCAAAACATTGCTGCTGCTATAAGCAGTCATTAAGTGTGCACCATAATATTAAAGGGTTGTTATAGGTCCTTGGAGTGAAGGACAAATATAGTCTGGGGATCTATTGGGAGAAGGCATCATTAACTGAGACAGGCCACTTTTGCTAGCTCTGCCAGGGGAATCATAATAATCTAAGGAGTCAGGCTACTGCTGGAACCTTATATGCCTCGCTCTGTCAAAGCACCCAATGATCTGTATGTCCTTGTTTGCTGTGATCTGCCTGTGCTGCGCACAAAACAAAACTTTTCACTGCACTTAAGTACATTTGACTACAATAAATCAAATCAAATCAAATCAAATTGGAATCCAATGATATTGCTTCTCTTCCCTAGAAGGAACTATCAACCATCTTGGATTCTTGTTTATTAAATTTATTTGTTCACAGCATGTGGGTGTTGCTGACTAGGCCAGCATTTATTGCCCACCGTCATTGCCCAGAGGATAGTTAAGAGTCAACCACATTGCTGTGGGTCTGGCGTCACATGTAGTCCAGACCACTTTTTTCTTACTCCACAGTTAAAACACAAACAAAAGCAAAAGAAAATTGGTCTAACTTTAACTCTATTGGATAACTTAATAGAATAATATATTATTTAAATACTCAACAGCAATTGTTCCAATATAGTAACATCCCATAAACACACCCTTGGTAAAGGCAAAGTCAGTAAAATAGATCGTCTCACCTGCAATTCTCAAGCAGACAGAGAACTTCAGCTTTTAGCTGTCCCAGTGAGAGGAATAACAGCTTCCACATCCAGCTTCAAAACCCCAAAAACAGCTGAAAGCTAAACTAAAACCTTGGTTCTATGCTAGTTTGACTCCACCCATTCAGCCTGTTTCTATTGTTCTGACTGTAAAAAACAAACCACGGCCTTACAAGCTGTTTACTTTATTGGCTCAGAACAGACCACTCAGTGTCTCTATCTCAACCTCTCCTTTCAAAAAATACCAGGACAAAACACACCTCTTATAGCTGTAGTATCATCACACGCTGTTCCTCCCTGTGCACATGGACAAGGTTCCTGATTGCTGACAACACTCTCCTGCCTGGGGCCGAGAAGGTGCCTGGACTCTAGCAGTTCTCCAAGTAACCATGACCTGGGCTGATCCTTCCTCAGCCAGCCTCAGCCCTGTCTTTGTGAGACCCTCACCAGCTTGTGCCCCCAAAGGGTCTAAACCTGACCTTCACACCCAGGACAACAGTATCTGAACTGACGCTAGGAGGCAGCCTTCCTGACGTTTCCTCTGTGCTCTCAAAACTTTCTCCTTCGAAGGTTGAGGACATGGCTTCTGCTGGAGCAGCCCATTCGCCATGGGGCCATGGACATCCCACTGGTACTTGCAAGAGATGGGACAGAGAAGACAACATAGCCAATGGTCAGAAGTGGTGAGCAGTCAGTGACGTTAACAGTGGGGTGAATGGGAGAGTTGTAGTGGAATGAAGAGTGGCACGTACTCGTGGTGGGTCTTGGCATCCCCACAGGAGAGATCTCAGCATTCTCCTGCGAGGGACAGGATTCATAGAGCATTGAACATAGAACATAGAACATGAACGTTGGAAATAGAACATAGAACATAGAACATTACAGCGCAGTACAGGCCCTTTGGCCCTTGATGTTGCGCCGACCTGTGAAACCAATCTGAAGCCCATCTAACCTAAACTATTCCATTATCATCCATATGTTTATCCAATGACCATTTAAATGCCCTTAAAGTTGGCGAGTCTACTATTTTTGTAGGCAGGGCATTCCACGCCCTTACTACTCTCTGAGTAAAGAACCTACCTCTGACATCTGCCCTATATCTATCACCCCTCAATTTAAAGCTATGTCCCCTCGTGCTAGCCATCACCATCCAAGGAAAAAGGCTCCCACTGTCCACCCTATCTAATCCTCTGATCATCTGATAGAACAGTACAGTGTAGCAACAGGCCCTTCGGCCCACTATAGTTTGCCAATGAAGATGCCATTCTAATCCAATCCTATCTGCTTCCATATCCCTCTATTCTCTGCCTGTTCATGTGCCTGTCTAAATTCCTTTTAAACATTGCTGTTTTATTTGCTTCTAACACTACCTCTGACAGTAGGTTCTAGGCACCTACCATCCTCTGCGTAACAAAAAGTTTCCTAGCACATCCCCTTCAAACTTTTCCTCCTCACAGTGGGTGAGGAGTTAGATAATGGTCATCCTTCTACCTGTCCTGGCTCTTTCTGGCCTGTTTCAGATGCCTATCCCCTGGAATGAGAGAAAGGGAGGGGGTTAAGTGAGATGGAAAGTGGAAGGTACAGCTGGTGCGGGTGGATGGCAGGTGGTGGGGTGCTCCAGGAGAGTGAGGAGGCAGCACTGTAGCTGTGCAGGGTTTAATGGTGTGGGAGGTTGTGAGGGAGGACGAATAAGAGTGAGCGATGGAAGATGTTGCAGACAATAGTCAGCATGCAGGGCATAAGCTTTGGTGGAAGGTGGATGAAGGAACCTTGATAAATGAGGGTGAGGTAGCAGAGAAGGGATGATGACTGTTACCCTGGTGGAATGGAGAAGGTCATTGACCTTCCTGTGGCACTGTTGGGCATCTCTCCGGACCATGGGGACTGCACTGACCCAGGTGGTGACCTCTGACCAGGCTGCCAACATCTGGGTGGCATAGCATCCTCTGCCAATTCACCTGCCCTGGACCAGCTGTTTCCTCCCAGTTCCTTTCGGAGAAATGCAGTGCCATTTTCTTCTTCTCTAACAACTTCGGAATGACTGTTCCTGGAGGAGCAGGCCTACAATTGCTCGGGTGCACAGTGGCCTTTTAAAGATGGTGCAGGTGCCAGGGAAGCTGGTCTTTCATCGCATTCCAGCCGTGTAGTTTGTCTCCAGCGCAATCTAATTTTTGATTATTTGTAAAATTATCTTGTTGCCTTAATTAACTGGTTCATAGGTCATCCCTTCACTTGTTATTCAGCTGTTGACACTTTACTCACACTGTTTGACATTTTGATCACCTGCAAAGACTTACTCAGCCTGTTGACACCCAACTCACACTATTTGCGCTTATCTGTTGATATTCATAGTCACCTGGAATTATCTCCCCATTATTTCTCCACCTATAAATTCTATGGCTGTGCGCTTCCCTCCACTTCACCTGACAAAGGAGCAGCATTTCGAAAGCCTGTGATTTCAAATAGACCTGTTGGACTATAACCTGGTGTTGCGTGACTTATGATTTTGTCCACCCCAAACCAACACTGGCATCTCCACATCATGGATTCCAGTGAGTGGTGAATGGTTCTGAAAACAGCACGTGGTAAAATGGGGCTAGTATTGCAGGAGAGGAGCGGTGCAGGTAGTTAACGAGGCAGGTTCGGTGGGATACAGTGAAAGAAAGGACTCAGCCTTGTAGAGAGGTACTCTCTGTGAAACTTGGCGAAAATGACACTTAGCCTAGAAAGTGTAAGATGTTTTCTCGTAAATTATGCTTGGAAGCTGCATCTAAATCCTTCACACTCACGTCATAACAACGGCAAAGACATCTGCTTTGAAAAATTTGCCACGAAATGTTAACACTGTCTGGTTAGCACCCAAGAAATTTGAGGGTGAAATTCAATCAGGGGTGTGAGAGCACGGGCTCAAGCTCAGGAATCAAAGAAACTGTATAAACCTTTCTTGGCAACAATCTCCTGAATGTACTGTACAGAATGCCCAACAGTGAGACAGACTTTTACATCAAAGTTAATCATCGACTTCTTCAAATATTTTTACCCTGTCAGCAATACATTCTGTGCTCATAAATCTTTTGGACATAGACGTTGTGAATTGAAGACGTTTGTTTTTGGAATGGAGTTAGTGAGACGTTTTGTTTTAGCCCAGATCTTTGCTCTTTAATCATTAATCATTTGATGCGTTTGGATGCAGAAGTCCTTTGTGAACAGCAAATCAGTGAGGCAAATATTTTCTCTGTGTTCCCTGTGTTCCAGCTCAGAGTTACTGTCTCCTCTCACAGAGTCTGAAGGTTGCTAGGGAACCTCACTGATATCACTGGGCCTTAAGGTAGTTCGTCGAAATGTCTTGGCGAGAATATCAGATACTGTGCAAAACTGTTAAGTAGGAAAGGCATGGCTTCTCTTGCCTGGTCAATGATTGGTGTTTATAAGAGATTGTGGAACATCTGAAGGTGCTGTGAAGTCTGCATGCATTAATTTCTTTTTGCCCCTTCACAGGTTCTCAGTGCCACTATCAAGGTCAGCATTTATCGCCCATCCCTATTTGCTGTTGTGAAGGTGGTGATGGGTTGCCTTCTGGAGCTGTTGCAGTTTCTGTGTGGTGCAGTGATGTTCAGGCTAGGGTTCCAGAATTTTGATCCAGTGATGATATGGGAATGGCAATGTATGTTTTACTCAGGATGATGTGTGATTCGAAGGGGAACGTGTGGATGGTGGTGTTCCTACGTGTCTGCAGCCCTCATCCTTCCATGTGCAACTCCTCCTGTCTCTCTCCCTCTCTCTCTCTGAACCAGGAGAGCCTCCAACATTGCTTCTATGTCCCAGGAGCCTTCTCTACTTCCTGGTGTTCCATTTCTCTTGCTTAGAATTTCAACAATAGGATTCAGTAGTTCCATTTTTTAAAAATTTGCTGATGGGATGTGGCCATCACTGGCTGAGCCGGTATTTACTGCTCAACTCTAATTGCCTTGAAGGCAGTTAGATGCCAACCACATTGCTGTGACCCTAGAGTGACATGTAGGTAAAACGAGGAAAGACTGCAGATTTACCCTTCCTAAACAGCATTGATCAACCTGATGGCTTTCTACAATAAAAGCAGCAGCTCAGCAGGTCTGGCAGCATCCATGAAAAAAACATCAGAGTTAATGTTTCGGGTCACCAGACGCGAAACGTTAATACTGATTTTTTCTTCACAGATGCTGCCAGACCTGCTGAGCTTTTCCAGCAACTTCTGTTTTTGTTCCTGATTTACCACGTCCACAGTTATTTCCAGCTTTCTACAACAATAGACAATGGTCACCATTGGACTTTTATTTCCAGAATTTTTATGAGTGCAAATTTCACAAAATGCGATAGTGGGATTCAGCTACATACCTGAGAGATATTCGCTGCGGAGGCTGGATTACTAACCCAGTGACATTACCATTGCACCATCACTCCTCCAATTCAATGCAATGTTTTCTTGAAATGTACAGACTGCCTTTAAGAACAGAAAGCTGACCACAACATGTAGTCTAAGCGTGCTTTGTACATAGCAGGTATAGAGTCATAGAGTTGTATAGCACAGAAAAAGATCCTTCGGTCCAACTCATCCATGCTGACCAGATATCCTAAATTAATCTAGTCCCATTTGCCAGCATTTGGCTTATACCCCATTAAATCCTTCCTATTCATACACCCATCCAGAGGCCTTTTAAGTGTTGTATTGTACCAGCCTGCATCATGTAAATAAGGGAATAACACAATGTTAGTGTTACCTTCAGCGGAATTAATGTGGGAAGAAAACAAAAAATGCAGGAGATCACAGCTGGTCAGGCAGCATCCATGGAGAGAGAGCAAGCTAATGTTTCGAGTCTAGATGACTCTTCATCAGAGCTGAAGTGAAGTGTGGAGGGGGCAGGATTTATGCTATAGTTGAGGACGGTGGTGGGGGTTGGAGTGCTGGGGGAGAAAGGATGTTATTAGTGCAGAATAAGTGATTGGTTTGTGAGAATGGCAGACAAATGGTGTGTCTAACTGCCAGACTGGAAAGAACAGACAGTCCCACTGGAGTGGGTAGAGGGGAGGGAGGACTGACATGGTGACAAAGAATGTAACAAGTAAAGCTAAAAGGGATGAAATGGGAGTTGGTTCACAATTTGAAGACGTTGAACTTAATTTTAAGTCCAGAAGGCTGTAAAGTGCCTAGTGAGAAGATGAGTTGTTGTTCCTCCAGTTTGCGTTGTGATTCACTGGAACACTGCAGCATACCGAGGACAGACATGTGGGCGTGCGAGAGCAGGACGCTGTGTTAAAATGACCAACTATGGGAAGGTTGGGGTCCTACTTGCGCACAGACAGGAGGTGTTCTACAAAGTGGTCACCCAGTCTGTGTTTGGTTTCTCTAATGTAGTGTAGGCCACATTGTATGAAGTGAATACAATACACAGATTTGGAGGAGGTACAGGTGAAATGCTGCTCTACTTGGAAAGACTGTTTAGGCCCTTGGGTTGTGAAGGGGCAGGTATTGCACCTTCTGTGGTTACATGGAAAGGCACGGGGAGAAGGGGGGCTGGTGTTCATAGTTGAGGAATGGACTAGGCTTTTCCAGAGAGAACGATCCCTGGAAAACTATCCCTACACACTTCACATCAGCTCTGATGAAAAGTCATCTAGACTGGAAATGTTAGCTTGCTCTCTCTCCATGGATGCTGCCTGACACGCTGTTATCTCTAGCATTTTTTGTTTTCAGTACAGATTCCAACATCTGCAGTAATTTGCTGCAACATTAAAGTGGGAAGGCTGTGAATGCACCTTGGTTGGAAGAACACTGAAAGACAATAGTAAATAGGAGGTACATTTGCAAGAGCAGAGGGAGTAGGGAAAATATGTGCACAGATGATTGAAGGTGTTAGGTCAAAGCACTAAATAAAGCATGCAGTGTTGCCAGCTTTATCAACAGGGGCATGTAGTACAAGAGCAAGGAGGTGATGCTGAACTTGTACAAGATAGTTGTTAGATCTCAGCTGAAGCATTGTGTACAGATGTGGGCACCACATTGTAAGAAAGAATGTGAATGCACTGGGGAGAATGCAGAAACAATTTAAAAGAATGGTTCCAGGAATTAGATGTTTCAGTTATGAGGATAGATTGAAGAAGTTGGGACTATTGCCTCTGAAGAGAGGAAAGCCATCAGGAAATCTGATTGAGGTTTTTGAAATCACGAGTGGCCTGGATAGAGCAGATAAGGAGAAGTTGCTTGTAAAAGGAACAAGAATGAGAGGGACAAGAACAAAGTTGCTGGAAAAGCTCAGCAGGTCTGACAGCGTCTGTGAAGGAAAAAACAGAATGAACATTTCGGGTCCGGTGACCCTTCCTCAGAACTGGGGAACAGAATGAGAGGGTGTAGATTTAGAGTGATGTGCAAAACAAACAAGGGAGATGTGAGAAAAAACATTTTCACACAGTGAATAGTTAAGATGCACAATACATTGCCTGGGAACGTGGCAGAGGAATTCAAGAGGACAGCAGAAGTTTTGTTTTTGGATCGGAATGGTATGCATGAATATGTAGAAAAGGCAGAAGATTGACACGAGGTAAAAGAGCAGGTACAGACACGATGGGCTGAATGTCTACTTTCTTCCACTGTAAAATTTCAGTGATTCTGGAACATTATCCCCACATCCTAAAAACAAGTAATAGCAAATTGAGGGCTGGGCTTTAGATTCTTAGAAGGTAATAACAGCCATCAAAAGCTCAATATCTTCCAGATCTAAATCTTCAATTGTCATTGGTGCCAGCAGATTAAAGGTAAACCTGCCAAGCAAGTGGCATAAAATACGTGGGAGGAAAATAGATTTCTGTGAACCGTGGATCAGCTAAATTGTACTTTTTTTTGTTTTAATAAAAAAAATCACCCTGGGGGCAACTGCATGGGAGGAGGCAGACTAAGACGTGCAAACACATTCAAATAAATTCATTAGGGTGCGTGACCTCACAGAGGACCCAACTCCCACAGTTTTACGTGTTTTCCAGAAATCTCATTCACAAATGATGCTGAATCACCACACATCCTGTAAGTTGTCTTAGTATGGTGGGGGGGGGGTGTGCGGGGGGGGGGGGGGGGGGGGGAGGGAGGAAGGCAGCTCAGGCCAGAATGTAACAGTACACAAAGGCATTAGATGACTTTGCCGATGAGTCTAACTTGAGAAGAATTTAATTTTCATTCACGAGGATCACAGGCTTTGTTGCTGCATTCTTTCTTTTTGAGGTCAAAGATCAGATTGTGCATCAATTGTGTGTTAATTGCAACTTTGACGTGGCGCCCAGTCAATGAATCGCCTTCCAAAGCTGCTGTTTGGCAGGATTTTTCAAACCGTCAGTCTCTACCATAGAGTCAGAGAGGTTGACAGCACAGAACAAGGGCCTTCAGCCCATTGGGTCTACGTCGGTCAAAAACAAACGGCGAGCTATTCTAATCCTGTTTTCCAGCATGGACCTGCATGCTTTGGCATCACATGTGCACTTCTAAATATAGAAATTGCTGGAAAAGATCAGCAGGTCTGGCAGCATCTGTGGAGAGAAATCAAAGTTAACATTTCAGATGCTGTCAGAGCTGTTGGGCTTTTCTAGCAAATTCTGTTTTTGTTTCTCAAATACAGCATCCACAGTTCTTTCCTTTTTTGTTGCGCATCTAAATAATTCCTTAATGTTAGGAGGGTTTCTGCCTCTACCACCCTTACAGCCATCTTGAAAGTCAAGGGCAGCAGGCTCATGGAAACACTGTAGAAACTAGGAGCAGGAGGAAGCCCATCAAGCCATTTTCACCGAGGTAATAGACAAGGGAGGGGCAGTTCCTTACAGCCTTCAAGACTCAACATTGAGTTTAAGAATTTTACAGCATGAACACCTCCTTCCATGTCTATTAATCACCATCCCAACCTCATGTCCTGTCACAAAATGTCACCCTCTATGCAGCCAACCCTTTTTCAACTACTCAAAACCCCCTTAAGAAGACAGATCAGCACCACCGTCTCCAGGACAGTTTGGGATATGCAATGAATGCTGGGCCCAGCCAGTGACACCCGCATCCCATGAATAAATAAAACTAACAGAACAAGAAGTCTGAGGCCTCAGTATCTGGCCAGGTTGAAATGAGGGAGCCTAAACTCTGATAAATCCAAGTAGGGTCACCAACTTTGGTTGGGCATATTATTGGAGCCTTCATGGCATGACCTCAAGTCTCCAGCTGCCCTGCCTAGTGAACCAGAACCTTGTTCTCTCTCAACGCCGATATTTTTATAACCACTTACTAAGAAATGCACAATGCATTTGATGTCTCTGATTTTACATGTAGGCTATTCTCAACGCAGGCCTGGAGATAATCTTCAATTCTTGGAGATTTTGAAGCTTGTGAAATCCACATTGATACCATTAGGCTGCAGGGTTCCCAAGCGGAATATGAGTTGCTGTTCCTGCAACCTTCGGGTGGCATCGTTGTGGCACTGCAGGGGGCCCAGGATGGACATGTCGTCTGAGGAATGGGAGGGGGAGTTGAAATGGTTCGCGACTGGGAGGTGCAGTTGTTTATTGCAAACCGAGCGTAGGTGTTCTGCAAAGCGGCCCCCGAGCCTCCGCTTGGTTTCCCCGATGTAGAGGAGGCCACAATGGGTACAGCGGATGCAATATACCACATTGGCAGATGTGCAGGTGAACATCTGCTTGATGTGGAAAGTCTTCTTGGGGCCTGGGATGGGGGTGAGGGAGGAGGTATGGGGGCAGGTGTAGCACTTCCTGCGGTTGCAGGGAAAAGTGCCGGGTGTGGTGGAGCTGGAGGGGAGTGTGGAGCGGACAAGGGAGTCACGGAGAGAGTTGTCCCTCCGGAAAGCAGATAAGGGTGGGGAGGGAAAGATGTCTTTGGTGGTGGGGTCGGATTGCAGATGGCGGAAGTGTCGGAGGATGATGCGTTGGATCCGGAGGTTGGTGGGGTGGTACGTGAGGATGAGGGGGATTCTTTTTTGGTTCTTATTGCATGGACGGGGTGTGAGGGATGAGTTGCGGGAGATGTGGGAGACACGGTTGAGGGTGTCCTCGACCACTGAGGGGGGGAAGTTGCGGTCCTTGAAAAACGAGGACATCTGAAATGTACGGGAGTGGAATGCCTCATCCTGGGAGCAGATGCGGCGGAGGTGAAGGAATTGGGAATAGGGGATAGCATTCTTGCAGGAAGGTGGGTGGGAGGAGGTGTATTCTAGGTAGCTGTGGGAGTCAGTGGGCTTGAAATGGATATCGGTTTCTAGGTGGTTGCCCGAGATGGAGACAGAGAGGTCCAGGAAGGGGAGAGAGGTATTAGAGATGATCCAGGTGAACTTAAGGTTGGGGTGGAAGGTGTTGGTGAAGTGGACGAACTGTTCGAGCTCCTCGTGGGAGCATGAGGTGGCGCCGATACAGTCATCAATGTAACGGAGGAAGAGGTGGGGTTTAGGGCCAGTGTAGGTACTGAAGAGGGATTGTTCCACGTAACCAAGAAAGTAGCAGGCATAGCTTGGGCCCATGCGGGTACCCATGGCCACCCCCTTTGTCTGTAGGAAGTGGGAGGAATTGAAAGAGAAGTTGTTGAGGGTGAGGACGAGTTCAGCTAAGCGGATGAGGGTGTCAATGGAGGGGGACTGGTCGGGCCTGCGGGACAGGAAGAAGCGGAGGGCTTTTAGGCCATCTGTATGGGGAATGCAGGTGTATAGGGACTGGACGTCCATGGTAAAGATGAGGTGTTGGGGACTGGGGAGTTGGAAGTTCTGGAGGAGGTGGAGGGCGTGGGTAGTGTCACGGACGCAGGTAGGGAGTTCCTGGACCAAGGAGAGAAAATGGAGTCCAGATAGTTGGAGATAAGTTCGGTGGGGCAGGAGCAGGCAGAGACAATGGGTCGACCAGGGCATTCAGGTTTGTGGATTTTGGGAAGGAGATAGAAGCGGGCGGTGCGGGGTTGGGGAACGATGAGATTGGAGGCCGTGGGTGGGAGGTCACCTGAGGTGATGAGGTTGTGGATGGTTTGGGAGATGATGGTTTGATGCTCGGGGTGGTCATGATCAAGGGGGCGGTAGGAGGAGGTGTCGGAGCATTGGCATCTGGCCTCAGCGATGTAGAGGTCAGTGCGCCATACTACATCCGCGCCTCCCTTGTCCGCGGGTTTAATGGTGAGGTTGGGATTGGAACGGAGGGCTGCACGTTCTGCGGGGGAGAGGTTGGAGTGAGTGAGAGGGGTGGATTGGCCTGCTGTGTTCATGCAGCTCTGCACCTTGTTGTCTTGGATTCTCCAGCATCTGCAGTTCCTACTATCTCTGATTCAATTTCAGCCTCTGTGTATGTGCTTATGTAAGGGCATGGTGTACTTTGAGTTCCTGATCTGATTGTTGCACACTGCTCACAGACACAGGGCAGCACTGTGGCTCAGTGGTTAGCGCTGCTGCCTCACAGCACCAGGGACCCTGGTTCAATTCCACCTTTGGGTGACTGTCTGTGTGGAGTTTTCACATTCATTCCCCTCCCCCGCCCCGGGTTTTCTCTAGCTTCTTCCCACAGTCCAAAGATGTGCAGGTTAGGTGGATTGGCCATGCTAAATTGCCCATAGTGTTTTGGGATGTGTGGGTTAGCCATGGGAGATGCAGGGTTATAGGGTAGGGGTGGTGGGACTGGGTAGGACACTCTTTGGGGGGTCAGTGTGAGCTTGATGGAACAAATGGCCTCCTTCCCAATGGTAGGGATTCTATGACTCCCTGTATCTACTCTCGTATTCCCCACTCTGCAGTTCCTCTGAAATTTCTCACAAATATCCCTGGGAAAGACTCTGTTGGTGACTGACACAGGAGGCTGAAGGTTCCAGAAATCTAACCTGTTCAAGATAGAGAGGAGAAGGTTTTTCTTGCAGAGGGTTGTGAATCTTTGGAACACTTTTCCTCGAAAGGTGAGGGAAGCAGAATCTGAATATTTCTAATTCTGAGGTTGTTGATAAGCAAGAGGGTCAAAGGTTACTGGGCCTAAGCAGGAATGTGAGGTAATCAGATCAGACATCTTGTTGTTGAGGGGCTGAGTGGCCTACTCCTACTCCTGCTCCTAATTCATATGTTTATACGTAGTAGATCAGAAGAACATGGTCTCAAGTCATAATCCAGAAACATCAGATGTTTAGGAAGATAGACCTACGCTGCCACTTCACTGGGGTACAGAGAGAGTGCTGCACTGTCAGAGGTGAATTGTTAAACCCAAGCCTTGTTTGCTTTCTCAAGTGGACAGTAAGATCCCATTGTAATATTTCGAAGAAGAGCAGAAGGTTATCCTAGCCAATACTTATTCTTAAACAACATCATCGGAAAAATTTAAGGGTCATTAGCTCATGATGCATGTGGGAGCTTACTGTGTGCAATTGGTTGTTGTCCCTGTACTTCACACATGCTTCTTCACTTGGTTGTGAAGTGCTTTGGGACATCCTGGGACTGTAAGCTTTCTCCGATGTTCCTTCCCCCGCACTGCGAGCCGCTGCAGTCTTTTCCTGTCGGGTAGTACAGAGTGGCTGGTTTTCATCATCACCTGCTGAAGTTAATTGCGTTAAGTGCTGACAATGATAACAACAAAGTCCTTCTTGTCCTCAAAAAAGGAAAGCAAAGGTGGCAAACCATTCTGTGAGAAAGGATATTTACCATGAAAGCATCAGCTGCTAGTTTGACGATAGGATCTGAACAGAGATATGTATAATCTCCACAGGAGGCCAGTGTGCCATGAGACAGAGTGTGGGCATTCAGCAGATAGCCTAGCTTAGGAACAAAGAACTGGAGTAGGCCATTCAGCCCTTCAAATGCATTTCCCATACAGTGAGATTGTGGCTGACCTGTATCTCCTTATGCCTAGCTTTTAGTCTCCAAATCACTGTGCCAACATAATTGTATCAATCACAAATTTGAAGTGACTAACGGACCCCTGCACCCATTGCAGAATTCCAAACACCCTACACCTTCTTCATGAAAAATCCCTACTTAACTTCTCTTCTGAATGGCCTGGCTTTAAGTGTAAAGTTATATCTCCATGACCTGGCTTCGCCCCAACATTTGCCCCCATCGCTTCTCAGCAGCAGGGCAGTGTTTCTCTCTATCTACCCTCTCCATTCCTTCTCGCACCTCTGACAATGCAGCACAGCCTCAGGAACACCCTGGAGTCTAAGCCTCACTTTTTTATTCAAGTATCTCAGGTGACCTTGAATGCACAGAGGCAACAGCCCTAACCCTCTGAACCATGGCCAGTGCAGATTCCAACAGAACCAAGTTGAAATCTTAAGTAATAAGTGACATAAAATATTGTGTACTTTTGTTTCTCCACTTTATCATCCCTTCTTCTTTGTCTCTGGCTCCTCTCTTTTATTCTCCAGTGTTTCATCTCTAGTTAGCTGCTGCTTTTCACAGCTTAATGCTCGTTTGTGGAGGAAGACGACAGTTATGTATTTTACTGTCTTGTTTGCTCCCTTGATTTGAAATTAACATTGAACTGGTTCTCAGAGCTGGTAGGAGTTGTGCTGGAGAGGTGTACTCTGGTTACATCTTGCACTAATACAGGCAGTCTTCAGCTCTGTTCCCACAGCAAATTGCATGCCCTCTTGATAAGTTCTGCCCCTGCTGCATGGCTAATATTTGGGCTCAGTTGGCCTCTCATAGCTAGGATGCTTTTGGAAAATGCTGGATTTTTTCTTTTACTCATACAAGGGATGAGGGTGTTTCTGGCTCATCCAGCATTTATTGCCCATTCCCTAATTGCCCAGAGGGCAGTTCAGAGATAACCGTGGGTCTGGAGTCACATGTAGGCCAGACCAAGTGAGGATGGCAGTTTCCTTCCCTAAAGGACATTAGTGAACCAGATGGGTTTTTCAGACAATCGACAATGGGTTCACGGTCATCATTAGATTCTCAATTCTGGATTTTTGTCGAATTTAGATTCCACCATCTACCACAGAAGGATTGAGACCCTGGTCCTCAGATCATTACCTGGGTCACTGGATTAAAAGTCCAGTGATAATACCACTGAGCCATCACCTCCCCGTTTTGCACCATCCTAGATGTAGCACTGGTGTCTTAGCTCATTTCCCTCCCCATATTACCATCGAATCATTGAACAGCGCAGTTAAAATGTGGCCATTCGACCCATCCTTCCTATTTTAGCTCTTTCTGATTAGTTCCGTGCTGTGTCCCCATAGCCCTGCAGAAACATTCAGGTACCTTCTCTGAAAGATGCCACTTTTCCTCATTTCTATTTTGAAACGAGCTTCCAAGAAAGCCTATCCTTCAGCTTCTGCATGTTGCAATTGAACTTGCAATGACCAGACCCTGATTGTATTCTAATCAGAGCCTGGGACAGGGTGAATCTGCAATGGCTCCTCCACCTGGACTGGAGGAGTTCTGCTGCCAGCCTTCAGCAGGAGATGACCTTCCATGGTAAAGGCAAAACCTTGTTTTGTAAGAGGAAGATGTAAGGGTTGTTTCCCATTGCTTATCATTGGATGCAGGAAGGTTTCACTGTTTGCATTTCCCTGATCTTCCCTTCCCAGGATTTGCTGGATCCACCACGTCACAGGAATGTGGGTCTATCCGTTTCTCGACCACCTCTCCAACATTCTGAAGGTTATTGTCTTTGTTGCATCGTTCGTTGCTGTCAACGTACTATACGTGGTGGGTGAGATGTTAAACAGTTTCATCTGGGATAAGTCAAGATGTAAGTACTGGCATTGCTGTTTCAATCCTCTCCGTTTAACATGTATGTATGTACGATATATAACCTGTATTACAATTCGCCACTCAATGCTTACTGAGCCTCAAGACAATGGATGACACATCCGCTACTGGGCATATTCATTACTGGCACAGCTCATCATTAAGTGTTCTTCGCAAGCTACATATCTGCAAGTTAACCAATTTATATTTCACTTCCAGGGAAACCTCTGTCCCACTCTTGGCTAACCAGGTTCTAGGAGATTCTCAGTTCCTTATGCAAAAGTTGAACCTGATAACATAAGAACTAGGAGCGGGAGTAGGCTATTCAGCCCCTCAGGCCTGCTCTACCATTTAATACAATCATGGCTGATCTTATCTCAGCCTCAGCTGCACTTTCCTGCCTGCTCTCCATAACCCTTCAATCAATTACTAATTTTAAAAAACCTATCTCCTCCTTACAGTTGCTCAAATTCCTGGCTATGACCAATCGATCTAAAATGCCAACATGAGGAAACATCCTTTCTACATCTACTTTGTCGATCCCCTTTAGCATCTAAAAGACCTCAATTAGATTTCCTCTCGCTCTTTTAAACTTCATAAAGTATAGTTCCAAACTGTTCAAAATTACTACTAATCATCATCATTAAGAGTAGCCTTATTTTCATAACTTAAAATCTCAGCTTTTGATATATGCAACTGAAATAATTGTAGACCGTTATTTAAACACTACTTATTCCTTACACTCTTCACCTCCTTGCTGCCTGTGCTTTTTAAAAATATTTTCATTTATTTTTCCATCTAAGCTATCTTTCCCGAGTCCTTTCCTGAAATTGAAAGTTTCAACAAAAATAAATCAAATTGTGGAAAACACAACAGGTCAGTCAGAATGTGTAAAAGGGAACAGTGGGTTCATAAAATTATAGGGTGGTCCAGCTCGTCATGTCTGTTTCAGCTGTTTGAAACAGCTATCCGTTTGTATCCACGCCTCTGTTCTTCCTCTACAATTTTGTGGACTTTCCTGCCCTCCAAGTATATCTCTAATGCCTTTTTGAAAGTTACTGCTGAATCTTTCTCTGCCAACCTTTCAAATCGTGTTTTCAAGGTCAAAACGACACTGTGTCATTTCATTTCCTCATGTTATCGCAAGGTTTTTCAACCGCAAACAATTTTTGCCAATTTGCAAGTTCATAGAATCATAGAATCCTACAGTGGGAAAGCAGGCCATTTGGCCCACCTGGTCCACACTGATCCTCTGAAGACCATTCGACCCCATTACCCTGACCCTGTAAACAGCATTTCCCACAGGTAATCCACCTAACTTGCACATCTTTGCTCAGGTTGTCCCATTTGAGATAACCTTGTTCATCATGGATAGTAGGAACTGCAGAGCTTGTTCATCATGGGCTGTTTCATAAGATTCCAATGGGGTTTTTAACCAGTTTGTAAAGCCCTGTTGGAATTACAGCAGGATTCACCAGAGACTGAGATTTGAACAGTCTGCAACCTTGGGATTTTTTTTTTTCATTCACAGGATGGGGGCATCACTGGCGGGGCCAGCATTCATTGCCCATCCCTAATTGCCCTGAGGGCAATTAAAAGCCAGCCACATTGCTGTGGGTCTGGAGTCACATGTAGGTCAGACCAGGTAAGGATGGCAGTTTCCTTTCCTAAAGGACATTAGTGAACCAGATGCGTTTTTGACAATTAACTCAAGATCATCATTAGACTCTTAATTCCAGATTTTTATTGAATGGAAATTCCACCATTTGCCATGGCAGGATTTGAACGCAAGTCCCCATAACATTACCTGGGCCTCTGGGTTAACATTCCACTGATTATACCACTAGGATGTTGCCTCCTTTTGTCTCTATTCATTATGTTTTTTTCTCTATTTGGATCTGCAGTGATCCTGGGCAAGCTTTTCCTGGAACTCAAAGTCCATATCAAAAATTTTTTTTTGTTCACGCATTGGATGTGGGCATCGTTGGCTGGCCCAGCATTTATTGCGTTCCCTAGATGTCCCTTAAGAAGGTGCTGATGAGCCTCCTTCTTGAACCATTGCAGTCCACTACGTATAGGTAGACCCACAATGCCATTAGCGAGGGAATCCCAGTGACATGCTTCCAAGTCAGGAACTTGCTGGGGGTGGTGTTCCCATGTATCTGCTACCCTTGTCTTTCTAGATGGAAGTGGTCATGGGTTTAGAAGGTGCTTTCTAAATATCTTTGATGGATTTCTACAGTGCATCTTCACTATCAATGCCCTGCTGAAGGCAATTTGTATCATTCTCACTATTTACATCTTCTCCAAGGTTGGTTTCATTAGCAAAGTTTACTCCATATTCCAAGAAACAAGGAATTTTTATGAAGCGAAACTAGCAGTGGTCCTAGCACTGCAGAAATATCCGTTCTGTTGAATAGAACTTACGTTTCATTTCTTGGCAGAATTACAAATAGCAAGGCCAAAATGGAACAGACCCAGACCCAGACATTTTCTTTTTTTTTAACATTGGAAGTGCTATCACACACATCCAAAAGGCCGTTCCCATCACCGAATTACCCATGGCAATTGTCATCTTTTTATTTTGTCCATGTGTGGGCTGTGTGGGTTGCTGGCACTTATTACCCATCCCTAGTTGCCCCTTGAGAAGGTGGTGGTGAGCTGCCTTCTTGAACCACTGCAGTCCATGTGCTGTGGTTTGACCCACAATGCCCTTAGGGAGGGAATTCCAGGATTTTGACCCAGCAACAATGAAGGAACGGCGATATATTTCCAAATCAGGATGGTGAGTGGCTTGGAGGGGAACCTGCAGGGGATAGTGTTCCCATACATCTATTGCATTCCATCCTTTTAGATGGAAGTGGTCATGGGTTTGGAAGGCGCTGCCTGAGGATATTTGGTGAATTTCTGCAGTGCATCTTGTAGATAGTACACACTGCTGCTACTGAGCGTCGGTGGTGGAGGGAGTGAATACTTGTGGATGTGGTGCCAATCAAGCGCCTGCTTTGGCCTGGATGGTGTCAAGTTCCTCGAATGTTGTTGGAGCTGCACCCATCCAGGCAGGTGGGGAGTATTCCATCACACTCCTGACTTGTGCCTTGTAGATAGTGGCCAGGCTTTGGGTAGTCAAGAGGTGGGTTACTCGCCACAATATTCCTAGCTTCTGGCCTGCTGTATAGGCCACTGTATTTACATGGTGAGATAACAAGGTGTACAGCTGGATGAACACAACAGGCCAAGCAGCATCAGAGAAGCAGGAAGGCTGACGTGTCAGGCCTAGACCCTTCTTCAGAAAATTTCTGAGGAAGGGTCTAGGCCCGAAACGTCAACCTTCCTGCTCCTCTGATGCTGCTTGGCCTGCTGTGTTCATCCAGCTCTACACCTTGTTATCTCAGATTCTCCAGCATCTGCAGTTCCTACCATCTCTGTATTTACATGGTGAGTTCAGCTGAGTTTTTAGTCAATGATAACCCCTAGGATGTTGATAGTGGGGGATTCAGTGATGGTAACACCATTGAATGTCAAGGGGTGATGGTTATATTGTCTCTTATTGGTGATGGTCATAGCCTGGCACTTGTGTGGCACGAACATTACTTGCCATTTGTCAGCCCAAGCCTGGACTATTAACCTCCACCAGTAAATCACCTGTGTTTCCAGTTGTACAATGTACATGCAAAGCCTGTTAAGGGTAATTCAATAACATGAAAGGTGAGAGAGGTAGGAAGAAAAGTACTCATCATTATTTTTGCTTCTTTTAATTACACACATCACTTTTTTTTATTTTTCTATATCCAGATGTGGTCTAACACACTTGTGAACATCTTTTTCCCTATCCCCAAATCACCTGTGGTGTATTTTTCCATCTATTAACTATCACCACTAAATCAGCCATGTTTTCCAATGGATAATTTACGAGTAAAGCCCATTAAGGGCCAGACCAGGCTTTGTCAATTGTGGTTGAGTGGGAGCAAAAGGAGGTCATTCCGTTTCTCAAGCCTGTTTCACCATTCAATTAGATCTTGACTGATTCACCTTTACTTCATCCACCTGTCTCTGTTAGATGTCTGAATTCCATTTTTAACAAACCATCTCCTATGATATTGGTGTCAATTTTCCAAATTCAATATTGGCTCTTCTTCCAGGTGAAGGCCTAGATTCACCAAGTGAAAGTTTTTGTTCTATCATGGCTTTGAGCTATCTCATATTGAAAGAAGCTTGAGGCAGCCGTAATGCAGACATGGGAGGATGCAAAACTGAAGCATGATCCTGCTGAATAAACAGCATGTTTCACATATGGCCACAATGATACTAATAACACTCAGAAATGTTGCAATACGAGGGCGAGTTCTAGTTATACTGTGATGTGGCGTTTACTTGTATAAAAAAATTCCACAATGGACCCCCCATTTGTCAGCAGCATCAAGTCAGGGGTCAAGTGCAGGAGAGAGAGAGGCAGGGCTCAAACCCACTTCTGTCAACATAAAAACATCAGATCTTGAATAGGAGTAGGTCATTCAGCCCCTCACACCTGCTCTGCTATTTAATACGATCATGGCTGATCTCATCTCAGCCTCAACTCCACTTTCCTGCCCGCTCTCCATAACCCTTCAACTCATTACTGATTAAAAATCTGCCTACCTCGTCCTTAAATTTACTCATGTCCCAGTATTCACTGGACTCTGAAGTAGGGAATTCCACAGTTTCATGACCCTTTGACAGAAATAATTTCTCCTCATCTCTGCTGCCCCTTATCCTAAAACCATGACCTCTCATTCTAGATTGCCCCACATGAGGAAACACCTTCTCTCTGTCTACTTTATCATTCCCCTTCAGCATCTTAAATACCTTAGTTAGATCTCCTCACATTCTTCTAAACACCAGAGAGTATAGGCCAAAACTGCTCAATCTCTCTTCATAAAACAAGCACCTCATCTCTGGAATCAATCTTGTGAACCTCCTCTGAACTGCCTCCAATGCAATTACATCCCTCCTTGAATACGGGGACCAAAACAGTACACAATATACAATGTGCGATCTCACTAATGCCTTGTACAGTTGCAGCAACACTTCCTTCATTTTAAACTCTATTCCCTTAGCAAGAAAAAAACCCACTTGCCTTCCTTGTTACTTGCTGTACCTGTACACCAGTCTTCTGTGATTCATGAATGAGGACACCCAGATCCCTCTGCACCAAAGCACTCCAAAGTTCACCACTGGGTCAACTGACGCAAAGGAAGACATTTGTGTAACAGAGATAACAAGGTGTAGAGCTGGATGAACACAGCAGGCCAAGCAGCATCAGAGGAGCAGGAAGGCTGACGTTTCGGGCCTAGACCCTTCTTCAGAAATGGGGGAGGGGAAGGGGGTTCTGAAATAAATAGGGAGAGAGGGGGAGGCGGATAGAAGATGGATAGAGGAGAAGATAGGTGGAGAGGA
>NC_063340.1:87146746-87154637 GCF_021869965.1 Rhincodon typus
GGTCTAGGCCTGAAATGTCACCCTTCCTGCTCCTCTGATGCTGCTTGGCCTGCTGTGTTCATCCAGCTCTATACCTTGTTATCTCAATTTTTAAACAGTGCCCCTTTTGTTTCAGACAGCACCACCAAGAGAAATGTCCCCTCAGCTTCCAGCCTGTCAAATCTCTTCAGAATCTTGTATGTTTCAATATGATTGTCTCTCATTCTTCTAAACTCCAATAGGTAAATAGGTCCACCCTATTACCTCAGGAATCAGTCAAGCGAAGCCTTTTTACACTGCTTCTAGTCCATTTATATTCTTTCTTAAATGAGGAGACAAAACCTAACACTGTCATGGCCTTGTGAAGGTACTGCACAGCTGTGGCAATATTCCCCTTCTATCATTCTCTATTTCCCCTTTCAATGAATGCAAATGTTCCGTTTGTCAGTTCCTGTACCGATGGAGTAACTTTTCTGTGATTAGTACATAAGGACACTCAGATGCCTTTGCATCACAGTTTCTGCAGTCCCTCCCCACTTTCCAAGATGGTGGCAGAGTAGCAGCATTCAGGCTTGCGCTCATCCGCTGCTTTTTTCAACCCATTTCTCTTTTTTTTCTTTTCTTTCAACTTCTCTCTACGATTCTCTCTGACCTTTCTCCCTTTGGGGAGTTCGGCTGCTGGGGCATCGGTGCCAGCAGCGAGTGTGGACCCAGCAGCGGGAGATGGTGCCGGACCGTGGCGTATTCAACGTTGGTGTGTCCGCGCAGATGGCAGCGAGGCGTAGGGCTCGAGGTGGTGGCACCTCAGTGTTGGTGTTCCAGCACAGACAGCGTTGGTGGGTGAATCTGGCTCGATTCATGGTGGCAGCGGTCAGTGTGATCTGGACATTTTCCTTTCGTTTCTGTTTCCTTAATTCCTGCCCTTATTTTTAATTCCAACTATTATATTCTAAGATGGCACTGGAGATTGGTGTCTCTACGCTTTCAATGCACTCCTGTACTCGGGTACAGGTGGCAATAAAATCTCATCTCATCTAGTTCAAATAATGCACTGCTTTTCTGTTCTTCCTCTCAAAGTGGATAAGATCACGTTTTCCTACATTAGCAGTTGATGGAAGCAATTGTGAACCTCTATCTTCCTGACTGAGAGCAGTAAATAGGTCACTGACTGAGACATGAGAGATTGCTATGCGGCAAATACCAGCATTAGCTTTTATTGAGTTGTTGCTGTCCATTCACAATAGCTTTCATATTTGAATGAACAAAAATGCGTTGGAAACTGAATATAATGAGGCCATCTCATATCCATCACAACCTAGTTTATAAGTAAAACCGGTGTCCTCTTTAGCTTCAGGTGAACAAGTTGGACACCTTAATGAAAACTGTGCTCAATAATATTGGAATGGTCCTTTCTCGTCGAAATTTAATGGGGGTCCTTTTAACTCTCTGCAATGGGGAAAAGTGAGCAATATTGAGTTAGCTGCTGCTATTCACTCAACTTACTTTTCATAGGATCACAGAACTTTTGGACATTGGTGAGGCCACTTTTGGGATACTGCATACAATTCTGGTCGTCCTTCTATACGAAAGACGTGGTTAAACTTGAGAAGGTGCAGAAAAGATTTACAAGGATGCTGTCAGGGTTGGAGGGTTTGAGCTATAGGGAGAGGCTGGAAAGACTGGGGCTTTTTTCCCTGGTGCATCAGAGGCTGAGGGGGTGATCTTGTAGAGATTTATAAAATCCTGAAGGGCGTGGATAGGGTGAATAGCCAAGGTGTTTTTACTAGGGTAGGGGAGTCCAAACCTAGAGGACATAGGTTTAAGGTGAGAGGGAAAAGATTTAAAAAGGATCTGAGGGGTAATGTTTTCATGCAGAGGGTAATGTGTGTATGGAATGAGTTACCAGAGGAAGTGGTGGAGGCTGGTACAATTACAGCATTTAAAAGGCATCTGGATGAATAGGAAGGGTTTTGAGGGTCATGGGCCAAATGCTGGCAAATGGTAAGGATATGAGTTGGGCTAAAAGGTTTATTTCCATTCTGTAAGACTGTTGTGGGTGCATAAAGATGCCATTTGACCCATCATGCCTGCACAGGCTCTATTATCTAGGGCCAATCCCTTGCTTCTTCTCATATCCCTGCACACCATTTCTACACAAAAAAGACCATCCAATTCCCCCTGTTGAATGCCTCAACTGAACCTGCCTCCACCACATTCCAGACAGATGCTGTAAATTAGGAACAAAAACAAAGTTGCTGGAAAAGTCCAGCAGATCTGGCAGCATCTGTGAAGGAAAAAAATAAGTTAATGTTTCAGGTCCGTTCGGAGGAAGGGCCACCAGGCCCGAAACTTTAACTCTGTTTTTTCCTTCACAGATGCTGCCAGATCTGCTGGGCTTTTCCAGCAACTTTGTTATTGTTGTATTTAAGACTGTCTTGTCTGTCCATGATATAATACAGTATAATGAACTGTCTAGTTTAGTATAAACTTTCATAGTTGTCTCTGCTGGAACCTCCATGTGGCACAGTCTCTTTACCAAGATGACTGTCCTTTCCTGCAGGCTATTCAGCCCATCAAGTCCACACTGACCCTCCGAAGAGCATCCCACACAGACTCACCACTCCACCTGTACACTTGCATTTCCCATAGCCAATCCACCTAGCCTGCACATCCCTGGACACGATGGGCAATTTAATTCTATTGGAGGCCGTTCAAAGGAGGTTCACTGGATTGATTCTAGAGATGAACAGTTTATCTTAAGAGGAGAGATTGAGCAGTTTGGGCATTTACTTTTTAGAGTTTAAAAGAATGAGAGGAGATCTGATTGAGGTATATAAGATGCTAAAGGGGACTGACAATGTAAACATAGAGTGGATGCTTCCTAATTTGGGGCAATCTAGGATGAGAGGTCATAGTTTTAGGTAAGGGGTAGAAAAATTTAAAACAGAGATGAGGAGAAATTCTCAAAGGGCCATGAATCTGTGGAAGCTCTCGGGTTCAAACTTTTGGTAATATTTAATCCAAACTGACTCTATGGTACTGTCAGAAGTGTCATCCTTTGGAGGAGAACCACTCTATCCCAAAAAAAAGATCCCAGGACACAATTCCAAGTGGAGGTAATGAATTGTCCCTGATGCCTCGGCCAACATTTGTCCTTTAACCAAAATTTTTTGGTTAATGAATTGATAATGTATCATTATCTTGGAGCAGTAGGTTGGGGTTTGTTTGTGAACCCATCTTCTGGATAATTAGGGGCTGGGTAATGAATGCTAACTCCATCAGCAACTTCAATGTCCCCAGAATGTGTAAGAAAGAAGAGAGCAATTAGCATTTGTTACGGGTAGGATAGGTTCGGCTTACGCAGTTCACACCCCTTCCTTATTGTTTTTCACCTCTGTGTATTGACATCAAATCAGGACAGCACTGACTCATCCTGCTCCAAAGGGTGTAATTTAAGAACTCCTTCCTAAATGCTAGGAGGGGTCAGCTGTGAAGAAACAGGGGAACAAACAAAAGTTGTACTTTGTTCTACCTTAGTGTTCTTACTGAAAAAGAAACCATTCAAATGTGTACATAAAAATGAATTAGTTGGTAAAAACACAAAGGCAGGAACAAGATAAAGGGCATTTAGCCTATTAAGCTTATTTGGGGCTATTCAGAATCTTCTCTACATCCTATTTGACTTGACTCAACTAATAAATCTCAGGAAGGAAGATTTTGCAAATTGTGTCACAGAAGAAAATCAGACGAGACCATTCAACGTTGCTCATAGGACAAGGCAGTAGCTTTTGTTCTAATGTAATGAGACTGGTCTGGTAATTTGATGGGACACACGGTCAAATCCTACAACACCAAAAGACATAGCAACAGAAGTAGGCCATTCAGCCCATCAAGCCTGCTCACTCTCCTACAACCTCTTCCGTCAGGCAGAAGGTACAGAAGCTTGAACACACACACCAACAGGTTCAAGAACAGCTTCTTCCCTGCCGTTATTAGACTGATGAATGGACCTCTCTAACTTCAAATAATGCTGATCTTGTTAATGTTGATCTTGCCTCGTGCATGTCCTGCGCGATGTTACCTGTATTCCTTACTCTGTCCGAGTTATTTTTCACCCTATGATCTGTATGTCCTTCCTTGCTATGATCTGCCTGTGCTGCTCGCAAACAAAGCTTTTCACTGCACTTAGGTACACATGACAATAAGTCAATTAAATCAAATCAAATCAAACCATTCATTGAGATGATGGTTGTCCTGATAATCCTCAACTCATTTTCCTGCCCTTTCCCCAGACCCTTGATTCCTTTACAGATTAAAACCTGTCTCAGACTTGAATCTGAGATAGTAGGAACTGCAGATGCTGGAGAATCTGAGATAACAAGGTGCAGAGCTGGATGAACACAGCAGGCCAAGCAGCATCAGAGGAGCAGGAAGGCTGACGTTTTGGGCCTAGACCCTTCTTCAGAAATGGGGGAGGGGAAGGGGGTTCTGAAATAAATAGGGAGAGAGGAGGAGGCGGATAGAAGATGGATACAGGAGAATCCAGCTCTACACCTTGTTATCTCAGACTTGAATCTACTAATAACCCAGCCTCAATAGCTGGGCAGCATGGTGGCTCAGTGGTTAGCGCTGCAGCCTCACAGCGCCAGGAACCTGGGTTCGATTCCACCCTTGGGTGACTGTGCGGAGTTTGCACATTCTCCCTGTGTCTGCATGGGTTTCCTTCGGGTGCTCTGGTTTCCTCCCACAGTCCAAACATGTGCAGGCTAGGTGGATTGGCCATGCTAAATTGGCTGTAGTGTTCAGGGATGTGTGGATTAGGTGGGTTATAGAGGGATGGGTTTGGGTGAGATGCTCTCTGTTACAGTCTCTTGTTGGGCTGAAGGGCCTGTTTCCATACTCTAGGAATTCTATAACTTCTCTTAGTGCTCAAGAATTCCACAGATTCACTACCCTCAGAGAGAAGGAAATTGCTCCTCATCTCTGTCTTAAATGTGTAATCCCTCATTCTGAGATTATGCCCTCAGCCAGTGGAAGAATTGAACCCACATTGCCAACATCACTCTGCATCACAAACCAGCCATCCAAGCTAACCAACTCCCATGGTTACTAATGGGCAACCTATAGACTACACCTTCCAGTGTCTTTGCCTTTTTATGTTTTAACTCCATCCGAATGGATCCTACATCTTCTGATGCTCAATCAATTCTTTGCATTGTACTTATTCCATCTCCTACCAAGAAAGCGACCCCACTATCTTTTTCTTCCTGCATGTCGTTTTGAAAAGTTACATACCCCTGAATATGTAACTCCCAGTTTTGTATTCACTTTGTGGTGGAACCTGTAGCGCACTGTCTCTCTGTTACAGTCTCTTAATAACTAACCCGATAACACAGGCTGTCTCTCTGTCAGACTCTCTTTCCTTCAGCTTGCAGAATTTGAATTCAACCAGTTAAAAAACAAAGATTTAAAAGTTAGTTACAGTAATGATGTTAGAGAAACTAGCACATTTGTTGTAAAAACTTATTTCATTCATGAAAGTTATTAGTGTCTTTTAGGGAAGGTAATCTTGTTTTGGTATTTCGAACCCAGATTACTCATTTTGGGTGATGCAACACTTTTTTTGTTGTAATTTATTTATAGGGATTGTGGGCTTTGTTAATAGGTCAGCATTTATTGCCCAGGGCATGGTTATGAATCACTGAAGTGGGTCTGCATTTACATGCAAGTCAGACCAGCTAAACGTTGTCAGTATTTTTTTCTGTGCAAAAAGTGAAACACGTGGAAAATTCACCTGTCTCAATAACTTAATCAGTTCTGGAGAGTAAGCTGAAAGAGTATCAGGCAGTGCAATAGGGTAAAGAAAGAGGCTGTGCCATAGGAACAGCACTGTGCCATAGTGGGAGAGAGAGAAAGAGATCAGACAGAAAGATATAGAGTACCATAGAGGGTGTGCCAGAGAGAGAGAGAAAGAGAGAACCTGAGTTATTGAGTTAGATATCTAGAGACTGTGACAGAGAGAGAGCGTGCTACAGATTGTCCCACAAAGCCTCTACAACATTGCAGAGTTGCCATCTATTCCCCGAGAGGAACAGATCTCACCGTGGGACCTGCACCATGACAGCACTCGCCCAGACACTCTCAGTCTCTATCCATCTTCTCCTCAGTCTCCTCTCCATCTGCAATGCCCACAGGTCAGTCCCGCGTAAAACCGGTATAGTTTGCAATAAAGTATTGTTGCTTTTTAAAGGTGAACTTTTCTGTTTAAAAGTAATTCCACCTTGTCATTCAGCAAGTAGAGAACAAGGAGGGAATCTGTTTGTAATTTCTTTTACAATAGTTTTTAGATATCTCTACTGTTGGTTTCAGGTTGAGAATTATTCGCAATGTGAGTGTCTATTAACTCCTACTTATCCCAAATATGTCAGAGACTGAAAGATCACTTGGTGTTTTTATCCTGGAGCATAATTATGTTGAAACCACTCTGTGTAAGCTTATTTGGTCAAAGTGCAATATCAGATTTCAGAAAGTAATTCAAATACTGGTTAAATCTGCTTGGTATGTAGCTATAACAGAGAAACCGTGCTCACATTTTTCCCCAAGTTTAGAAAGTTTTTGTTTGAATATTTTCGAACCATATCTCTTGTTTACTTGTCTCTACACTCGGATGGGGAAATGAAGATATATATTGTGGCTAATGGGACATCATCAAAAATGTAACAACTTTTGAAACAGTCAAAATGTTATTTACATATTCATAGAGAGAGAGACAACTTGTGGATCTGCTGTCCTCCAGAATAAGGAATTTGAGATTCCCTGTGTCTGTGTGTGCTACGTTTAGACCAATAGATGTGAGTCACAGGAAGATACAAATTGGTAGCAGTAATAGGCTATATAGCCCATTGAACCTGCTGTTCCAACAAATAAGATAGTAGCTAAACTGGTAGTGACCATAACACTGCATTCCAGCCCACTCCCGGTGACCTTGGAGTTTCTTGCTGGAGTCTGTTTGGAAATGGGTATATTTCAGCCTTTTTCAATCATTCGCTAAATCTCCTGAAACAATGCTGCATCATTAACAGTGTAGTGTATCAATGTAAATATTGCTATTTACATTTTAGGGCCTTAATCTGTTTCCTCATGTGGGCCCAATCTAGAACAAGAGGTCATGGTTTTAGGATAGGTGGTAGCAGGTTTAAAACAGAGATGAGGAGGAATTACTTCTCTCAAATGGTTGTGAATCTGCAGAATTCACTCCCCCTGAATACGATGGATGCTGGGACATTAAGTAAATTTAAGGAAGAGATAGATCTTTAATTAGTAACAGGTTGAAGGTTGATGAAGAGCGGGCAGGAAAGTGGAGGCTGAGATGAGATCAGCCATGAATATATTAAATGGCAGTGCAGGCTTGAGGGTCTGAATGGCCCACTCCTACTCTTAGTTCTTATGTTCTAAGTTCTCAATCTACATATTAAAAGAAAATCATTGACTGACAATAACAGAAATTACTGGAGAAGCTGAGCAAGTCTGGCAGTGTCTGTGGAGAAGAAAGCAGAGTGAACGGTTTGGGTTCAGTGTCCCTCCTTCAGAACCATTCTAAAGAAGGCTCACTGGACCTGAACAGTTAACTCTGATTTCTCTCTACAGATGCTGCCAGACCTGCTGAGCTTTCCCGACAATCTCTGTCTTTGTTTTTGATTCCCAGCATCCACAGTTCTTTTGTTTCAGAGATAGTAGGAACTGCAGATGCTGGAGAATCTGAGATAACAAGGTGTAGAGCTGGATGAACACAGCAGGCTAAGCAGCCTCAGAGGAGCAGGAATGGCTTGCTGTGTTCATCCAGCTCTACACCTTGTTATCTCCTCCAAACCTTTCCTCTTTTTGTATTTATCCAAATGTCTTTTAAATGTTG
>NC_063340.1:87154737-87170614 GCF_021869965.1 Rhincodon typus
AACAGACCCTTTGGTCCAATTTGTCCATGCTGACCAGATATCCTAAAGAAATCTGGTCGCATTTGCCAGCATTTGGCCCATATCTCACTCAAATCCTTCCTGTTCATTTTCTGAAGAAGGGTCTAGACACGAAACGTCAGCTTCCTGCTCCTCTGATGCTGCTTGGCCTGCTGTGTTCATCCAGCTCTACACCTTGTTATCCACAGTTCTTTTGTGTATTTTTTTTGCCTGACTTTAGTGGTTACATTGGTGGTGGGACCTGGCTTGTATTGTTGATATTTTTGCTGGTGGTGGTGTTGCTCGAGGAGGGGCTTGGGTTTGGGGGGTGAGGATGGGGACCATAGGACCATGACACATTGTAGTGTGACCAACCTGCTAAGAGAGTGAAAATCAACCTATTTAAATCTCTCTACCCTCTCACGATGTTACTATATCCTCCCAACCTCCTGGCTCTGGAAAATTGAAATCATCTCTCATGCCCCCAGTGCAATCAGTTGCGTTTTTTGCGTCTCTGTTGAATGTAGGAAGTTTTAAAAAAACAACCTCGGCAGGTTCAGGCAGAACCTGTGGAGAGAGAACCAGAATTAACAAGTTGGATTTTATGAAGGAGACAGGAACTCCTCCTCCGCGGATTAAATTGGGAGGCTGACCAAAAACATGAAACCCACACACCACACACCCCCTCAACCCCAGGCCCCAGCTGGAGGACCCACAAACCACAAGTTAAAATGCAAGGGAGAATCTCTTAATGGGCCACGTTAGTGCTCATTTGGGGTCTGATTGGAATTTTAGAATTCAAAATAGAATTACATTTATTGTCGTGCGCACTACAGGATTTGCCTCAATAGCTGCTAGCTCAGCAGTGCCACCGGGAGTGGTGGTCATTACTGGGACTGCACCCGCACGACCTCGCACTTTCAGACCTGGAATATTGAATCTGGGCAGGAGTTGTTGGGAACAGGCATACAGGCTCCAGGTACACATGGATGGATGGTTCTGAGGCCAGATGGTCTTGTCACTGCAGGAATGGCCATTGCTGCCAAGGGACCTCTCTGTGGTCTAAAGATTGACCAAAAAAGAATAAATCCCACGCACCACACAGCCCCACAAACCCAGGTCCCAACTGGAAGGGCCCACAAACCACAAGTTAAAATGCACGGGAGAATCTCTCATTTGGCCAATTCAGTGGACATTTGGGGTCTGATGGAATGTTAGAATTCAAATTAGAATTATGTTTATTGTCACGTATAGTCAAGTGCAGGGACACAGGAGTACAGTGAAAAGTGTACAAAGTCTCCATTACTGCTGTCATCTTAGGTACAAAATTAAAAAGGTAAAGAAATAAGTTAAAAGTTAAACAGTACAGTCCTTCTTAGTATAAAGTTGAAAAAATAAAGAATGACAGCCCTTCTTTAGCTACGGGCCTGCGTACGCTCCACAATGGGCTTTCCCAGGAGGGTTTACACTCCCTTTGAGAACTCGATCTCCTCCACGCTGGGCTCACACTCTCCTCCGACCCCGCACTGAGCTTGATTTCTCCCCTGTGCTGGGCTCAAGCTCTCCTCCGACCCCGCACTGGGCTCGATCTCTCCCCCGTGCTGGGCTCACGCTCTCCTCTGTGATGCTGTCTTGTTGCTAACTGCTAGGGTCCAGCCCAGCTCACTAGGAACCAGCCACCCGACTGCCATCCAACCTCACCATCCGCTTCACCACTGGATAGCCAGAATCCTGATCTGAGCTTTCAACGCACTTCCGCACTCCGAAACATGAAAAAGCTGTGGCAAAATCTCTTACAACTGACTCAATGGCACGCCAGCGAGACAGTATTGGGATGCCACCTCACCTCTTCCCTCACCACCTGTCTGCTCCTGGCTGTATCTTTCAGATCTGTGTCCTTCTGACCTTAAACATTAATTCTGTTCCTCTCTCCCCCCTCAGATTCTGCACAGAACTTCCAATACTTTACTGATTTTCTTTGTTTTCAGATTTGACTTTGCATTTTTGGCATCCAGCACAGCATTTACGTACAGTCTACAGAAACAGGACCTCGAATAAAGACAAAATGCTGGATGCTGGAAATCTGAGACTCATACAGAGAATGCTGGAGAAACTCAGCAGGTCTGGCAGGAGAGAAAAACAGAATTAACATTTTGTGCCCAGTTTGATTCTTCTTCAGAAAACTGTTCTCCAGTTTGGTAGAAGTCATAGTGGACTCAAAATATTAGCTCGTTTTTTTTTCCCTTTCCATTGATGCTGCTGCACTCACTGAGTTCTTCAGCGTTCTGTTTGTTGTAAGAGAAATGGGCCATTTGTCCCAGATGTTTCCTGCTAACATTTAGGCTCTATACCAGCCTTTTACCACTCCTTTTCATCTCACTCAGCGTGCCCACCCTTTTAGGTCCCTGAGGTGTTCGGCACAAAGTTGAACACGGTGGCTAGGTTGACAATGCACTGTGTCACTGAGTCATCTAGAGGAGGCTTTGATTACTGATGTATGCTGAAACGGCTGATCTCAGCGGCCATGGAACTAAATACAAGGAAGGACAAAACAAAATCCGCCAGAGCTCCTGTCCTACATCACCGTCCTGTGACTCTGAGTGGACAGTAAGGAAGGTCAACTTCCAACAAGAAAATGGTTCAGATGAGTTGCTCACACACTCACTGATCTGACTCGCAGATGGGAACATTAGGAGAAGTTATTTGGCCCTACCATTTAATTAGTTCACGGTAATTAATATCCTAACTCTATCTGCCACCATTGTTTTGTACCTTTCAGTAGACTTGCCCAATACCACTCTCTGAACATCTGTTAGGAAACTTTCCATTGACCACGTCAAATGCCAACCCACACCTCCCACCAAACAAGCCTCAGCAGTCCCAGATTTCCCACCAAACTTTCGAAGGGATTTTGTCCTGAGCAGCTGGCCTCTAATTTCGCCACTTGTTCTGGACTCTTACCTGCCATTATAACACCCCCTTACCCCATCAAAATACCTGCTCCCCCCAACCCAGCCTGCCCACTGCCAACAGAGGAGGTCATTTTTCTCTCTGCATGATCAAGCCCTTTGATTGCTTTACATACACAAATATATTCCTTAGATGAGAGGGTTAACGCATCAAGATCAACCAATGAGTAAACAGGTTGGGCCTTTATTCATTACAATTTAGAATAATGGTGGGGATCGGGGTTGGGGGGAGTGAAATGTAAAAGATTTTGAAGCGCCTTGCCAGGATAGATGTTGAGATGTTTCCACTAGTCAGGGAACTTCCAACTAAGGGACATTGTTATAGAATAAGGGGAAGCTCATTCCAGACTGAGAGGCTAAAGAGTTTTGGAGACAACAAGGTGCAGGGCTGGATGAACACAGCAGGCCAAGCAGCATCATAGGAGCAGAGAGGCTGACGTTTCGGGCCTAGACCCTTCATCAGAAAAGGGGGAGGGGAAGGGGGTTTTTGAAATAAATAGGGAGAGAGTGGGAGGCGGATAGAAGAGGGATAGAGGAGAGGATAGGTGGAGAGGAAACAAACAGGTCGAAGAGGCGGGGATGGGGCCAGGAAAGGTGAGTGTAGGTAGGGAGTTAGGAAGGGGATAGGTCAGTCCAGGGAGGACGGACAGGTCAAGGGGGCGGGATGAGGTTGGTTGGTAGGAGATGGAGGTGCGGCTTGAGGTGGGAGGAGGGGGGATAGGTAGGCTAAAGAGTTTTGTCGCTCAGAGGGAACAAGCGTCCGGAATTCTCTACCCCAAAGAGTGATGGAAGCTAGATCACTGAAACTATTTAAAGAGGTGGTAGGTAGATTTTTGAAATAATGAGGAGTTGAGGGGAATGAAGGGAACTGGCATGTAAGAGAATTGTCATCATTGAATTCCTACAGTGTGGAAGCAGCTCATTCAGTCCATACCAGACCTCCGAAGAGCAACCAATCCCCTCCTATCCTGTTCCCATAACCCCAAATTTCCCACAGCTAACCTACATAGCCTGTACATCCCTGGACACTCTATCATGGCCAACCTACCTAATCCACACATCTTTGGACTGTGGGAGGAAACCAGAGCAAGCCCATGCAAACACAAGGAGAATGTGCAAACTCCACACGTCACTTAAGGGCAGAATCAAACCCAGGTCCCTGGCACTGTAACGGAGTAGCACTTACCTCTGAGCCACATGCTGTACTAAGCTGAGGACTGGAGCAAAGCTGTTCTTATAGAATGGTGGTGGGGAAGGCTTGAGGCTTCCTTTTCCTGCTCCTATTTCTTATATTGTTACATTCTGATCTGAAACCCTGCAAGACTGCTCTGCCTTTCAATAAGACAATTGTCGATCTGATTATGGCATCAACTGTACTTTTCGGCTGACACCTGATACCCTTTGACTTTCTTGTCAATCAACAATCTTAACCACTTGGAACAGCTTAGTCTTGCAGAAGCCTATATCTTAGGGTGAGTTTGGAATGATGTGAATGAGCGTAACAGGGATGGCGAACCAAAGGAATGTAATTATATGTGTAACCTGTTTCTTTTTTATCTATTGAAGACCGACCTACATTATTACAGCACCAAGCAGCATCCACCCTAAAGCTAACATGACATTTACTGTGTGCCCACTTCTGGGCAGTCAGCTTCCTCTGAGAGTAACGGCTCAAATCAGCAAGGATGGACAGAATCTGAGCAGTGCTGAAGGCACCTTCGCCCAAGGTAAGATATCGTAGAACAATCACACAATTGTTACACTGTAGATAGTGAGGCCATTCAGCCCATTGTATCTACACTGGCTCGCTGAGCCTTTTAAACTTAATGCCAATCTCCTTCATTTTCTCCAGAGCCCTTCATTTATCTAAATAATCATCTGATGTCCTCTTGAATGCCTCAATTAAACCTGCCTCCACCACACTTTCAGGCAGTATATCCCAGACCCAACTACTTGCTGTGTGTTTTTTTCTTAATTCCCATTTGCTTTGTTCGTAAAACACTTTAAAACTATGCTTTTTTGTTCTATGAGAGGGAACAGTTTCTCCACAGCTACTCTATCCAAGCCCCTCATGATTTTGAAAACTTCTGTTGAGTCTCCTCTTAGCCTTGTCCTCCCTAAGGACAACAGTCCCAACTTCTCTGATCTTTCCTCATAACTGAATTGTTTCATCCCTGGAACAATTCCCTTCCGCACTCTCTCCAATGTTTTCACACTCTTCCTATAATGAGGCACACAGAACTGTGCACAATACCCCAGTTGAGGTCTAACCACTGTCTTGTAAAAGATTATCGTAATCTCCCCGCTCATGTGCTCTATGCTTCTCGGAATGATGCCTAGAATACATTTCCTTTGCTAACAGCTCTCTGTACCTTCCTGCTATAAAGCAGAGTTAAGGCATACATTAGCAGGAAAGGTATAGCATAAATTTACAACTCGTTAAAATTATAAACCTCAGGGTGTAAGACTCTCACCTCTCAGAGACAGAAAATCCAGGGCTTTAGTCCCACAGAATTGGATTAGCTCTCCAGAGCTTTCTTCTTTCAAATGTAACATTACACCAAGAACCACCCTTAGATGGACGTGAAAAGATTTCGTGATACTGTTACATAGAATGTCAGGGGGACCTTTCCCCTGTATCCTAGCCGATACATATCCCTCAACCTGCATTACTGAAGTAGATTATCAGGCCGTTGTGTCAGTGCTATCTGTGGGATCCTGCTGTGCACAAATGATTTGTCACATTCCCTACATTACCACAATGACTGCACTTCAAAAAGTAAGCTTGATGGTCTCCAATATTTTGGAGATGTTCTGAAGTTGTGAATGGAGCTATCTAAATGCAAGTCTTCTGTTTTAGGATAGTATCCTTTGGGATTGTTTCCCCAATTCCCACTCCACTCTATCTGCTTTTCCTCCTCCCAGTCCTCTTTATCCACAGCTCCTTCTCCTCCTAACCTCCTCCCCTAACTCCATGTCCCCTCTATCTCCTTCCCCTGCTCCTCAGAAACTTCGCACCTCACCCGATCCCCTTCTCCTCATCTCCCTCCTATCCCTTTATCTCCCACCCTCCCATCCTTCCTCTTATTTGGAGATTATATCTTCTGGGCCTAGACTGTTCTACCAGGGGAGCGTGTAATCCAGGCTGCCCCTTTCAGTGTGATACCGATGGAATGCTGCACTACCACAGATGCTTTCAGCTGGGAGTTCAATCCAAGGCCTTGCCGGCCCTCTGACACAATTTGTTTTTATATTTACTTACTGAATGTGGGTGTCGTGGGCGAGGCAGCATTCCTAAACGCCCAGAGGGCAGTTAAGAGCCAACCACATTGCTGTGGGTTTAGTGTCACAAACAGGCCAGGGGAGGTAAGGATGGCAGATTTCCTTCCTTAAAGGACCCAGATGGGTTTTTTTTTGACAATTGACAATGGTTTCATAGTCATCATTAGACTCTTAATTCCAGACTTTCCACCATCTGTGGAACTTGAGTGTGATTAATCCTACGGCACAGTTTAGCAAAACTCACCATTGACAAAGGCAGTAAATCACTTCATGTTGTATATACAGCAGAGAATCAGGCCATTTGACCTATCTGCTCCATGCTGGAATTTATACTTCACACAAAACTCCTTCCACGCCCCTTTATCCCTTTCTTTTGATGATGTCATTGGGTCAAATCGCTGGAACTCCCTTCCTAAAAGCATTTTGGGTGTCCCTACATCCCAAGGCTATTTCTAATTTATTCACAGGGTGTCGTTGGCTAGCCCTGCATTTATTGCCCATCCCTAATCACCCAGAGGGCAGTTATTAGTCCCGTGTAGGCCAATGACTGATTCACAGTCGTTGGGCTCTTAATTTTTTTTTGTAGATTATTGAACTTCAATTCCACTATCTGCCATTGTGGGATTTAAACCCAGGTCCACAGAACATTGTCTGCCTCGCTGGATTAATAGTCTAGTGCTCATACCATTAGGCTAAATGTGAAAGATTCCAAGCCTCTATTTTTTTGGAGAAGAGTTCTGAACGTTAACAGAAACAGAAATTGCTGGAAAAGCTCAGCAGGCCTGGCAGTATCTGTGAAGAGAAATCAGAGTTGACGTTTCAGGTCTGGTGACCCTTCCTGAGAACTGAGTTCTGAACATTATCTATTTCCCAACAAATAAAGATTATCTTGGCATTATTATATTAGCTACCTTGTTTTTTTTCTATAGTTAAACAGTGATTGGTTGTGAAGTGCTTTGAAACACCTTATCCAAGGGGTAGTAACAATGCAGCTCTTTCCTAACTCAATACTGAAGGGTCATCTTCAATTTCACACAAGAAAACCCACTGGAAATGACTTGAACTCATGACCTTCAAAACCAGCAGTAGCTACACTGCTCACTGAGCCACCGGCTTAGATGGGAGCTGTTGTAAATGGGTTGGGAAAGGTTAATACTGAGGAGCGCCGTAAACGCCCCTCACTGTGAAAATATCATAGAGACTTGTGGGCAGAGCAGCATAGGATCTGGAAGGAGTGTGGCATAACATTTTGTCCTCTTCAATGTTTCTATAACTATGTTTATCATGTCAATGTAACCTGTAATTAGTTGCTAACATGCGATAAACTACATCTCATTAACGACAAGAGATTAATCTGGTTAGACCAGGGGTGGATTCTCTCTCCCACACTAAATCAAGTCAGTCCTGTAGTCTCCTACTCTTAAAAGAGAATGTGGCCGCAAATTTCATCGTGAGCAACAGTGTAGTGAGCTGGCTTAGCCAAGCAATGAGCTCAACTCGAAAGAGTTCCCCTGTAAACATATCCTGACTTGCATTTATAACTAGGTGCATTGAAAGGGTGTTTTATCACTCTTGCAATGCATTTATTAATTTTTCCACAGTGCTAGAGCTCTTGTTGAGAATTCCAATTTCCTCTTTTGAATCAAAAGCATTAATTTCCAACTAAAAACTCATAAAACAGATATGCAATAACTGTACAGAGGCCAGTATGCTGTCACCCTTTATTTACACGTGCACAGTACATGGACTCTGACCAGTCAGCTCAGAGCCAGGCTCTAGAACGATGAGACTCTCAGAATCTCCTGTTTATATCTGTCACACAGGGCTCCCTAATTGATCCAGGTTTTTAATGCCAATCATAATCAATGAGATCCACCTGGCCCTCGTTCCAATCACTACAAGATATGATGATTCAAATGTCTCCTTTTGTGCTGTGTCGTTCACTGAACCATCTGTATATACCAACTCCACTGCAATCTTATATACTGCTTCCTAAAGCTGGACAGACCATAATACCCATATTCACGGGATGTGGGCATTGATGTCTGGCATAGCATTTATTGTCCATCCCTAATTGCCCAGAGGGTAGATAAGAGTCAACCACATGTGTGTGGGTCTGGAATCATATGTGAGCCAGACCAGGTAGGGATGGCAGATTTACTTCTCTAAAGGATATTGGTTAATCAGATGGACTTTTGTAAGTGTTGTTGGTTACCCATACAGAAGGTAAGTTTTAATTCAAGGTACATTCATTGTATTTAGATTCTAGCAGCAACCACAATGTGATTTGAACCCACAGCCCCATCACATTATGCTGCTGGATAATTAAATCAATGACAATACCACTGCACCAGCAACTTTCATCCAGCCTTGCTAATCTCACTGTCCAAATTGTCGCTGTTTCGTCTAGTTCTGATTTCCTGGGACTGTGGCCGTTGCATCTTTGAAATATCAGTCTCTTCCTTTCAAAGCTCTGAATGGTCTCTCCTTCGTCAACTTTCAAGTCCTGCTCAACACTAGAATATAAATAAAATACTGTGGATGCTGGAAATCTGAAACAAATACAGAGAATGCTAGAGAAACTTAGCAGATCTGGCAGCATCTTGGAGAAAGAAACAGAATTGATGTTTCAGGTGTAACATGACTCTTCAAAATACTTTTATCAAAACTTTGTCGTAATCAACACTCAAGTCTCATTCTCTCTGAATCTAAACGTTCTAAAAACAGTGTCAGTCTTTGCTTTCCTAAGCCTATCTTACCTTTCTGCCATATTTATGGGGGACAGCAATGCCAGTTGGAGCAAAGAAAACATGTGGGCAGAAATACATTGTTGCAGTGCAAAATTGTCTGGCAATTTCATTCAGTCTTGCTTCAAATTAACAACATCCTACAGAACAGCAAACGTCAGCCCCCAAGCCTAACACCATTCATCATGTGCAGGGAACTCTCAAGGGGAAATTGCAAGCCTAGCTTATCCAAGTCTGTTCACATTCTCCGGTCTTGGAGATTAGCAAAGTTTCTACGAGTAAAACCTCTGAAGCGATTGTAACGAGATCAGTCAGGTGGACTGCAAAGAATATGAGATCCCTGATTGAGGCTGTTAATTTGGTCCAATCAGGGAGCCTTGGCTGACAAATAGAAAATGGAGGGCCAGAGGTTCTGTTCACTCTGAGGGCTGGCTCTGAGGAAGCTGAAACAGTGTCATCTACTATGCATGTGTACATAAAGGGTGACTTGATAACGGGATACAAGCCTCTGTAGAGTTGTTTCAACCTGACATCTTGTGATTCTGTGCTGTTGTCACCTGATGTGATCAGAAAGGAAATGAAGATCTCACTGGCCATTTTGATTGGGATCAAAGCCACAGGTTCTGATCAGGAGAAATGACGTATGCATTTGTGTTTAGGTTGCATCTGTTCATGCACAGGTAGATCTTGCTGGCTATTTTTAATGGTCCATTGCCTGCATTGGGAATGCATGCTCTATTATGCCTTCAGCATTGATGAATCAATTTTCTTGATTTGATGAACGCATCAAAAACTTCAGAGAAATTGGCAGCCTGTGATGAAGTTGGAATTCTGTAAGAATGGATTGGTTCAATCTCCTTGCTGTTTTTTTCACAGCTGCAAATTTAAGAGATTTTCCTTAGTATGGGGAAGTATAACAATACATATTTACATAATAGCTTCAATGCAGTAAAACACCACAAGGAATTTCATGGAGCCTGATCAAAGAGCATTAGATACCTGGTCACATACAGAGGAGGGGAATTTGGAGTGCCCAATCCAAAGTTTGGCTAAAGTCATAGGTTTTGAAGAATGTCTTAGATGGAGAAAAGGAGGTGGAGAGGGGGAGTGTTGTTGGGAGGGAATTCCAGAGATTGCAGCCCAGGCAACCGAAGGCATGGTCATCAATCTTTCTGTGACTAAAACTGGGAATGTTCAAGAGACCAGAGTTAGAGGAGCTCCAAGATCTGGCAGGGTTGTGGAGATGGAAGAGGTGACAGACACAGAGATAAAAGAGAGGCCAGTTGGGGATTTGAAAACAAGGAGAGGAATTTCAATGTCAACGTGGCACAACAGTCAAGTGTATACAGGCGAGTTCCTTTGATTGTTCAGAAAGAATTTAACAATGTGATATTTTACTCCTTCTGACATTTTCACTACTGACTAATGGGAGTTATTCACCATGTTGTGTCTTTCAGGTACTATTGGAAAATTGGTTCTCCCAACAGTAAGTATTTAATGATAATAATGAAGGTATGTGAGGTAGGTTCAGTATAGGGTTTGATAACACAGGGGTTCCTCCCACTGGGTATCAAAGCAAGTTCACAATCTCACAGAATAGTCTGACAGTGTCCAGGAATAGTTTGTGTATCTGTAGGACACCATGGGACACAATGTTGGGGATAAAAAAGCATAAGGATTCAAGAACAGCTTTTTTCAGTTTTTCTTTGAACTTTTTTTTCTTACTTCTGGAATGACCTGACATTAAGAATACCACAGGGGATGATTTTTATAGATGTTATGTCTCTGACTGGCATGGACGCAATGGGCCAAAGGGTCTTCTGTGCTGTAGATCTCTATGATTTTACCATTCTATGGCAAAGCGCTATTCTTTCTTATGGTGAGTGTCGAAAAATTGTACATAGTAGAGATGAGAGACACAAGTGCAATTGTCTGTGAGTGGAGGAGTTAAAATTGGCCTTGAGGTTGTAGAATCATAGAATCCCTACAGTGTGGAAGCAGGCCCTTTGGCCCAACAAGTCCACACCAACCCTTGGAGCATCCCACCCAGACCCATCCCCCTATAACCCACACACCCCTGAACACGATGGACAATTTAGCATGGCCAATCCACCCAGCCTGCACATCTTTGGACTGTGGGAGGAAACTGGAGCATGTGGGGGAAATCCATGCAGACACAGGGAGAATATGCAAACTCTGCACAGACAGTTGCCTGAGGCTGGAATTGAACCTGGATCCCTGGCGCTGTGAGGCTGCAGTGCTAACCACTGAGCCACTGTGCCACCCCCAAACCCAGAATTGGGTGAATCTGCCCCTCTGTGTCTCCATACAAAAATAAAGTGCGAGAAAGCTGAAATACAAACAAAAAGCACTGGGAATGCTCTGTAGGTCTGGCATGTTTGTGGAGGGCAATTGAGTTAATGGCTCAAGTCAGAATTAGAGGGGGTGGCACAATGGCTCAATGCTGCCTCATGGCACCAGGGACCCAGGTTTGATTCCAGCCTCGGGTGCCTGTCTGTGTAGAGTTTGCATATTCACCACGTATCTGTGCGGGCTCCCTCCCACAGTCCAAAGACGTGCAGGTTAGGTGGATTGGCCATGCTAAATTGTCTAGGGATGTGCAGGCTAGGTGGGTTAGCCATGGGAAATGCAGGGTTACAGGAGTAGGGAGGGTGGGAAGAGTAGTATGGACTTAGTGGGCTATGTCCTGCTTCCACACTGTAGAGAAAACTAAAGATCCAAATCTATGGGTTTTAAGCAGGTTGATTAAAAAAGGAACAAAAACAAAGTTGCTGGAAAAGCTCAGCAGGTCTGGCAGCATCTGTGAAGAAAGAAATCAGAGTTAACGTTTTGGGTCTGGTGGCCCTTCCTCAGAACCTTAGACTAAAGAAAGGTATTAACAGGTGAGGAAAGAACCAGATTGAAGGTGTGTAACAAGTGAGAGACAGCAGAGATTAAAATAACAGACAGTGCATGGGAACTTTCCCAATGCATATTTCTGAATATTTGTTGGAATAAGAGCAATTATTGTCCTCTCACATTTTTTGTCCTCTTTCTCAACTCCTAGGAGGGCTTGCTGGAAAGCAAGTACGAGTTGTTGGTCCAGGGGTACTCAGAGGAAAGACTGCTGTTTACCAACTTCACCTCTGTGAAAATTGTGAAGGAAACTGTCTCCACCCTAATCCAGACAGACAAGGCTGTGTACAAACCAGGACAGATAGTGAAGATTCGAGCCATCTGCATCTACCCTGATCTCAAGCCATACCTGGGCAAAATAAGTGTCATAATTCGTGTAAGTACCACTGAAGATTACGGATGGGCGATAGAGGTTCTTTGCTTCATTGCGACTATTAGCTTGGAGTTTTCATTCACTTGTGAGTCATTGGTGAGAAAAGCATTGATTGCACCTTCCTGATTGTTCTTGAGAAACCTTTTGAGCCATTGCTGTCCTTCGGGTGTTCTTGGTGTTGTTAGGGAGAGAGTTCTAAGATTTTGACACAACGACAGAAAAAGGAATGGTGATATATTTCAAAGTCTGAGGGGAACTTGCAGACGGTGATGTTCCCATGTATCTGCTACCCTTGTCTTTTTAAGAGGTAGGGGTTGGGGAGGTTTGAAACATACTCTCAAAGGAGGCTTGGCAAATTCCTGCAGTGTATCTTGAAGGTCATACACAATGCTGCCGCTGTGCACTGGTGGCGGTAGGACTGAATGTTCGCTTCAGCAGGATGCTTTGTCCTGGTTGGCATTGAGCTTCTTATGTAATGTTGAAGCTGCACCTATCCCCACAAGTGGGGAGTTTTCCATCATATTCCAATTCTCACATTCCGATCACTTAACCTGAACTATCAACATCTTTTCTCCACCAGAACCCTATGCCTCCCGACGCCACACCTCCACACCCCCTCCCCAAGCTATAGCATAAGTGCTGCCTCTCCCACACTTTACTTTAGCTCTGATGAAAAGTCCTCCAGACCTGAAACGTTAGCTTGCTCTCTCTCCATGGATGCTGTCTGACCCGCTGTGATCTCCAGCATTTGTTGTTTTCAGTACAGATTCCAACATCTGCAGTAATTTGCTCCCACTCTTTCCTCCAGTATTCCTAGCTCTGATCTGGTCTTATAACAATTGTAATTATGCGTTGAGTCCAGTTCAGTTCTGGTCAATGGTAACTCCAGGATGTTGACAGTCGGAGTTTAATTGATGGTAATAGTATTGAACATTTAGGGGAGATTATTAAATTCTTTCTTTTTGAAGGAAATGATTATTGCCTGGAATTGACTAGCAGTGACATTGATGTGCACACACACAACCTGATAATAGATTTTAACAAGGTGTAGAGCTGGATGAGCAGGCTAAGCAGCATCAGAGGAGCAGGAAAGCTGACGTTTCGGGTCTGGACCCTTCTTCAGAAATGGGGGAGGAGAAGGGGATTTTGAAATAAATAGCGAGAGAGGGGGAAGCTCTACACTTTGTTATTTCAGATCCTCTAGCTTTGGCAGTTCTTACTATCCCTGATAATAGATTTGATGGTTTAACAATTTTAACCCAATTTGTTTAAATTATCCCAGGGTTATGAAGGTTAAATTATGATGACAGCTGCATTGTCTAGGCTTCTGTTGTGAACAATAGATATTTAGGAATGATTTCATTGATGTATCAGTGATTATGATTGGATTTAATGAAATGAATGGAAAGAAAGTATTCTTTTCTGAAGCTTTTGTGAACAAGGGACCGTCATCATAAATTTGAAACTTGGCCACTCAGGGGTGGCATCAAAAAGTAGATCTTCACAAAAATAGTGGATATCTGGAGACTTGCTTCTGCTGAAACTGGGATCAGTTGAAAAGCTGATGTCTGTGATTAATAGATTTTTGTTAGATAAGTGGCATTTGGTACGCTTGCCTTTATTGGTCAGAGCATTAATATAGGAGTTGGGAAGTCATGTTACAGCTGTACTGGACATTAGTGAGGCCTCTTTTAGAATACTGCGTACAATTCTGGTTGCCCTGGTATAGGAAGGATGTTGTTAGATTAGAAAGGGTATAGAAATGATGTACAAGAATGTTTTGCCAGGACTGGAGGATTTGAACTATCGGGTGAGACTGAATAGGCTGGGGTCATTTTCCATGGAGCGTCGGAGGTTGAGGGATGATCTTATAGAGGTTTATAAATCACAAGGGACATAGACAAGTTGAATAGCCAAGGTCTTTTTTGAATGGTGGGGAAGTCTAAAACTGGAGGGTAAAAATTTAAAGTGAGAGGGGGAAAATTTAAACGGGACCTGAGGGGCATCTTTTTTCACACAGAGGATGGTGTGTGTGTGGAATAAGCTGCCGAAGGAAGTGGTAGATGTGGTTATAATTACAACATTTAAAAGACATTTGGACAGGTACATGGATAGGAAAGCTATAGAGGGATATGGGCCAAAAACAGATACCTGGTCAGCATGGACGAGTTGGACTGAAGGGCCTATTTCCATGTTGTAAGTCTCTATGACTCCAAATGTATTAACGGATAGGGTATCAAGGTAAAAAACTTGAATAATCACATTGTAAAAAAGGTAATTACCTTTGATCACATGGAACCAGGAATTAATTGACTGAAAAAGAAACAAAGAACTGCTGAAAATCAGAATCAAAAACAGACATTGCTGGGAAAAGCTCAGCAGGTATGGCAGTACCTGTGGAGAGAAAGCAGAGTTAACTTTTTGAGTCCATTGATCCTTCTACAGAACAACAACTGACTGATCACAGCTAGAGTATTTTGCGCAGTTCTGGATATCACATTATAGGAGGGAACTATACGGTAAATGGAAAAGCTCTGGGGAAAATTGATGCACGGAGAGATCTGGGTGCTCGCGTCCATTGTACCCTGAAGGTGGCAACGCAGATGGATAGAGTGGTCAAGAAGGCATACGGCATGCTTTCATTCATCGGACGGGGTATTGAGTACAAGAGTTGGTAGGTCATGTTACAGCTGTATAGGACTTTGGTTCGACCACATTTGGAATACTGCGTACAGTTCTGGTTGCCACATTACCAAAAGGATGTGGATGCTTTGGAGAGGGTGCAGAGGAGGTTCACCAGGATGTTGCCTGGTATGGAGGGCGCTAGCTATGAAGAGAGGTTGAGTAGATTAGGATTATTTACATTAGAAAGATGGAGGTTGAGGGGGGACCTGTTGAGGTCTACAAAATCATGAGAGGTACAGACAGGGTGGATAGCAAGAAGCTTTTTCCCAGAGTGGGGGACTCAATTACTAGGGGTCACGATTTCAAGGTGAGAGGGGAAAAGTTTAAGGGAGATATGCGTGGAAAGTTCTTTACGCAGAGGGTGGTGGGTACCTGGAACGTGTTGCTAGCAGAGGTGATAGAGATGGGCACGTTAGCGTCATTTAAGATGTATCTAGACAGATACGTGAATGGCCAGGGAGCAGAGGGACACAGATCCTTGGCAAATAGGCGACAGGTTTAGATAGAAGATCTGGATCGGCGCAGGCTTGGTGGGCTGAAGGGCTTGTTCCTGTGCTGTAATTTTCTTTGTTCTTTGTTTTTTGTTCTTTGGATGTGAATGTGCTAGAGAGGGCCTAGGGAAGATTCACCAGGATGTTGATTAGGCTGGAGAGTTTCAGATATGGAGACTATTATTTTCCTTGGAGCTTTAGAGATTGAATGGGGACATGATTTAGATGTATAAAATGATGAGGGGCATAGACACAGTAAACAGGAAAACTTTTCCCTTTGGTGGAGGGATTAATCACTGGGGACATAGATAAGGAACAGAGGCAGAAATCCTCATTTAGATATGCACTTGCAATACCAAGGCATACAAGGCTATGGACCAACTGCTGGGAAATGGGATTAAAATAGTTTGGTGATAG
>NC_063340.1:87170714-87180833 GCF_021869965.1 Rhincodon typus
ATGCTGCTTGGCCTGCTGTGTTCATCCAGCTCTACACCTTGTTATCTCTTTAAAATAGTTTGGTGGTTGTTTTTGACCAGTATGGCTGTGATGGGCTGAAGGGCCTTTTTCTGTGCTGCGGAGCTCTATGGCTCTACGATGTTAAACAGCAAACCAAGAAATAACAAGTTAAATTAGTTTTTGAAGAGTGAGACAGAAAGTCAAATCCAAAACATGAAGTGTGATAGACAGGAATAGAGAAGTTGAAAAGAGCAGAAAAAAGGAATTGAGTATTAAGCATTAAATACATATTTCTATTGCCAATGTTGTTACAAAAATAATTTTATTGTCCCTTTAACTCTTAGTGTTTCTTACCTCAGAAGCTCTACTTGTAACTTTCTGTACAATCTTTGGGCATTCCCTTAATTTTAATCATAAAAATTCACCTTCAGCTAAATTTAAGCTGTAAACTTTGGCATTTCCTCTCCAACCTTCCATCTTTCTTTATGCTGCTTCTGAAAGCTTACATTTTTTGCCAAGGTTTTTTGTGACCTGTCCTAATGTTGTGACTTGGTATTGAACTTTGTCTGGGAGTACCACTGTGATGTACCTTGGTGTGTTTTGCTGCATTAAAAGTGCTTTGTAAATGTGGGATGTTACTGCTGGATAAACTTCCTGACTTTCCTGTTAGCCTAAATCTTAGTACATTTTTTTTTAAATTGAGGAACCACCCTGATGAATCAGGGTTGGCGCAAAGCATTATCAATAAAATCTCGTGTGATTAACATGGTGCTTTGAATGGAATTAATTGAATCAAGACTTTAAATTACGAGCTTTGGCAGGGTAGGCCACTTGAGACTGATAATGAGCAGGGTGTTGTATATTCCTCAAGCTGAATAGGCCTCTTTGTCTCAATTGTCGCCTGCTTGGGGATTATTTCAGACCGTTTTAGAAACTGAAGCGGGAACCTAATTCTTGAGAAGGGATTGTTTACCGGTTTCTATACTCTCAGTACCAACCAACCTGCCGAGTCATTCGCTGAGATTGCTTACCTAATCCTCCTGTGTGACTCAAATGGGTGTTGAAGATCCCTTGGCACTTTTCATAAAAGAGAAGGGAGTTATCTCAGCATGCTGGCTGATGTCCAAGCCTCCACCACAAATGAGATCTGATTCTATCTCAAGGCTCTTTATGAGCACTTTACGCCCTCAAAATGGTTGTCACGTTATCAACAGCAACAACATTTCAGAAATATTCTGTTGGGTGTGAAGCAGTTTGAGATGTCTGATGCTTGAGGACAGTGCTATAATAATACAAGTCTCTTTGTCTTTAACAGCCACTGTGTTTCTAAATTGGCATATAATACATAGCGTGTATTGATAACTTGTGAGAGATATAATAATGGACATATTCCTTTGTCCCTTCTCAGATCACTAATGTCCTTTAGGGAAGGAAACTACCTTCCTTACCTGGTGTGGAGCTGGATGAACACAGCAGGCCAGGCAGCATCAAAGGTGCAGGAAAGCTGACGTTTCGGCTCTGGACCCTTCTTCAGAAATGGGGGAGTGGAAGGGGGCTCTGAAATAAGTAGAGAGAGGGGGAGGCGACGATAGAAGGTTGATAGAGAAGCAGATAGGTGGAGAGAGGATGGACAGGTCAAGGAGGTGAGTCCAGGTCGGGAGTTGGGATGAGGTTGGTCAGTGAGGAGGGAAGGACGGGTAGGTGGGAGGGAAGACGGGCAGGTCAAGGAGGCGAGGATGGGGCTAATAGGTAGGAAGTGGGGGTGGGGTTGGTTAGTGAGGTGAGAAGAATGGATAGGTGGGAGAAAAGACAGACAGGTCAAGGAGGTGGGGACGAGAGGGGCTGGTCTTGAGGTTGGGGGTGGGGAGATTTTGAAGCTTGTAAAGTCCATATTGAGACCATTGGGCTGCAGAGTTCCCAAGCGGAATATGAGGTGCTGTCCCTGCAGCCTTTGGGTGGCATCGTTGTGGCACTGGAGGAGGCCCAGGATGGACATGTCGTCTAAGGAATGGGAGGGGGAGTTGAAATGGTTCGTGACTGGGAGGTGCAGTCGTTTGTCACGAACCTAGCATAGGTTTCCACGAAGCGGTCTCCAAGCCTCCGCTTGGTTTCCCCGATGTAGAGGAGGCCACATCGGGAGCAGCGGATACAGTATACCACATTAGCAGATGTGCAGGTGAACATCTGTTTAATGTGGAAGGTTTTCTTGGGGCCTGGGATGGGAGTGAGGGGAGAGGTGTAGGGGCAGGTGTAGCACTTCCTGCGGTTGCAGGGATAAGTGCCAGTGGTGGTGGGGCTAATGGGAAGTGTGGAGCGGACGAGGGAATCGCGGAGAGAGCAGTCCCTCCGGAAGGCAGATAAGGGTGGGGAGGGAAATATATCCTTGGTAGTGGGGTCAGATTGCAGGTGGCGGAAGTGGCGGAGAATGATGCGTTGAATCAGGAGGTTGATGGGGTGGTATGTATATGGTCTGGACTCGAAATGTCAGCTTTCCTGCTCCTTTGATGCTGCCTGGCCTGCTGTGTTCATACAGCTCCACACCTTGTTATCTCAGACTCCAGCATCAGCAGTTCCTACTATCTCTGACCTTCCTTACCTGGTCTGGCTTACATGTGACTCCAGAACCACAGCAATGTGGTTAACTCTAAACTGCTAGGGATGGGCAATAAATGCTGCCTAGCCAGTGATGCCCTCATCCCGTTAATGAATAAAGAAAAAAAACATCGATACCAAGTAAGACCCTGACCCCAGACTGACACCAATCGTGTAATTGGACAACAGATGAACATATGAATTAGTAGCCAGAGTTGACCACTCAATGCCGCGAGCCTGCTCCACCATTGAGAAAGATCACGGCTGATCTGATCGTGGTCTCGATTCCTCTAGCCTACCTGGGCTCAGTGGTTAACTCTGCTGCCTCACAGTGCTGGGGAGGTGCAGGCTACATTGGTCAGCCATGGGAAATGCAGGGCCATAGGCCAGGTCTGGGTAGGATGCTGTTTGAGGGTCGGTGTGGACTCGATGGGCCGAATAGCCTGTTTCCACACTGTAGGGACTCTATGACATTCCTGATACTTTTTGACTCCCCTGTTAATTAAGCATCTATCTGCCTTAAAAACATGTAATGATTCTTCCTCCACTGGTCTGTAGGGAAGACAGTTTTAAAGATTCATGACTCTCTGATCAAAAGTTCTGCTCTTCTCCATCGTAAATGGAACATCCATCATTTTTCAACTTCTTGAGACATCCTTCCAGAATCTGCCTTGTCAAGTTCCCTTCAGGACATTATATCTTTTAATAAGATCACCTCTCATTCTTCTAAAGACCAGTAATGCCAGCTGAGCCAGTCCAGCTTTTCCTTTTAGCATAGCTCACGATCACCCTATGTGTCAGTTGAGGGAATCTTCTCGGGATTGTTTCTAAGGCCTTTCTATCCTTTTTAACACGAGGAGACCACAACTGTACCCAGTCCTCCAGATGCAGTGTCACCAATAAAACCATAGGAAGACCTCCTTAGTTTTTAAAAATGTCTGTTTATCTGTCTGTCTGCCTTTGTCTACCTGCCCTCCTACCTACATATTATTCCCCTTGCATAAATGCCAAGCTCGCGTATACCTTTCTAATCATCTGCTCAATTGACTTTATGTGATTGATGTACCAGAAAACCTAGATCCCTCTCTACCCTAGAGTTCTGCAACCTCTCTCCATTTAAATAATATGCTGCTTTCGTATTCTTCCTGCCAAATCAGAGAGATTCATGTTTTTCTACATTATATTCTAGCTGCTAAATTATCGCCCACTCACTTATCTAGATTCCTCTGAAAACTCCTCATGTCCTCTTTACAACTTACTTCCTCATTGACCTTATGAGTTACCAGGTGTCTACTGAAAAATGGAAAAATGTATAGTTCCTGTTAGGATTCATGTTAAGGATGTTGCGAGGACACTCTTGGCACTATGGTATGGGCTGGTGTAGCCCAGAGCAGAATCTGGTGGGCAGCATGCTGTAGCAGCAGAGAATAAGTTGGACTCTCTTTAAGTTATTTTTAAAAATTTTATTCTAAGTTAACGTGAATGGCACTTATGTAGGACAATGGTACACTCTTTTTTCTGTATTTTATACTGAATACACGTGACAATAAAAGGATATTCTACATTAAGTACTTTCAAAATGTATTGGAGGAAATACACATGCAGTAAGATCCCATAATCAGATTGTGATAATGATCAGATCATCCGCTTTTGTATGTGAATTGAAGGAGGTTTATTGGCCAGAATGTCATGGATAACTCCCCTGCCCTTCTTGGAAAACGTGCCCAGCGATCATTTATACCCACTTCAAAATTTTAAGGGTCACCACATCAGTTCCCATTCCCTCAGTGGTGCACTGGACTGTCAATCTTCATTTCTGTGCTCAACCAGGTGGTAAATAAATAAGTTTTGTTGGTGTGTTATCATTGGTGCTGATACCTGCTGCACGAAATAATGGAGAAATAATTGAATTGAACTGTAATTACACTCAAACAAAATGTAATTTATCTTCCAACAGAGTCCGCGGAGATCTGTGATCCAACAGTGGCTGGATTTGGAGACCACAGTCGGTGTTGTTTCCAAGGAATTTCCATTGTCTCCGAACTCACTACTTGGAAACTGGTATATACAGGTCAAATCCAATGTGAGTATTATTAATCATACTGCATAGCTTAGCAAAACTCACTGCTGAGAAAGGCAGTAAACCACATCATGTTGTTTATACAACAGAGAATCAGGCCATTTGACCTATCTGCTGCATACTAGAATTTATGCATGTTTCACACAAACCTCCTTTCACACCTCGTTATCTCTTTTTATCAGTACATGATGTTGTTGGGTCAAAATCCTGGAACTCCCTTCCTAACAACATTATGGGTGTTCCTTCATTCACAGGATATGGGCATCATTGGCTGGGCTAGCATTTATTGTCCATTCCTAATTGCCCAGAGGGCAGTTAAGAATTAACCACATTGTTGTGGCACAAACAGAAATTGCTGGAGAAACCTCAGCAGGTCTGGCAGCATCTGTGGAGAGAAAGTAGAATTAATGTTTTGGGTCCAGAGACCCTTCATCGCAACATTGCCGTAGGTCTGGAGTCACATGTAGGCCAGGCCAGGTAAGGACTGCAGATTTGCTTCCCTAGTGGTGCTTAGTGAGTTAGATTATTCGCACAATGATCATTTCATGGTTATTAGGCTTTCAATTTTTTTTATTGTTGAATTCCAATTCCACCATCTGTAATGCAGGAGTTGAGCGCCGGCTCCCAGAACATTAGTTGGGTCTCTGGATTAATAGCCCAGCAATAATACCACTCGGCCATCCCCTCCCCTAGTTGTCAGAGGTTCGGTAAGGCAGCTCACCATCACCTTCTCCAGGGTGATTAGGGAATGGGCGACAAGTGCTATGAATAAATAAAAAGAATCCTTTTATTCCTTTATCTCTCATGTAATTAACCAGCTTTCCTTTAAAATATATAACATTTGCCTCAACCACATTGTTTTGTATCATGTTTCCCATTCTTACCACTCTCTGCGTAGTGGTTTTTCCTGAATCTCCATTATCTTATATTTCCAGCCTCTAGTCTTAGTCATTATGGAAATATCTTTTCTCCATCAACGCATAACCTTGAAGCCTTCTCCCATCTCAGGTTTCTTTTTTCTAGAAAGAAAAGCCTCTGTCTGTCCAATCTTTCCCAATTGACCTAATATCTCAATTCTGCTGTTATCCTTGTAACTTATTTCTGCCTGCATCTTCTACCTTGCCTCTTCAATTTCTCTATATGGAGAGCAGGACTGTGCAGAATGAACAGGCTGCTATGCAGTTGGTTATTGTGACTTGACGTTGAACATCTAATTTTACATCCATGAGGTGGGATCATTAGAAAGAGGAAATAAGGAGCAGGAATAGGCTATTTATCCCATCGTATCTGCTCTGTGATTCAAACTCATTATCACGGGTCATCTCCCACCATACCATTTCTCCGCACTATCCCTGTTCCCACAGTGTCCCTAGTATCCAGAAATTTAACAATGTCTGCCTTGAACATAGTCATTGCCTAAGCCACATTCCTCTGGGATAAAGAATTCCAGATATGCACCACCCTGCTAGTGAAGAAGTTCCTCCTCATCTCAGTCTTAACTGGCTTGCCCCTTATACTGAGGTCAAGGTAGTCACCATAGTCTTGCTAGATCATCGGACTGTCTTCTCATTACAGAGAGATGACTAAGGATCACCATCCCTCAGGCAAAAAGGGGATATTGAGAAGGAGAGTCCTTCATGGTAATCTCAGACAGTGCGGGAATGTTAACCAACTTTTATAGATGCACCATAGAAAGCATTCTTTCCTGATGCATCATGGCTTGGTATGGCAACTGCTCTGCCCAGGACTATAGGAAACTGCAGAGAGTTATAAGTACAACCCAATCCATCACGTAAGCCAACCTTCCATCCATTGTCTCCATCTATACTTCTAGCTGCTTTGGGAAGGCAGTCAACATCATCAAAGATCCCTCCCACCCCGGTTATAATCCCTTCCAACTTCTTCCATCAGACAGAAGATACAAAAGCTTAAACCCATGCACTGACGGATTCAAGAACAGCTTCTTCCCTGCTGTTACTAGACTTCTGAATGGACCTTTCAAATTTCAAATTTCATGTTGACCTTTGTGCACCTTCTCTTCAGCTGTAGCATTGTATCCCTCACTCAACGAATGCTCTTTGTATGGTATGACCTGCCTGAACTGCCTACAAAATAAAACTTTTCACTGTACCTAGATACATGTGACAATAATAAATCAAATAAATCAAATAAATCACAAACCAACCATCCAGCCAACTGAGCCAACCAAGCCCCATCAATGATCCCCATTACCTTATACTGAGACTGTGCCCTATATGCAGACTCATCAATAAATGGACACATCCACTCTGTTGTTGTAAAGGTTCATAATGCCTGATATTAATATTCTTTGTGAACTTGGGTTCCAAAGCAAGGGAAGAATAGATTTTATGTTTTTAGTTGTTTGAAGAACAGACCATTTTTTAAAAGGGGGTCAGAAAGTTATTGCGATTATGATTTCCAAGCTTTTACAAGAAATCATGTGTGTTCAGCTGAATTACAACCAAGCCACATGGGGAGATAATTGCCAAAGTATTTGCTGACTCGAGTGTTACGACAACGAGGGACAAAGAGAAAGAGAAAGAGAAAGAGAAAGAGAGAGAGTAGTCAGAAACTGATTAGTGCAGGGGGAAAGGTCCATGACAGCAGAATGGTTGTTATGAGTAGTTTCCAACTTGTTAGAGTCTTGTAGTACTTAATAGTCAGTGAGAAGAAAACTCTAAAAGTAGAAGGCTGTGGTAGCAGAGAGGGAGATGTCCTATAAGGCCATTAAGGAAATGAGGTCAGTAACCCATGTTAAGCAATAAATGAGCTGAGTTAGCTGCTTGCTTTAAAAGTTTCAAGGAGTGACATTAACTGAAGAAAATACTATTGAGTGAATGTACAGATATTTACCAAAAGGCAATCAATTACCGCTGAGCAAAATTTTTAATATGGAAATAACAATGAGACTTCAGGTTTGAGTATCTGTAAAGGTATTGCTGGGATAAAAGAGATGATTGTTTTTTTCTGATGCTTGTAATGAAACCTTTCAAATTTTTCTTATAGGTCATGTTTCTATTTTGTTATAAAGGTTCATGTAACTTTACTGACCGACCTGCACAATTAAGAAAAGAAAAACAAAATTTAAAGTCGATTAAGCCAGATTTCAAACCGGAATCTGGCTTATCCTTATTACCAGCAGCTAAGATCATAATACCACATCTACCCTGTTAGCCCTTGTAAGAATTGTGTAAGTTTCAATGGGATCACATCTCAGTCTTTGAAGTTCTGGAGAGTACAAACCCAGAGTCGCCAATATTTCTTTATATTACAAACCCTTTGTCCCAGGGATTGATCTGGTGCACTCCCTGAATTACAAATACATCTTTCATTAGATGAAGAGACGAAAACTGTATTTAGTACTGTTAGAACAGTCTCACCAAAGCTCTCTACAATTGCTGCAAGACATCTTTACTTATGTACTTAAATCCCTTTGCAATGAAGTCCAACATACTATTTGCCTTCCCACTTGCTTTCCTTCATCTGCTAACGATTAATGTCTCCTAATGATGGGGTCCCTGTGTCTGCTGTCTTTAACATGAATGATCACCATCTTTGCTGCCTGCGCTCCTCTCATGTCTAGCTGACACCAAAAATACACTCTCGCTGAGCTGATTCTCCCTCATATACCAACACTTTCTCACAGCCAGTTAGGAATCAGCGTCATAGAATCGTTTGGACAGTGGGAGGAAACCAGAGCACCCAGAGGAAACCTACACAGACACAGGGAAACATGCAAACTCCACACAGATAGTTATCCGAGGGTGGGGCTGAACCCAGGTCCCTGGCGCTGTGAGGCAGCAGTGCTAATCATTGAGTCACTGTGCAGCCCCAGGCCGGTAATGCTCACATCCTGAGAAAGCAGTTCAGAATGGCAGTTTCAGATCTCTAACATCCACAGTGAGAAAACACCCATTGGCAAAAGCTCGCAAACATTAGATGCTACCGTTAAACCTCCCAGCTCAAACAGAGTCACACTGCCATTATGCCTCATTTCTAATACTTTTAAATGCTGGCAAACCAAGGTGTATATAAAATAGGAACAGGAACAGAAATTGCTGGAAAAGCTCAGCAGGCCTGGCAGCATCTGTGAAGAAAAAAAAATCAGAGTTAACGTTTCGGGTCCGGTGACCCTTCCTCAGAACTGCAGTCCACCTCCAAGTCACTCACCATCCTGACTTGGAAATATATCACTATTCCTTCGGTGTCACTGAGTCAAAATCTTGGAACTCCCTCCCTAAAGGCATTGTGGGGACCCCTACACCAAATGGTTCTGAGGAAGGGTCATCGGATCTGAAACATTACCTCTGATTTTTTCCTTCACAGATGCTGCCAGATCAGCTGAGCTTTTCCATCAACTTCTGTCTTTGCTCCTGATTTACAGCATCTGCAGTTCTTTCTGTTTTTGTTTATAAAATATAAAACTTTAAAATGGATAATTTTCAAACTTTTAACTGTCCTCAGGGCAATCTCCACATGTCTCTAACAATCCTGGAGGGCTGGCAACTGTGGATAAATATTGCTCAACTTTGGGTAAAATATTGTTCCGTAAATGAGTGACAGGCAAGGGGGTAATGGTTGTGCAATCTTAAGTTTCTTCTGAAAAGTCTCATTATGGATATTCTCGTGTTGTCATTGTGTTACAGGGTGTTCAAAAGGAAAAGACTTTCACTGTTGCTGAGTACAGTAAGTAACTTGTGGTCTTTTTGGATACAGGACAGAAATAGTTTGGTTGAGTAGGTCTTTGCTAATGTTGGTGCTTCAGGATCACTTGCCACTCTAACTTATCAGAATCCATGAACTGAGGATGAGCAGATACATGGAAACACCACCCCCTGCACATCACTCACCATCCTGACTTGGAAATATATCACTATTTCTTTGGTGTTGCTGGGTCAAAATCCTGGAAATTCCACCCTAAAGGCATTGTGGGGGTCCCTACACCAAATCGACTGCAGGATTTCAAGAAGGCAGTTCACCACTGTCTTCTCAATGCAAATTAGTCATGGTTGGGAGACAACTGATGGCCCAGCCAATGAATGTATGAGCTCAGAGTCGAAGTAGGCCATTTGGCCCCTCAAGCCTGCTCCACCACTGGAGAAGATCGTGGCTGATCTGTTTTTGCTCTCCACCCTCGATAACCTTTGATTCTCTTGCCTAAAGTGAATGTCTTTAACTCTGCCTTGAAAGAATTCAGTTACCTGAAACATCAAATTTCTGAGCCAATTAAGTTCAATAAGTTGTTGACTGATTTCCAATTTCAGTGTTGCCTCGCTTTGAAGTTTTAATCAACACATCATCTGTCTATCTTCCACTCGATCAAACGAACATAACCGGAACCGTCACTGGACAGTGAGTTATTCTGAACATGAAACTTTACACAATAATTACAGTATAGTCATGGAATAGTAATTGGTGGGGGTGGG
>NC_063340.1:87181333-87194351 GCF_021869965.1 Rhincodon typus
TCTGCTCCTGCTCTGGGATTCGGCCTGCGCTCACTCTGCTCCTGCTCCAGGACTCGGCCTGCACTCACTCTGCTCCTGCTCCAGGACTCGGCCTGCGCTCGCTCTCCTCCTGGTCCAGGATTCGGCCTGTGCTCACTCTGCTCCTACTCCAGGTTTCGGCCTGCGCTCACTCTGCTCCCCATTCTGAGACTCAGCCCCTGCTTGCAAAACCCTGAAGAAACGGTTGACATAAATTCAATGTCAATGTTGCAGGAGACTGTTCCATCTCCATTGGGTCCTCACTGCTCAACAAGTAAAGTCATTTCTGCTATAACGCATATTCCGACAACGCAAATTAGTTATCACATGACTGATGAATAGGGGAAAGCTATTTCTAAAACATGAACTTGCGATAGTTATAACACGATTCCATCATAAAACTGGATGTCTTTTTTAAGCCAACCCCCAAGAAACAGTCAGAAAACAGTGGACCACGGCCCATCCACTTCTGGATTAACTATTTTTCATCCTAACCCTGAAACCATGACTGCACCTGAAGGTGATGATAATGATGTTGAAGAAGATGGCGAAGACGAACCTTAGCCACTGCATTAACAACAGAGCAACCTCAAAACCTCCTCCCCCATCAAGTCATCTTGACATTTTTTCAAGGTAAGGTGTTAAATTTACTTTTATTTCTTTATTAGATATGAATTAAACATTTATTCAAACTGTGCTATCTTTTATCTTAGACTTTTTAGTGATTTCTTTTGGTGGTCTATCTTAAACCCCACTTTTCCCATAGGCCCCATTATTTCTATCGCTCAAATTTCTGTAATGCGATGTTGCATAGGACATAACTATTGTATTATAGTAGAACCGACTGTATAGAATCCATTTGATTTCTTTACAGTAAGTTGTTTGCTTTACTTTACTTAATCATCTGTAATCCCTTTGAATCACGAATTCACTCGGAGTTCTGCATTCATCTTATTCTGCTGCATACTGGTCGCTAAAGCCAGCTTCCATTTCAATTTGCAACAATTCACACTGACCATGTTCCCAAACTAAATTAGTCCCACTTGCCTGCATTTGGCCCATATCCCTCCAAACCTTTCAAGTTCATGTACTCATCCAAATGTCTTTTAAACATTATAACTGTACCTGCATCCACTACTTCTCTGGATGTTCATTCCACACACGAAGCACTCTCAGGGAAAAACTTTAAAAAGTTCTTTTTAAAACTTTCACCTCCCACTTTAAAAATATGGCCCCTAGTTTTGAACTTACCCACCTGAGGGAAAGAACCCCTGCTATTCTCCTTTTCTATGCCCGTCATGTTTTTATAAATCCTTATAAGGTCACCCCTCAACCTCCTACACTCCAGTGAAAATATCCCAGCCTATGTTTATAACTCAAACCTGTCATTCCTGGCAACATCCTGATAAATATTTTCAGAATCCTCTCCAATTTAATAATATCCCTCCTACAGCAGGGCAATGACTCTATGTCCTGATGTAGTGAGATCTGGTCAGTATCCAGGCTTGGGCTGTTAAGTATCATATAAATACTTGTGTCACACAAGTGTCAGGCAATGACCAGTTCCAACAAATGAAAGTCTAACATTCACCTCTTGACATTTATTGGTTTTCCCATCATTGAATCCTCTATAAGCAACATCCAGCAGGTTACCATTGACTACAAGCTGAACTGGGCTAACCATATAAATATAGTGGCTCAGGGGCTGATCAGAGGCTAATAATTCTGTTTTGACTAACTCAGCTCCTGTCGCCCTAAAGACTGTCCACCATTACAAATAATTGGTGAGAAGTACAGTACAATACTCCCTAAATCATTGCAGCTCCAATAAGACCTATGAAGCTTGACACCATCCAGGACACTGGGTCCAAAACCCCTTGGAGTATCTTCCTAATAGTACTGTGGGTGATGCTACACAGGAGGAATCGCGAGAAGACAAAAAGCCAGCTCAGTCACATCTGAGATAACAAGGTGTGGAGCTGGATGAACACAGCAGGCCAAGCAGCATCAGAGGAGCAGGAAGGCTGACGTTTCGGGCCTAGACCCTTCTTCAGTCACATCTTGCCCTTGGCTATCAGGAGTGGGTGAAAAAATAAATGCTGATCCAGCCAACAACACCAGCACCCAATGAAGGGATGAAAAATTAAACTGCATTATTGGTCTGTCGTAATTCATAGAAGCATGCCATTCGCAGTTTTAATCTAAGCTTAAGGCAGAAGTGTCACCTTGGAGAAGCTCACTGATGGTAAAGGTAATTCTAACAGGCCTGGACAGGGTAGATGCAGGGAGGATGTTCCCGATGGTGGGTGTGTCCAGAACCAGGGGTCACAGCCTGAGGATTCGGGGTAGACGATTTAGGATGGAGATGAGGAGACAAAGAGTGGTGAGCCTGTGGAATTTATTACCACAGGAAGTAGTTGATGCCAAAACATTGAATGTATTCAAGAGGTGGCTAGATATAGCACTTGGGGTGAATGGGGTCAAAGGTTATGAGGAGAAAGCAGGATTAGGCTATTGAGTTGGACAATCATCTATGATCGTGAAGAATGGCCTCCTCCTGCTCCTATCTTCTAAGTTTCTATGTTATTTCCTTAGATATAGAGGAGTTAGCAATAACCATTAAAGTAACAAAATTTGGCATGTGTAAAATCAAGCAATGTCAACACGGCAGTCTGAGTATCTAGTAAATATCATTTTTTAAATTCATTCATTCACACCTCATGTGTATGTTAGGCCCATCCATAACTGTCCAGGGGCCAGTTAAGAGTCAATTACATTGCTATGGATCTGGAGTCACATGTAGGCCAGACCAGGTAAAGACAGCCGTTTCTTTCCCTAAACAACCAGGAGGGTTTTTCCAATAGTCAACATCAAGTTCTGTGATATCTTTTGTATCACCATTTTAAGCTTGTCCCCAGTTACCGCTTACAAATATTTCCTGAGTTTGTAGTCAGAATTAGCCCAGCAGCTTCCCTGCATATTTGTTCCACACATTTTACCCTGGCAATTCCTGGCCCACCCACTGTGCCTCCATCTCAATGCTGCATAAAGTAACTAAATCCATACCTGGCTTTTCAACTCCCTTTTCTTGGAATTTATATCCGCAGATACTTTACTCAGTGTGATTCCCCACCAATGGGCAGGGACACTCCTGGTCTTTACAGTATCTTCTCTGAAATGTAGGCATAACTAACCCAAGAGGCAACCCAATCAAAGGACACTTGTAATGCACATCCAAGTGTGTTTTAAAGGTTTTTCTGCCTCTACCATACTCTTGAGGTGATAAGATCGGGTATGCCCCACTGTTTGGGTGAAACAAATTATTTTCCAATTCTTCTATAAATTGATTTAAATGTGTGCCCACTGGTTATTTGCCTCCCCCTTGCCTCACTAAAAGGCACCATGATCCCAGAACACCATCGAGATGCTCTCGCATTACAGACAGGCGACTGGTACTGAATTTAACCAAACAGTCACCACAACCCAAGTGAGGGGTGGAGTTGAGGAGCGATTCCTTCACGATAACCTCAGCCAGGTATGGGAAATAAACCCATGCTATTGGCGTCACTTTGTACCACAAGCCAGCCATCCAAGCTAACCAACTCCATATATACCTTGCTTAAAACTCACAGACTCCTCCATTCCAAAGATGGTGCTTCAGCCATTCTGTTGATAACACTGACTGAAAGCTAACAATTTTCTTCACTGTAGCTCCTTGGTTATCTTTCATAAGACCTTAAGATATAGGAACAGGAGTTGACCCTTCGGCCCCTCAAGCCTGCTTTGCAATTCAATAGGATCATGGCTGATCTGCCATTCCTCACATCCACTTTGCTGCCCTTTCCCTGTAACCCTTGATTCCCCATTGATCAAGAATATGTCTGCCTCAGCCTTAAATATACAAAAGGACTTTGCCCCCACAGCTCCCTGTGGCAAGGAATTCCATAGACTCACAACCCTCTGAGAGAAGAAATTCCTCTTAGCTCAATCTTAATTTGAGACTATGCCCTCTGATCCTAGACTCTCCAATAAGTTGTGGTCCCAACATTGATCCCTGTGGAATCCCACTTATTACAAATTATCAACATGAAAAGTAAACCCTTATTCCCACTCACTGTTTTCTCCCCATTAGCCAAGCCTCTATCCATGCCAATATCTCACCTCCAACACCGTGGGCTCCGATCTAATGACATAACCTTTTGTGAGTACCTTATCGAATGCCTTCTGGAAGTCTAAATTCAACAAATCTACTATCCCTCTATCTACTCTGGTTGAGACTTCCTCAAAAAAACCCTAATAAGTGAATCTTTCAATCCCATTTCACTCATGCATCACAATACATTTTCTGTAGCTCATCGAACATGGACTTACACCAACTAGAGAGGTTAATCTAATGTTTATTTGACATTGTTATCTCAACAACAATAAAAATACTAACTACCAACAAGTCAACTCATTCAGATACTAACTAGAACTGGTGATGGTAGATGATTGTAAGCAGTTCTCCCAGTTCTGACACTTGGGTTCCAGATATTTTCCTAATCAGCCTCGTCAGAGATGTTATTACACACATCCACAACAGATAAGACTTAAACCCAGGCCTGCTGTTCCAGAGGTATGGACAGTACCACTGCACCACAACAGTGCCTAAAAGCCAAACCAAACAGACTACTTGGTGAACATCTCTTTATCCCATTGGCTTGAAGACTATTGCAGTGTGAAATAATGTTAGGTGCTGGCATTTGAGTTAGCTTTGGGTCAAAAGTGAGAGTGTAAAATTATTCCACGCTGACAACTGTATTGTTCGGGGAAGATCCAAGGGTGAGTGATGTGGGGACACAAAAATGTAATTGTCTGGAACTGGATTTGGGATCATGGTGGAGAGTCACAGGTTGTGGGTTTAATTTGCACTCCAGAGAACTGAGCGAATGATCCAGGCTGACTCACCACGAATACGGCAGCTCTACACCCTGTTATCTCAGATTCTCCAGCATTGGCAATTCCTACTATCCGTCCTCACCACTAATACAGTTGTTTCGCTCACTTGGTTGGACGACTTGTTTGCAATGTAGATTAATGGCAACAGCGTGGATTCAATCCCCATACAGCTGTGGTTACCATGAAGGACATTCCTCCTCAACCTCTCCCCTCCCCTGAGGTGTGGTGACCCTCAGCTTAAGGCTGCCACCAGTTGTCTCTCTCTCTCTTTCTAATGAGTGAGCAGCACTATGGTCTGGCAAGACTCTTGACTACTTTACCTTTGCAGTTTGGGGTACATTTAGCTCAGTTGGCTGGATGTCTGGTTTCTGATGTAGAATGAGGCCAATAGCGCAGGTATAATTCCTGCACTGGTTGAGGTTACCATGAAAATCCCGCTTTCTTAACCCTCCTCCTCACAGATGTGTAGTGGCCCTCAGTTAAAACCACCCGCAGTTATCTCTCTCTCTAATAAGGGAGCAGCCCTCTGGGACTCTGATAACTTTGAGGGCATTTGCACTATTAGAGCTGTTGGCTTTAGGTGGAAATGGTAAAGCCTGTCTGCCTTTGCAAGTGATGTAGAATTGGCACTAGTTTGAAGATGAATCAGGAAACCACCCGTAGTGACCCAGCTAATTTGAAGCTGATTGTAGGCCTTTATTTTTTTCAAAATTTGTTCATGGAGTATTTTAACACGCAATTTGATTGTGGTATAAAAGTTCCATTTTTCACGGGAATGATACAAAGGATAAGAAACCATAATTAACAGAATGTACCTAAAGAGCTATTCTTATTGAGGTACAGTGGCTCTGTGATTAGTACTGCTGCCTCACAGCACCAGGGACCTGGGTTTGATTCCAGCCTCGGGTGACTCTCTGTGTGGAGTTTGCACATTCTCCCCACGTCTGTGTGGATTTCCTCCAGGTGCTCCGGTTTCCTCCCACAGTCCAAAGATGCATGGGTTAGGTGTAGAGTTAGAATTAGCTTTTATTGTCACAGGTACTCACTTCCATGAGCACAGTGAAAAGTTTACAAGCTGCCACTTAATGGCGCCATCTTAGGTACCAATGTCCCTAAGCACAGAGTCTTAGTACAAAGCAGAAAAACAAAGAAAGCAAGTCAAGAAGTTAAACATTACAATCCTTCTCAGTAAAGCGTATAAAAAAACAAAGAAACACAGTTAATAGTTCAGTAACACAGTCCTGGGCTCACATTCCTTACAAACGGTCACCTTGGGCTGACTTCTCATGCTCTTGCTCCCTTAGATTGGCCATGGTAAAGGCAGGGTTTAGAGGCAGGGTGCTAGGTTTGGGTGGGATGCTGTTCAGAGCTGCAGACTTGATGGGCCGAATGGCCTCTTTCTGCAATGTAGGCATTCCATGAAAGTGGCTAAGTGTAAATTTTAATTGGTAATTTGAAAATGCTTAAGGAGTCACTTGGCATGAAAAGTGTAAAGTTATTCACTCCACTTGATCATTCAGCGACAAAAGGCCATCAATTTGAAATTGTCACCAACAGATTGAAGACAAGGGTTCGGGGAGGGTCAGAGCAGGGAATGCTTTGTTACACAGAGTAATTAAGCCAGAGACTTGCATTTATTTTGAGGGAACATTGGATAAATATTTAAAGCAAAGGAAGGGGCAGGGCCTTTGGCAGTGCTTAGAGCAGTAGAATTATTTTTGTTTCGTTATAACAAAGAACCAAATGGCCCCCTTCTGCGTTGTAAACTTCTGTGGTTTTGTAGTACAAAGTGTCTCCATTCCAGGAATGTCTAGCAAAATATAGCTACTGTTCCAATCATCTTTGTTAGGCTGCGCTGTCTAAGACGCCATGGGCAGAGATAAATTCTCAAAATGTTACTGCTTGCTCGTTAAATATTATTAACTCGGAATGACAATGCCTACAATAGTGCAGAAAGGAATCTGATGAGGCAGCAGCGTTTGTGCAGCTTCTGACTAATTTCCAGCCTCTTAATTGGACATTTTTGGTACACATTTTGAACATATTGACACTTTGAGATGCGTCAAAACCAAATACATATACATACACTTTTATGCCCAATCTTAGACCTCCTGATCCTGAAATATTCCTTATGTTTGTCTCTCTAGAAGTTGCCAGACATGCTAAGCATTTCCTGTTTTTGCTTTAATCTGATCTCCACAGTACAGGAAGGATGTCTAGGCTTTGGAAAGGGTGCAACAGAGGTTTACCAGGATGTTGCCCGGATGTGTATTAACTATGTGGAAAGGTTGGACAAACTTCGATTGTTCTCACTTGAATGTTGGAGGCTGAGAGGCAATCAGAAAGAACTGTATAAAATTATGAAAGGTATGAATAGGATAGATAGTCAAAGTCATTTTCCTTAGTATTTGAATTGTTAAATACTAGGAGGCATAGGTTCAAGCTGAGCAGGGGGAAAGTTTGATGGAGATGCACGAGGCAAGTTTTTTTACACAGAGGATAGTGTAACCCTTCAACCCATTACGAATTAAAAATATGTCTATCTCCCTGTTAATTTTAGTCAGTCTTCTGGCATTCACCTTACTCTGAGCTAATGAATTTCACAGATTCATGACATTTTGAGAGAAGTAATTCCTTCTCATCTCTTCTTAAATCTGCTACCCTGTATCCTAAAACTGTGACATCTCACTCTACATTGTCCCACATGGAAACATCCTCTGTACGTCTACTTTGTTAATCCCATTTAGCATCTTATATCCTGCAATGATACCTCCTCTCATTCTTTTAAACTCCAGAGAATATAGGCCTAAACTGCTCAATCTCTCTTCATAAGAAAAACCCTTTGTCTCTGGAATCAGTCTAGGGAACCTCCTCTGAACTGTTTCCAATGCATCTACATCCCTCCCTAAGTAATAGAACCAAAATTATACAGTTTAATATTAGTCTGGATCTGATGGAAAGGATAGCTATCCTTCAGATACAGTTACAGCATTGTCAGGCATGAAGGGTGGCTTGGCTTAATTCTTGTTCTTGTAGCTACATTCACAGTCACACACACCTGATGATGAAAATTTAACATATTTTTACAAATGTCATAACATCTTTATAATCAAATTTCATCCAGGTCATCTCTGTGTCCTAAGAGAGTTTTATTTTTCATTTTGCTTCCATTGCTTCTAGGTGTTCGTAAAATGCTATGGGGAAAACAGTGTGTGGTCCCTTTAAAAGCTGGTGTGTTTTTTCTATGCTTAGCGATTCAAAAAGGATGTCTGTGGGTTTGCAGGTGCACAGGGCATCCGAATTGAAGCATTTACATCAAAAGACTATACTGTTAGCAGGCAAAGCAGCATTTTAACCCAGACAACAAGTTTTTGAATTTAGCCAATTAATTTTAACCAGGCCCTTATTTACCAAAAAAACAATTAAATTTAAATCTGATGGTTTTGACAACATAGGACCAATGCTATTGTAAGAAATTGATATGTCATCAAGGGTATAAAAGATGAGGGCATTTGGAAAATCAAGGGAGAGCCAACTGCCACATGCCAAGAGAACAGCTCTCAGCTCTAAAAGAAAGAATCACTGGCTCTGGCAGGATTCTCTAAGCCTTGGAGTAAGCTCCATCTAAATTAAAGGTACCTACGGCGCAAATAGTTAAACGTCCCGGCAAAAGAATTCAACAGAGAAGGCGTTCCTGGCAGAAGGATTCACTGAGAAGATGTTCCCAACAGAAGAATTCATCAGAGAAGACACAGAACATTCCGGAAGACGTAACCTGGCTGTAATTTACCGTAAGTTTTAATTTTATATAAATGGGACTTCTATTTATTGGAACGGCATACCATTATAATCTTGTTTCATTCAAGAATAGTGATAGAAGTGGTTTATTCAGATTGTCAATAGTTTAGTTAGTTTGTTCAATGTTAAAGTTGGATAAATAAATTGTTACTTGTTGGTTATAAAGAGAGTGTCAGGGGTTTATTTTTTATTAAACCACCCCTTTATACCAGATTTGGGCTCTTTTAACAGATTATAGGGCAAGCTGCATCTCTCTAGGTGTTTTGGTTTTAGTTATCAGAGGAGGGGGTTGATCTCCGCTTTATAACAATGGTCCTTCCTAGTTTTAAGTGGAAAAGTAAAGGAATAAAGGTAAAAGTTGAATGTTATTTCATAGGTGTACTCCCTGCAAGGGCTTGGTCTCCTCTGCTTTGGCCCGATCTCCAGGCAACCTCGGGTTTCCTGCTCTGGATGCTGCAGATGCCAAGGGACCGACATTTCGGGCTTGCTCTGGCCACACTGGAGGAAGATGCAGCACGGTGTCATGTGAAAGGTAGAGCACGAGCCTCTGTGGGTGATGGGTGAAGTCGTGCTGTTAGGGAGAGAGCCTGAGTTAGTGCAGGGAAGATGGTGGTGCTAACCATGCAGAATACAGAAGAAATTGACTCAGTGGTTAGCACTGCCACCTCATAACATCAGGGACCCGGGTTTGATTCCAGCCTCGGGTGACTGTCTGTGTGGAGCTTGCGTACATTAGGTCTAACTTATGACCGAGGTGAGCCCAGGCTTCAGCGATGGCTGTGGTGTTTCTCACATACACACAACCCACTGATCCTTGGCCAAGTCACCTCCAGGAACCACAGTAGGAGGCTGATAGTTTTTTCCAAAATTGAAACCAGTTGGACACTAATCCACAAATTGAATTCCACATTTGATTTTAATAGTAGGAATAGCTGTGTTGACAACTTTTGGCACTACATTACCATGGTCTGTGTGGGTTTCCTCTGGATGCTCCGGTTTCCCCCCACAGTCCAAAGATGGATTGGCCATGAGAAATTACCTGATGGGTTACTTATGGTAAATGCAGGGTTACAGGGATAGGTCAGGATTCTGCTCAGATGGTCCGTGCAGACTAAATGGAGCGAATGGCGTCTTTCTACACTGTAGGGATTCCATGATTCACCTTCTTCCTGCCTTGCTGGTTGTTTCTCTGGACCTTATCACAGCATTGAACTGAATGGCTACTCTGGCCCAGGCTGGAAGGATCTGATGTTGTACTGCCCTCTGGTGACTGGAGGGAAGATGGCAGACACATTGTCCACCAAGACCTCCAAGTTGCTGACACTTAAGTGAGGAGCCAACTTGCCTTTCCCAGCCATGCCCTTTGGAATTGTGCAGCAAGACACCGTGAATGGAAATGACTGGCTTGTATCATTAACTTGAGGCACAACAGGAACCTAAATATGACACCAGTGATGTGAATCCAAGAAGGTCTCAGTGTGTGATCCTGTTAATGTTGGAGTGCGATTTCAGGTGAGATTGGCAGCATGGTGCATACATACATCAAGAGGTGTGCTGGGGAGAATGTATGAGTTCTTAAGGATAAAAGACATCCGAGGATTTAGGGAAAAAAGTGGGAACAGGTACGGAGTTGAATGATCAGCCATGATCATATAGAATGGCTTGAAGGGTCGAATGGCCTACTCCTGTTCATTTTTTCTATATATCTGTGTTCAACATGTTAAAGCATATGAAAATTGACATGGCCAATTTCTGGTAAAATTCAGTCCAATGGTTTAGTTTTCATCTTTGAGACGTTTGAGTGATTAAGGACTCTCATGAAGTTTGCTGACACATGCATTTTTAATGTTTTGGAGTGGAATTTGAGGTGAACAGTTTTGGTGCACTAGAAACAAGGGGAAGATAAAAACAACTGATGTTGCTGAGTCACAAAAAGACAGAAGGCCAGGCAGTGTGTGCAGGTTCAATCACAAAAATTTCTGATGAAGGGTCTAGGCCCGAAACGTCAGCCTCTCTGCTCCTATGATGCTGCTTGGCCTGCTGTGTTCATCCAGCCCTGCACCTTGTTGTCAAGAATGATGCTGTTTGTTTAGCAGTTGCCAAACAATCAGGGCTAGGGAAGAAGTCTTGAACTGCTTAAGAGAAAAAAAATCCAGAAAGTCAGGGAGTCTGTGCCTTTGGATGTGAGACAGTGAAATCTGAAATGCCAAGCTACTAACGAAACTAACTAGAAAAGCTGCTGGATGCAGAGGGTTGGAAAACCCATGTGTTTGCACAGACCACGTCTAAAAGTCAGAAAGTAGAAAGCTCCAGAAACCGGCTACAGCTGTGCCAACTGAACAAGGAACTTTAAAAGTGGAGACAAGGAGACCTTTCAGTGAATTTGGAGTGTCTGTATGGACATTGTGGAGGGTAAAATGGTTATACCTTTATTTCCTGATATTTATAATCAGACTGCTTCAAATAGAATCCCTACCTTGTGGAAGCAGGTCATTTGGCCTATTGAGTCTACACCAACCCTTTGAAGAGCAGCTCACCCAGACCCACCCCTCTATCCCATCCCCATAACTCTGCACCTCCCATGGCTAACCCACTTATCCTACACATCCGTGGACACTATGTGCAATTTAGCATGACCAACCTACCTAATCTGTACATCTTTGGACTGTGGGAGGGAATCAGAGCACGCAGACGTGGGGAGAATGTGCAAACACAACACAGATAGTCGCCCGAGGGTAGAATTGAACCCAGGTCTCTGGGGGTCTGAGGCAGCAGTGCTAACCACCAAATCACCATGCTGCCCACACTGTATAAAATAGTTTGCGTGCACTGTAAAGAGAATCTTTTTTTGTTCCCTTTGTGTGCCATAATCTTTCTTTTAAAGTATATTGGCAGTTTCTTGACCATGGTCTATCAAGCCAGGTTTCACTCTGGGATTTGACTTGTCCAAAATTTCCACCAGATGGCGATACTAACAATCAGTCACAAGTACTTCCATTCACAAAGCTCCAGTGTTCCCCTCATTCACTCCCCTCCTCTGTACAAAAGAACTAGATCTCATTAGACTTAAAGCTCAGTTCTTTTGAACTAGACTGCTAAATGCAAGTATACTCCTAATATTTAACAGATGCATCTCGATCCCAAACTCCAGTGTTGTCTAGACATGGAAATGAGCCGTCTATGAAATACAGTCTGACTGAACTCCCAAGGCTATTGACAGAGTGCCCACATGAATTTCAGTCACATGTTTGTGGTAACAAGGGCTACACCAAACCCATGGGACTGAAACAATGTCTATTTCAGGGAAGAAACTAATTGGAAAATTTTTTCCAAGTTTTTGAAGATCCAAACATGTCAGACCCCAGATCCATGAACTCCCAATACCCTTATTACTGTATCCAAAATGCAGGGAATTAGGAGATTCCATGTCCTGTGTGTAATATAAAGAGCAGGGCACACAAGATAAAATGCAATTTCTCTGTTGCTTAACCGCTCAATGTTAACCATCGCGATTACTTCCCCTTGTTTCAAATAATTCAAAAAGACGTTGTCAAATGTTTCAAACAATTCTAAGAGTTGGAGCTGATGAGGGATAGATGGGAATAAAATATCTTATTTCCAGCCCAATTATATAATTCTTTCGATAACTGTGTTTCAGCGGGAGATGGCAAATGCTGGCTTTGAACATTTCTCATGATTCCTTTTTTTAAAAACTGCTGACTCAACATAAGAGATGACTCATATTTTCACAGCACATTTCAGAACACAAGGAAGTCTCAAACAACTTGGAAAACACCCCTAGTGTGGATGCTGTCCCACTGGAAGAAATGCACCACCCAAGTTTTGTGCAACATAAACTAATGACCAGATAATTCATTTTTGGGATGTTGTGTAAGAGATAGACATCGACTGGAACATAGAACATAGAACATAGAACATAGAACATAGAACATAACAGCGCAGTACAGGCCCTTCGGCCCTCGATGTTGCGCCGACCTGTGAAACCAATCTGAAGCCCATCTAACCTAAACTATTCCATTATCATCCATATGTTTATCCAATGACCATTTAAATGCCCTCAAAGTGGGCGAGTCTACTATTTTTGCAGGCAGGGCATTCCACGCCCTTACTAGTCTCTGAGTGAAGAACCTACCTCTGACATCTGTCTTATATCTATCACCCCTCAATTTAAAGCTATGTCCCCTCGTGCTAGCCACCACCATCCGAGGAAAAAGGCTCCCACTGTCCACCCTATCTAATCCTC
>NC_063340.1:87194851-87208173 GCF_021869965.1 Rhincodon typus
GCACCCACGCTGTGGTTAGGGATGAGGTGGAAGGTTAATTCACATACAAATTCCTTGTTTATATTGAAAAGTTCGATGAACTCAGAGTTATATCTCTTATGATGCAGCTACTAAAGGATACTCAGTAGCCGCAAGGCAGCTGCACACATGATACAAGGCTCCACAGTGACATACAGCACCATGTGTTCAAACACCTCCTTCTGGTCCCTATCCTTTTGACGACACCACTCCAAGACTTGGTCAATGGCAACCATCTCTGCATGTCGGGTAGCCTGCACAGATAAGGAGAAATTCTAGAACGTGAGCTTGGAATACAGGACCACACAGAACCAGGAAAGGCCACACTGGTTCAAACATAGTCACACTCCACCATATACAAGATTAGCCATATTTTAGAAGTGATGTCGCTTCTAAATGTAACACAGAATGGACCTCCAGCTTTTGCCTTGTCCACAAGAGGATTCCAGGTGTACTCTGCTTATTGCTGCACAGCCCATTCTTGTTCCATTTCCCTGCATCCACCAGGGAGAAGGCAGTGACTCAAGTTCAGGGTTCTGCCACTGACAGTGAAGTGCAGAATGCATAGATTGACAGAGGCAAAGAAACATATTTCACGATGCAAGGGCAGATGGTGAAGCTTTGGAACAGTTTACAGTTTGCATAGGTCAAGAAATGGGAGTCTATGAGTAGCGCATTGGAAAAATCAAATCCAGTGACAACCTGCGTGTGGACAAGGGTTTCAGCAGAAGTCGGAGATCAAGGGAAATTTTGATATTGTAAAATGCATATAACGGGCGAAATCCAACTGATCACCCATTATCCATCTACTAAGTATAACTGGAGGAAGTGGTTCATAATGGTAATAATGCATTTATTTGACATCCCCCAATGTTATGATACCTTGTAGTCTGCTCTGCCACATTGGGCGTCAGACACTAACTTACATTCTTGGTTTCATTCACTTCGTTCCTTCCCTGCCCCAAAATCTCATTCTGGTAAACCATCAGACACCCAACAGGCACCTCACCGTTCTCTAAAGCTTCTTTTGCCTGCAAATCAAAGAGAGAGAAAATTAACTCAGCTCAGAAATACGCTGTCGTTAGCTACTGCTATTGGTGCTGCAGCAGGAAAGTGAAACAAACCAGTTTGCGTTCCATAACCTGACAAAATCTGTAATCGAGTCACTATAAAGGATTAAACAAGCAGAGATCAAAACACAACACACTGTTCTAACTACAAACCATAACACACAGGAGCATTATTAGGCCATTCGACCCATCGAGTCTACTCTGTCATCCGATCATGGCTGATATGTTTCTCAAACCCATTCCTCTGTCCTTTTTCTGTAACTGTTGAACCCCATACTAATCAAGAACCTACCTCTGTCTTGAATACACTCAATGACTTGGCCTCATCAGCCTTCTCCAGCAATGAGTTCCACAGATTAATTACCCTCTAGCTGAGGAAATTCCTCCTCATCTCAGTTCTAAAGAGTTGCCCGTTCACTGAGGCTGTGCCTCAGCTTCCCTTCTAGTGGAAACATCTTTTCTATGACCGCTCTATCCAGGCCTCTGAGTATTCTATAAGTTTCAACGAAATACCCACCATCCTTCCAAAATCTTAGAGTACAGACCAGAGTCCTCAACAACTCCTTGTTTAAGCCCTTCATCCCTGGGATCATTCTTGTGAAGCTCCTCTGGATCTCCTCCAACATCAGCACATCTTTCCTTAGATGTGGGGCTCAAACTGCTCACAATATTCCAAATGTGGTCTGACCAGAGCCTTATACAGCCTCAGCAGTACATCTCTGCTCTCGTATTCTGGCCCTCTTGAAATGCATTTGCCTTCCTAACTGCCATCTGAGCCTGCATGTTAACATTAAGAGACTCCTGAACTACGACTAAGATCCTTTGCGTTTCAGATTTCCGAAGCCTTTCCCCATTTAGAAAGTCGTCTGCACCTCTATTCTTCCTACAAAGTGCATAGCCTCACACTTTCCCACACTGTATTCCATCTGCCACTTATTTGCCCACTCTCCTAGCCTGCCCAAGTCCTTCTGCAGCTCCTCACTTCCTCAAGACTACCTGACCCACCTATCTTTGTGTCATCTGCAAACTTAACAACAATGCCCTCACTACCTTCGCCCAGATTGTTAATATACGCCATGAACAGCTGTGATCCCATCACTGACTCCTGCTGGTCCTAGAGAGGTCTAAATGCCTTCAAACTTTGGAACAAAGAAGCCATACACCTAGTTGGGCAAGAAATAAAATCAAACACTGTACAATTTCTCAATATACTGGGAGAAACATCGATTCTGCCTCATTATCCTCATGTATGAGGACAAGGTGTGTTATCGCTCCTTGTTGGTGAGAAGCGAGTGAAATTTTTTATTTACAGGTGCATTGGTAGTACTCCTATATCTCAGCCAGGAGGCTCTGGGTCAAGTCCTGACTATTCCAAAAGTGTGTTTGAACATTTCTGAATAGATTGATTACAAAATATCTATCTTTAGCTATGTGTTCTCAACAGTACCTTAGAAAATAAACATTTAATCATGAGATCACAACATAATCTACTGACAAAGTCCACACCTAAAAACACAAATCGTTAACCCACATTTGTAATACCTGCAGTGTATTTTCAATATTTTAACTTCAAACACAAACACCACCCCCTGCTGATAACCAATGGTATTGACCACTCAATATATTTTCCCATTATTTTAAAAATGTACAGGTATCTCCCCTCTCCACCTGTAGGTTTGTGTTTAATAAACATCTTTCTGAAGAGGTGAATACTGTGGGAGTATTTTTATGGAGGCTGAGAGCCTTTGGGCATCTTGCTCAAGTCAGCATCCAGACATGAACTGACACACTAGCTGACTGCTGCAGGGCCCAAACTGGCTCCTGTTCAACATCCACACAATCATAACTTCCAGACAGATGGTTGTTCTTCCAGAGAACCCCAATGAAGTCTTCCTCTCTAGGATAGTGCATGGAAGCCAGTACATCTTTAGCTAGTACATGATCCAGATGAATCTGATGAGCATACTACCCTGTGAATCTCAGTATCTCAAAAGGCAATACATTTCCTTAAGTGGGGAGAACCATGAGGCAGTAGGTCCAATGCAATTTTTGCGAATTCAGACTGGGATATTTGCTGTCTATTGCATCCACCATACTATTCTTCACCATAAGCGTTATGAAGAAGCAAACATTTTATACATTGCACATCCTATCACACTGTGCCTCTGTAATCATGCATTTCTGCTTTTCAAAAGGGACACTCAAAACTCTATCATTAAAGCCTATAAATCCATTACATTTGTGCAAAACACTGTGAAGGGAAAACCAAATGCTTTCACACATAAAAATTCAAATCGGGAGTTGGCCAGTCCAACTTGCTCCACCATTCAATAAGCTCTGGTCTGATCTGATTACTTTACATTTCCACACACTCATGATCGTCTTTCACCACTTCACTTATCTTAAATCTATTTACCTCTGCATTAAAAGCAAAGACTCTGCTTCCATTGCCTTTTGAGGAAGAGAGTTCCAAAGATTCTCAACCCTCTGAGTAAAAAATTTATCCTCGTCTGTCTTAAAACAGATCATCCCTTATTTTTAAGCAGTGACCGGCCGCCCAGTTTCTAGATTTTCCCCATAACAGCAAACATGCTCTCCATAGTCATCCTATCAAGGATCTCCCAGGTACTCATCAACATCCTTATTACTAGTACTAGTCCTGTTGCTCAATTTTTTGTACAGCAGACTGATAACAATTCAACTATGCACTATCTGTGCTAGATCCTGTGAATCCGCTGGGGAGAAAGATGCACCAACACCAGTGTCCTCGATCAGGCCAACATCCCCAGCATCGAGGCACTGACCACCCTTGCTCAGCTACAATGGCCTGGGTACGTCGTCTGCACGACAGACACGAGACTCCCCAAGCAGGTGCTCCACTCCCAGCTTCGAAACAGCAGGTGAGCCCCAGGCGGACAGAGGAGGTGCTTCAAGGATACCCTCACGGCCTCACTGGTGAAGTGCAGCATTCCCACCGACACCTGGGAATCACTGGCCCAAGACTGTGCAAAGTGGAGCAGCAGCATCCGGGAGACTTGCTGTTGGGAAAAGGCAGAAGCCAGGAGAAAACAGCAAAAGGAACGCACTGTCACACCAACGCCCCACAACCCCTTTCCATGAACACCACCTAATCCAAGTGTAACAGAGCCTGCAGTAGCCATATTGGTCTGTACAGCCACCTACAGGCTCACCCTGCGAGTCATGCTTGGCTGCGAGGGATCGCTGATGACGACGACAAGTTAATTTCTTTATTTAAAAGTGCGAAGAGACGAGGTTTTCAAATAAATCAACAAGGTTCACTTGATCGATTCCAGAGATAGGGGATTTGTCTATTGAAGACAGATTGAGCAGTTTTGAAGAATGACAACTGCCAACTGAGGCAAATTAAATGCTAAAAGAAATTGACAAAGTAGACATGGAGAGAGGATGCTTCCTCATATGGGGGCAATCCAGAACAAGAGATCATAGTTTTAAGATAAGGGGTAGCAGATTTAAAACACAAATATGGAGAAATTATTTCTTTCAAAGGGTCGTGAACCTGTGGAATTTAAAGGATTATGGAAAGTCGAGTTGAGGCCAACACGAGATTAGCCATGATCGTATTAAATGGCATAGAGGGTTTGAGGAGATGAATCTTAAATATTTTCACTATGTGCAAGTGAAGAATTTTAGAAGTATTTATTTGTGGAGTTCCAGTAATGATGAGTGAGAGTAGTTCTGCCTCCTATAATCAGCTATTGGTATTCAAGAACAGTCATTATTCAACAATGGCCAGAATGCCTATAATCAAATATCTTGGCTCTCAACAATTATGGCTCATGACTTACAAACTCCCACAGTAGGGAGTTATTATGGCCAGACTGTCTGCTCCAAACCAATACTATATGAAATATTATGTGTGACCTTGATAGTTAGTCCCTTAATGTTGTCAAGAATTCAACACACGCAAAGACACGAGATAACAGGGGGAATTACAAGACCATTTTTATGCAGTGACTGGTAATAATCAGGAATTTGCTGTTTCGTAAGAAGGAGACAATTTTAACAGATTATACCCCTATATAAATTGCATTTATTTTTAAACTTCACAGAAAGTATTTGGAGTTTATTCCTACAATAAATCAGAATGATTCTTCCCAGGTTCGGAAAGATAAACCACAGGCACTGATGACCAGGGACGCTAAGGAGTTCCAGCTGAGGTGGTGAACACTTAATCATGCCTGGTGTGGTGTGGGAGGACAATTCTAGTCATGTAGGCAAGGTATATCTGCAAAGAATGGACCACTGGAGAGGGGCTAGTCAGCTTGGTTGACTGTACAACTGGTAAAGCCCTGGTCAGGAAAGTTGCTGTCTCCCTGGCTGCTGAGCTTGAGAAGTGAAGAGAAACACATGGGTGGTTGACAGTCATATTCTTGAACTGATTTTGGTCAGGGCAACCAATCCTGGGGATGTAAAGGGCCATTTCAACCATGATAACAAGGGTGTAACTCTCATTTACACTCTGAAAGAATTAACTTCCTCCAAATCCTCCAATTCTGATCTCCTCCGGCTCCTCCTCGTTCTTATGGCTGACAGTGGGAATGCAATGAAAATGAGGATGACCCATGAGCCATGGGAGGAGACTTCTGTGATCTACCAGTCTGCCGCATGAGACACAGTCGATGAAATTAAAGGACGATTTTGTGAAGGAAAAAGGAGGGGTGGTTATGCTGCTTTGTGCCAAAAACACAGGCAGGCAGATTCGATAGCTTCTGGAATGGTGCAGAGTGGCTGCCAAAGGCAGTGCTCTGACAGGCGCTTTCTGCACACTTTCAGCATTTACACCAAGCACAAGGAAGGAAAGAAATGTGAGGTGGGGTTCAATTTGTGCAATGTGCATTCACTGTTAATTCACCCGGTCCCTTCTAAAGCAGCAAACAAGAGGAAGGATTGTAAACACTAGAGGCAGCACAATGCTCTGATTGTATTTGGTCGGCCTTCCCTCATTACTATGTGTCGGCAGTGCAGGTGCATAAGGATCTTCACTGATCAGACATTTCAGCTGCTTGGGTGCTCAACAGGCTCTTTCCTCACTGAATCAGATGAACCTGCACTGCAGGCATCAGGGTGGTTACCTCTGAGGCTGTGACACAAAATACACAAATACAGGAACTGAGGCAATAAAAATTGACCAGCCTTGCCTGCAGACCACCGTCCATAGCACCTCGGAGCCATGCCATGCCACTGACTCCAACACGAGCCTAAAGGATGGATCTACGGGATAGATCTAAGATCCTGTTCTGAGGAAGGGTCGCAAAATGTTAATTCCGATTTCTCTCCACAGATGCTGCCAGACCTGAGCTTTTCCAGCAATTTCTGTTTTTGTTTCTAAGATCCTGTTGTGTGCCTTCCATCTCTCCCACAATCAATGGTGCACTGTAATTCTATTCCAGTGAATGTTGATTGAATCGTTGTAGTAAACTCTGGGCTGCCAGTCAGTCCTTTGCCTTAATATGGTGATGCATTTTCATTGTTGCTGTCTTTTGATCTCTTTTGTCACACCCCAAATTTGTAGAATGGAGGAGGATCTGGTCTTTTCTAAGTTGAACTCACTTGCTGGCACTGATGGTTCCTGACACTCCAAACATAAATTTTAACACCCTAAACCTAAAATGGCAACACCAAACCCCAGCTACCTGGTCCTTCAAACACCAATAAAAGATCTAAAAAATTCATACAATACACTTCATAATTTCAGGATGCTGCAACGCTTATTACAACAAAGGGGGTAGTAAATGATAATGTAGGAAACACAGCAACCAACTTGTACACAGCAAGTTCCCACTAATGCAAAGGTGATAAATAACCATACAATTTGCTTTTCATTATGTTGTTTTCGGATTAAATATCACCCCAGACACTGTGGAATAATTTCACAGCCCTTCTTCACAACAATGTTATGGGATCTCTGCCACGTATGGGGGTAGACTGAAGTTTACAACACATCCTACAATGCTTCAATTTGCCTCTTTGCGTTCCTGATGAAGTCTTATGACACGTTCAGTTCCTTCACAAATTAGCCTTCTCTATTTTGAGTCAATCACAAGCCCAGGACTCCCATGACTTGCCGGGTGTGTTTGAGGCTTTGGTTCATACACTCAACTTAATGCTGTAATTGCACCTGTCAATGTAAACCAAACTTAATTACTCACTCATAAATACATAAATTATGTTGACATTTCATTTCATATAACTCATACAGGTCAGGCCATAGCTGATCCCAATGAAAGCATGATGTCAATCTAAATCTTACAGTGAATATACCTTTATTGTAATCTTTTGGACTTGGTGAAAATTATATTTCCAAGCTATTGCAGTCAAATATGTCTAATCTTAGCAAAATCACATGATAATTTTCTCTTAATGCTGCACCTTTCAGCAAATTATTAGATCATACAAAAACTACAAATTCACTATATGACATATTTTACCTAGAGTTCATCCTTTAAAAGATCAACACTACAGCTATCCCTACAACCATCCCAGCTTTCTTCCATCAAGGAGAACACTCTTTCAACCCGTGCATTTGAAGGGGTACGCTAAAGGCAAAAAACACTAGTGTATACAGGTTTCACAAATTCTTGCAAGTTCTGGAAATCAGATTCCATTTCCCTGGAATAGATTTCTCCTGATCAACATCCTGTCACAGTGGTATAAGAATACCATAACGTAGACAAATAACAGACAATGTATCTTGAGGCTGGAAACTTTTGTTAAGACCACATCTTTCTATTTTGTCGATTGTTGAGAGGGAAAAGGACTGATCTAAAAATTAAAGGATTGTTGAAGGACTGCTGCACTTTTTAAAAGCGAGTTATTGGACACATTGGAAGTGGTTTTTACTTAAGCATGGTTACAGGTGAGCTGGAGTCAAGGGGTGTGCACCAGTGAACTTCTACTGGCCACAAGTAGCTGATTAGTCTGTGAAATGGTCACCAGTTATCAGTGACACATGGCTTCTGCCTGTCAAGTATGTGATTGGCTCTTTGGTAAGTAAACTGTTTGTGGATACAAATGTTTGAAGATGCAGCATTTGGTTTTCCAAAAAGAACAGAGCTATCCCTCTTCTCTGTAATAAAATCCACCTTAAGGCTGAAGAAGAGACAACAAGGTGCAGAGCTGGATGAACACAGCAGGCCAAACAGCACCACAGGAGCAGAAAGGCTGACGTTTTGGGCCTAGACGCTTCATCAGAAACGGCTGAAGAAGGCCAGTTTAGTCCCACTCAGCATTTGCTGCAAGCTATGTCTTTTTTTAAACCAGTAAGTCAGAGACTTTATAAGCATGAACCAACTGCCCTCTGCCTCCTGCAAGTGAAAGTACATGGAAAAGGAAGATCAAGGAGCAGTATGTCCTGACAAGCCAAAAGGATCATCTTAGCAAACCCCGTGAACAGGGACAGTTGATCTGCTTTCCCAGTCTTTTCCTCCACCCATACCATTAACGTTTCGTTTATCTGTGTCTGTATATGGGTGTTGGTGGAACATATACAGGGATTAGAGTTTTTAACTAGTAGATTTAAATGTTAACAGTTCACAATTGTTTATCTGTAGTTCATTTGTAATGTAGTGCATATAGTAAATAGTCAGTCTTACCAAGTACAGAAACCTAGGTTAACCTGGGTCCAAAAGGCAGGTAAGTTGGTGAATTTGGTGTACTGTTACAAGACCTTCAACTTTTGTGATGACTCCAGAATATTTGGGCTTGATTTCCAGCATTCTACTCAAAGTGTAGGTTAATGTTTTACTTACACTCAGCCATGAGGTCAAACATAAGATTTTCATGATTCAAGCTTAACCATCTCAGTGACAGTAATGGGTTGCTAATTTTGAGGTCAAACTTATAGTTGGATACAAGTAACAAAATTCCTTGTTATTTCTTTTCCTTTGGTGATTAGGAGGCTATGCGGAGTATGCTGCGCTCAGTAGCCAGAGAAATCATGTACCAAATTTCTGCAGAAATGCTGAAGTGCTAAAGAATAAACAGTTCAGATAGACAGGGACCTGCACATACAGTTGCTTTAGGTTGGCTTCTTTGAAACACAAGTGACAAGTTGATGGAGAACAATAGATAGATGGTAACAAAATTTATACTGGCGGTGTTATGGCTGAGATAGAGGAGCACACTGTTTATCTCCCGCCCATCTGCTGTTGGTGGGTATATAGACTAATTTGGCAGGGGATGGGACATAGAGTGGAGGTACAGTAGCATTGATGCAGAGACAAATATAAAAGAAAATAGGGGTTATCAATTACTGCAGTAAGGAAGGATGATGTATTATAAGGTTCTTCAACTGAAGTCATACTTGGGTAGAACTTAGAAAACAAAAGGGGGTCATCATATTGCTGGGAGTGTACTAAAGACCTCCAAACAGTCAGGAAGGGACAGATGGACAGATATGTAAGTAAGTACTAGAAGTGTAAAAGTAATGGGGTAATAATACTCAGGGATTACAAATACCTCAACATTAACTCAGATAGACACAAAGTATGGAAGGGTTAGAGGGGTCTGAATTCTTTAAATGCATTCAGAAGAGTTTTAAGCTGGGACTCAAAGTCCAAGAAGAGAAGGGTAGTGTTGGATCTAATTTTAGGGAATAAATCCAGGCAAGTGGAAAAGCTCTCTGTGGGGCAGCATTTTGGAGATAGTGACCATGACTCAGTAAGGCTGAAGGTATTTACGAAAAAGAACAAAGATGGACAGAAAGTAAAGGTTCAGAATTGGGGGCGTGGGGGTTATTTCTTATATAAGACAGGATCTAGCCAAAGTGGACTGGGAGCAGCTACTTACAGGAAAATCTACATCAGAGCAATGGGAGTCTTTCAAAAAGGCCAATAGTGAGGGTGCACCGCAAAAATGGTTCTTTAAAGGTGAAGGGTGCAACCCAACATCCAGAGAACCCAGAGTGTCAATGAATGCACAAATCTGGATAACAAACAAAAATTAAACTTGTGGCAGATTCCAAGGGCTCAAAAGAAAACAGAAGCCTTGGCGAGGTATAGAAAGTGCAGGGTTTACATAGAAAAGAAATTGGGAGAGCAAACTTCCCTCTCCTCCCTCCAACCGGACTCTCAACATCTCCACTACATTGCAGGCAGGGAAGGTGCGGTCGAGTGAGGGAGCCTTGGTTCTCAAGAGAGGTTGAACGACTAGTTAAGAGGAAGAAAAATGCTTATATAAGGTTTAGGAAACCTAGAGGGATACAAGTTAACCAGGAAGGAGCTGAAGAAAGGGCTTAGGAGAGCTATAAGGAGGCATGAGAAAACCTTGGCAGATAGGATCAAGGAAAACTCCAAGGCTTTTTACACATATGTGAGGAATAAGAGAATGACCAGAGAAAGGGTAGGGCCGATCAAGGATTGTAAAGGGAATTTGTGTACGGAGCCTAAAGAGGTAGGAGAGGTCCTTAATGAATACTTTTCTTCAGTATTCACAACCGAGAGGGACCTAGTTGTAGGGAAGGACAGTGTGAAACAGGCTGGTAGGCTGGAGGTGGTGGATGTTAGTAAGGAAGATGTACTAGGAATCTTGAGGAACTTGAAGATATGAGTCTCCAGGGCCTGATGGGATTTATCCAAGGATTCTATGGGAAGTGAGGGAAGAGATCGCAGGGCCTTTGTCGATGATCTTTTCGTCCTCACTGTCCACGGGTATGGTGCCGGAAGATTGGAGAATGGCAAATGTCATTCCCTTGTTCAAAAAAGGGAGTAGGGATGACCCTGGAAATTACAGGCCAGTTAGTCTTACTTCAGTGGTGGGCAAATTATTGGAAAGGGCTCTGAGATAGGATTTATGATCACTTGGAAAGGCACAGGTTGATTCGTGATAGTCAGCATCGATTTGTGAGGGATAGATCATGCCTCACAAACCTTACTGAATTCTTTGAAGAGGTCGCCAAACAGGTGGATGAAGGTAGAGCAGTGGATGTGGTATACATGGATTTAAGTAAGGCGTTTGAGAAGGTTTCCCATGGTAGGCTCATGCAGAAAGTAAGGAGGCATGGGTTAGGGGGAAATGTGGCAGATTGGATTCAGAATTGGCTGGCCCTTAGAAGACAAAGGGTGGTAGTGGATGGAAAATATTCAACATGGTGCTCAGTTATGAGTGGTGTACCACAAGGATCTGTTCTGGGTCCTCTTCTATTTGTGATTTTTGTAAATGATTTGGATGTAGGAGTGGAAGGGTGGATTAGTAAGTTCGCGGACGATACAAGGGGTGGGTCGAGTTGTGGACAGTGCGGAGGGCTGTTCTAGGTTACAAAGGGTCATTGATAGGATGCAGAGCTGGGCTGAGAAGTGGCAGATGGAGTTTAACCCTGAAAAGCGTGAGGTGATTCATTTTGGAAGGACAAACTTGAAGGCAGAATACAGGGTTAACGGCAAGATTCTTGGCAGTGTGGAGGAGCAGAGGGATCTTGGGGTTCCCTGAAAGCTGCCACCCAGGTGGATAGAGTTGGAAAGAAGGCGTATGGTGTGTTAGCTTTCATTAATAGAGGGGTTGAGTTCAAGGGCCGTGAAGTTATGCTCCAGCTATACAAAACCTTGCTTACGAGGAAAGGTTGAGAGAGCTAAGGCTTTTCTCCTTAGAACAACGAAGGATGAGAGGTGACTTGATAGAGGTGTACAAAATGATCAGAGGTATAGATAGAGTGGACAGCCAGAGACTTTTTCCTAGGGTGGAGGTAGCTATTACAAGGGGGCATTGTTTTAAAGTGAGTGGAGGTAGATATAGGGGAGACATCAGAGGTAGGTTCTTTACTCAGAGAGTAGAAGGGGCGTGGAATACATTGCTGGAGAGGGTAGTGGAGTCGGCCTCATTAGGGGCATTTAAGCGGTTATTAGACAGACATATGGATGATAGTATAAAGTAGAGGTGGAGGTTAATAGACCTTAGGTTTAGGGTAAAAGTTCGGCACAACATTGTGGGCTGAAGGGCCTGTACTGTGCTGTACACTTCTACCCTCCCATCCATAACACAAACATGCAAGTGAGGTTGTTGACTTGTACGCCAAGCTGACTTGTTCTCGTTCAGATGTTTCGTCACCATGCTAGGCGATATCATCAGTGGAGCAATGTTATTCTACTCCACTTGGAATTTATACTCAACAGTGCATTATGGTGAGTAGTGTCATTACCGGTTTGATTCCGTACGGGTTTGTATATGGCGTCCAATTCTATATGTTTGTTGATTGCAACCATGGTTCTCCACCCATAATGCAATCAACAAACATTTGGAATTGGACCCCACATGCAAACCCATACAGATCAAAACCGGAAATGACACAACTGAACATAACAGCTTAAATTCCAAGCGGAATAGAAAAACATTGCTTCATCAGAGGCTCCACTGATGATGTCACCTAACATGGTGATAAAACATCTGAACGAGAACAAGCAGCTCAGCGAGCAAGTCAACAATCTCACCACAACCCGAGCTATAGATCTTTGCCAAAACTTTAAACTAACATGCAAGACTAGAATAGGCCATTCGGCCCATCAAACCTGCTCCACCATTCCTGATAGGTTTCTTGACCCTATTCTCCTGCCTTCTCCCTGGAATCCTTGATCCCTTTATCAATCATGGACCGATCTATCTCTATATTAAATACACTCAATGACTTGGTTTCCACAGCCTTCTGTGGCAATGAGTTCCACAGATTCACCACCTTCTGACTGAAGAAATTCCCTCTCAACTCAGTTCAGGTTGTCCTGACAATCAAGGCTGTGCCCCGGGTCCTAGTCTCTCCTACTAATGGAAACACCTGCTCCACATCTACTCTATCCAGGCCTTTCAGTATTCTGTAAGTTTCAATGAGATCAACCTCCCTCGTCCTTCTAAACTCCATTGAGCACAGATCCAGATTCATCACCTGCTCCTTGTGACAAGCCCGTCATTGCTAGGAACATCCCTGTAAACTTTTTCTGGATCCTCTTCTCCACCAGCACATCCTTCCTTAGCTACGAGGCCCAAAATTGCTCACATTATTCCAAATGCGGTCCGACCAGTGCCTGATACAGCTTCAGTTGTACATTTATGCTGTCGTATTCTAGCCCTCTTGAAATGAATGCTAATCCCCTGCTCAACAACCCCCATTCACTCCATCCAACTCTCAACACCCCCACCCCTTCTCAGACTTCTCCTCCACACCACCCAACATGCAAACTTCCCCTTTCCCTCAATCCACTCCACTACCTA
>NC_063340.1:87213173-87243675 GCF_021869965.1 Rhincodon typus
CGGGGGGGGGGAAGGGGATCGGTGAGAACCCGGGAGGAGGGAAAGCCCGGAGCTGGATCTCGAAGGTTTGTGGGGAAGGATCGGGAGGCGGTGACTCGGGAGCGGCGGGCGCTTCAAATCCCACCCCAGGCCCCCGCCGGCCATTTATCTCCAACAAAATACCAATCCTCTTCCCACCCCACCCCACCGCAAACCTCCTTTTAATCATCGGGGGTGGGGGTGGGGGGGGAGTTTGTGACCGGCGGGGAAAACCCGGAGCCGGATTACTCCCCCAACCAACCTGGGGCAGGCTCCGGATCCTCGGCCCCGGGTTCAAACAGAATCAAAGGGCCCGGTTCGTCCCGGGTATTAATCCCCTCTCCCCCCTCGCCCCCCGGATCCTTGGCCTCGGTGCACAGGCTTCCCCGGCAGCCGAGATGCTGTGGTCCCTCTGGAACTTCGTCAAACGCCACAAAAAGAAATTCCTCTTCACCGGAGTCTTCGTGGGAGGTAAAGGCCGCTCATTCTCTCTCTCTCTCTCTCTCTGTCTGTCTGCGGACCGCCTGAGGCAGAACATTGCGCGGAACCGAACACGAGAGAAAAACGGGGAGCGACCGTCGCCCTTCCCCAACCCAACCGGATTGCGCTCCGGGAGATATTTCATTTACATATCGCCTTCCCCGTCCCCCCCCCACCGGAAGCTGGCTGCAGCCGAAGGCGCAACGGCTTTCCCTTCCCTTCCGTGCAGGCCCAGTCTGCGCGCAGCAAGCTCCGCGCGCTCCCGACACCTCTGCGGCGACGATGTGGTGCTTTGCCGGGAAGGGAGAAAGTTGATTTGGCCTGTTGTCACGCGCCCCTGAGCACAGTGAAAAGTTTTGTTTGCGGGCAGGCAGGCAGGCAGACCGTCCCGGGCGACGACGCGCAGGTTACAGGGCGGGTAAAAAGGGAGCTTGGACCGAGTGAGACTGTGCAGGTCACGCCGCGCAGGACACGATCAATGTTATTTGGAGTTACAGAGTCCGCTCTGCCGGAGAGGGGCAGAGTTCACGTTTTCCAGTCGCCCTCCTCGCCAGTACGGCTCTTCTTCAGAACTCACCCCGCTTCCGCAGTGAAGATAAAGAACGCAGGAGATCACAGCGGGTCAGTCAGTATCTGATGAAGAGTCATCTAGACCCGAAATGTTAGCTTGCTGTCTCTCCGTGGGTGTTTCCTGACCCGCTGTGATCTCCAGTACTTGTTGTTTTCAGTACACTATCTGCAGTTATTTGCTCCTCCATTTCGTCGGTGTTGATGGAGGGATAACCGTCAGCAAAGGAGGCCAGGGAGAACTCCCCTTCCCAGCTTTGCGATACTGCCACAGCATCTTTCACCCTGCGTTGATTTGAGCACATCCCACCCCAAAGACAGTTCCTGTGACTGCAACACCCTGTCTGTACTGTGTCAGTCTGGCCTTTGTGCTTAATTGCCATGGTGGTACTTTAATCTATTATCTCATATCTCGGAGGTGAGAGTGTTACTCCTCAGGACACAGTACTATTCCAAAAAAAATTATCGATTTTACAGAATAAAAACCGAAAGAACTGCACATGCTGTAAATCAGAAACAAAAACAAATTGCTGGAAAGGCTGAGCAGATCTGGCAGCATCTATGAAGAGAAATCTGAGTTAATGTTTTGGGTTCAGTAACCTGACTGAGTCAGTTCTGAGGAAAGGTCACTGAACCCGAAACATAATTCTGATTTCTGTCCAAAGTTGCTGCCAGATCAGCTGAGCCTTTCCAGCAATTTCTGTTTTTGTTATAGATTTACATGATCTCGCTTCAAGCCCCACTTTACAGATTGATAGCATCTTGCAGCACAAAAGAATAATCTGCCTACTGTGTTTGTACTGGAATATTTTAGTCTCTCACCACCATTTTCTGACTGTGCAGACTAGTTCTCTTTAAGGATATGTCCAGTTGTCTTTTGAAAGTTCCAGTGTAATCTTCTTTCATCACCCTTTCAGGTCATGCATTCCAATCTTAACAACTTTCACTGAAAAAATTTCTTCATCAGTTCTTTTGCCAATAATTTAAAATCTATGACTGATCCACTTAAGAGAAAATAGCTTTATCTTACTTGATCTATCAAAGTCCCTCACTATTTTGAATAATTTCTCCCCTTCACCTTCTTCATCGTCAGGAGAAAAATCTCAGGTGTTCAAAACTTGACAAAATAAACAGTCAAGCTATGATGATTGAGAGGAAACTGTCCCAACTTTAAGTGGGATTTTATTATTCTTGTATAATGGAAGACTTGCAGTGCCTATGTATCAGAGAAGACATCAAGCATATCAGTGTATTCCAAATCGTCGGCTTGGGATAAGGAAGAGACTACAGAAGAGAGGCTAGCGGTCAGACAGAACCTCTCCCCATGGATCTCATCAGCCCTGGATGTAGAAATTGCTGTTTTATCAGGACTATGGTAGTGCTGCAATATAGGAACTAACGTCTTTCAGAGGAGATGTTAACCTGAGAACCCCCCCAACTAAAGACCTCCCCAACTATTACTGTTAAATATTCTGCCAGATCAAATGGCAACAGAAACAGAAAGGCAGCTGATCCATTGGAACTAATACAGTCAGGCTTTTTTAATGGATACTGACAGATGCGAAGGGATGAGAAATGCTGAGTAATCAAGCACAAAATTATCCTATTAACATCCCAAGGAGTTCAAATACACAATCTTCTCAGCGATCTTTTTAGCAGCTTTGTGCTTTGCATTGCTGTCCTTTAATCCATTTTTGTTTGCAGTCGGTGGATCAAAACAGCAAAATTCTGGACACCCTAAAGTCTTTTACAGCTGATTAAGTATTTTTAAAGTGTGGTTGCTTTTATGTGGTTATTAACAACTTGAAAACGTGCTTTTTCCGTGGACCATGTAGTCAAACAGAATGTTGTGGCTGGTTGGCTCGCCGAGCTGGTTCATTGTACCGCAGACTTAGCGTCTAACAAAATGTCCATTGATTTATTTCACTTCTAGGTGTGTACTTGCTGGGGAAGTATGCCCAAAAGAAGCTGCGGGATCTACAGGAGCGTGAAGCAGCTGAATACATCGCACAGGCACGACGGCAGTACCATTTTGAGAGTAACCAACGGACTTGTAACATGACGGGTAAACATACATCTGTCATCATCAGAAAAATCATTCTCGGTACCTGAAGGAAAATATGATGACTACGCAGTCTCGAAGCAGTCCCATGTAACTGCTCCCAGGTTCCAGAAAATAAAGCAGCTTCCTAGTGGAATGATGTTCTGGAGGCATGAGATTCTTAGAGTGTCAAACTGCCTAAATTTGCATTCGGATAATATCTGCAGACGGTTTATCGTTGGAGGTCCAAGAAGAGAAATACAGCATTTTTCTATTCCACACACCAGTTGTCGGTTTCAAGTGCTCTGACATCAGGCAAAACATAGGCCAGATGTGGAGTAAAGCTCCCTCTATTTTAACTGTCGGTTTCGTTGTCAGTATATAGGCATACATGCTCCCAGGTGGAAAAGTTCCCTTTGCATGAGAACAGAAAGTTTGAGTACAAATTGGCAACATCTGTATTTTCATTGTATCATGCCAGGATGTTGGAAGGCAAGTGAGGTGGACTTTTATTTTGATGTTACCAAACACCAAGACTTGGAAACTGTCAAGTGGTACAAGAGAAGGGACGTAATTGCAGTGGAGACAGCTCAGAGGACGTTCAATAGGTTGATGCTGAGATCAGGGCTTTGTCTTATGAAGAGAGATTGAGCAGTTTAGGCCTGTACTCTCTTATGAAAGTTGAAATATATCTAGTTGAAATATATAAGATGCTAAAGGGATTGACAAAGTAGACATAGAAAGGATGTTTCCTCATGTGGGGGCAGTCTAGAACAAGAGGTCATAATTTTAGGATAAGGGGTAGCAGATTTAAAACAGAGATGAGGAAAAATTATTTTTCTCAAGGGGTCAAGAATCTGTGGAACTCACCACTGCAGAATGTGGTGGGTTCTGGGACATGAGTGAATTTTTAATCAGAAACGAGTTGAAGGGTTATGGACAGCGGGCAGGAAAGTGGAGTTGAGGCTGAGATGAGATCAACCATGATTGTATTAAACGGCAGAGCAGGCTCGAGGGGCTGAATGGTCTACTTCTATTTTTTATGTTACGGGGGACTTTAAATGGATTAAGTCAGGCATCTTAACAATACAGATTTCAGCTGAGTTTGTTTTAGCCAATGGGAATGTGATTTACTTAGTTATCCAGAGCTACGTAAAGGAGCCTTGTCCCGGTGATAGAAATGTGTGTGTATTACCATCAATCAAACGTTCTATTGGGTCAGCAGTTTTATATTATTTGATATATATCTTATTATTCCACTAGGGTGCATTTGTTTTCCTTTAACTCCATTAACGTTGAAGTTAATTGAACAAGCTTAAATTGTTTGATCAGAAAAGCTTGCCTATTAGAACGTGCTTGTTAAGATCAGACTACAACTCAGAAATGGACAGTGTTTAAAAGTCATTTTATACCAGAAACCAAATGTGAAGTCTGAATGATGATAGCATCAGGTCCTATGTGTGTTGTCATTAGTATATTTTAAGAACATTTAAAATCTTAGAATATTTTAAGTGAAAAGGAGGTGGTGAAGTAATATTGTCACTGAACTAGTAATTCAGAAACCTAGTCTAATAACATAGTTTCAAATCCCATCATCTAGGCAGCTGGTGGAATTTAAATTCAGTTAATAAATCTGGAATTGCAAGCCAGTCTGAGTGATGGTGATCATGACACCAGCAAAAATTGTTGTAAAAACCCTGTCTGGCTCAGTAATGCACTCTAGGGAAGGAATTTGGCCATCCTTATCCAGTCTGGCGTACATAAGGGGAAGTGCTGGCGTAGCGGTAATGTCATTTAACTAGAAATCACAACGCCCAACTAATATTCTGGACACACAAGTTTGAACCCCACCTTAGCAGGTGGTGAGCAATTAAGGAAGGGCAATGTAAGCTGGCCGTGCTATGACACCCACATCCCAAGAAAGAATAAAGGAAAAAATAGATTTTAAGCCTTCTGTAATTTTTTATTAATTGATAAATAACCAACCGAATATTTTCCTTGCAAAGCTGGGTACCATAGAACCATATTATCTCTGCAGTCAGTGAGTTTATCTGGAGAGTAGCTGAGCAGTGCAAGTGCAAAAGATCCTAGCATTGGCAAATGAACTTATTTCTTGAGTTATGGAAACTGGCAATGTCTCGCAATTTATGGAAAATCGTCCTGTGCACACCTATAACTATAGAAGACCACAGAATGTTGTAGCATTGAGGAGGCCTTTTAATTCATCCAGTTTGTGGCAGCTGTTTCTGTTCATTTGTTTCCATTTGTCCTATCTGTCCCTGCAGGAGTTTTTCTTTCTTCAGGTAATTATCGGGTTTCTTTTAGAAAGCTTCTGATCACCATCCATTAGACCCAGTTAGGAAATGCATTTATTGGATCATTGAGATATACAGCACAGAAACTGACCCTTCGGACTGACTCTTCCATGTTGACCAGATATCCTAAACTCACACATCCCTCTTCAACCCTTCCTGTTCATGCATCAATCCAGATGCCTTTTAAATGTTGAAATTGTACCAGCCTCCACCACTTCCTCTGGCAGCTCATTCCATGCACGCACTATCCTCTACATGAAAAAGTTGCTCATTAGGTTCCTTTTTAAATTTTTCCCCTCTTGCCTTAAACCCATGCCCTCTAGTTCTGGACTCCCTTACCCTGGGCTGTTCACCCTTTCCACACCCCTTATGATTTTATAAACTTCTGTGAGGTCGTTCCTCAGCCTTTGACACTGTAACTCAAACCCTCCAACCCCAACAACATCCTTGTAAATCTTTTCAAGTTTCACAACAACTTTCCTATAGCAGGGAGGCCAGAATTGAACGCAGTGTTCCAAAAGTGGCCTAACCAATGCCTTGCGCAGCCGCAACATAACCTCCTAACTCCTATGCTCAGTGCACTGACCAACGAAGGCAAGTGTACCAAATGCCTTCTTCACCACTCTTTCTGCCTGCGACTCCACCTTCGAGGATCTATGAACCTGCAACCCAAGGTCTCTTTGAGCGCTTTGGATGCAATTGGGCTAGACTTTGGCCATTCCCTTCCTTCCACCTCACTCTGTGTGCACAGGTAGCCTGCCCACATTCAGAGGAAGGCTCGCTTAGAGGTTGCTAGCACTAGGCAAAAAGCAGGGCTTCCAAAAGAGTGGAGAAAATTTTTTTTAGACGAATATTCAATTTGAGGATGTGAGCATTGCTGGTGAGGTTGGCATTTTGTCCAAGATGGTGGTAGACGTTCTTAAACCACTGCTGACATAACCTGCAATAATAATAGAGAAGATGAACATCTCTACTTCTGTCTACTTGTAGCTAAGTTCATGATAGCTCCAGTGTTATGCTAGTCATGCTTTTTTTGTTTGACACTGAAATTCCTTTAATACTTTTCTTCCCCTCTTCTTCTTCCTCTTGGTTGATCTCTCTGTATTTTCATAATAAGCCAGTAGCTTAAAAGTATAAAGAAGTAATAGAATGGAGATGTAATCATTTGTCTTGTCAAACATTTATAATTTGTCTCGCCATTGCTTCTGAAGTTAATTTTCTACGAATGAAACCACTTTGACAATTTGAAGTCTTTGCCTTGGGCATTGTTTAACTGCAAAACCCAGGCAATCTGTGAGAGTTTCAAGTTGAGTGGGACCTACTTCAGTAAACTTGTGTTTTTCTGTTTTTGTGTTGACAGTGCTATCAATGCTGCCGACTCTGAGGGAAGCAATTGTGCAGCAGCTGAATTCAGAGAGTCTGACTGGCCTGCTGAAAAACAGGTAATGTATGGGGTAGTGTGAGTCACCAGCACAGCTTCACCAGCTAATAGCATTCTCGTGTACGAGGGGTATCCCAGAGCTGTGCACAGGTTTGATCTCCGCATTTCAGACAGGATGTGCAAACATTGGAGGTGGTGCAGAGCAGCAAGACTAATTCTAAAAGCAAAGGAAATGGCTGTGAAGAAAGATGAAAAGGATTCTTGTTTAGGACTGAACTGAGAAGGAATTTCTTCACCCAGAGGGTTGTTAATCTATGGAATTCCCTTGCCCAGTGAAGTAGTTGACGCTACTTCAGTAAACGCTCTTAAAAAAAAGGTAGATTTTTTTTGAACAATAAAGGAATTAAGGGATACGGTGGGAACGCGGGTAAGTGGATCTGAGTCCGCGAAAGGATCAGCCATGATCTTATTGAATGGCGGAGCAGGCTCGAGGGGCCAGACGGCCTACTCCTGCTCCCAGTTCTTGTGTTCTTGTGTTCTTGTGATCTTAATTGTGTACAGTTTGCAGAGAAGGGAAGAAAGACCAAGGACAGGGTGGGAGGAGGTTTGAGTGAATTATTAACACCGGCGTAGACCATTTTGGTGAAATGAACTGTTTCTGTGCTACAGATACCTACCTTGAGTTACCATTAGCATATCTAGGCACCACAGCTTAGAAAAGATAGAATACAATAGAATCCCTACAGTGCAGAAAGAGGCCAGTCAGCCCATTGAGTCTGCACTGATATATTGGCTATATATTGGCCTTGGAGTACATGCAGTTTAAATTTACAAGATTCATAACTGGACTCTCAAGGGTTAATTACAAGGAAACCAGCGGCTGAACCGGAAACTGCCTTATTTTGTATTATTACAGGTTTTGTGAGGCTACCCATCCCAAACTGGAAGATGCTTAGCCAGCTGCACCAAAGGCTTGGCTCCCAGTAAGATGCTGTCACTTCAGCAAAGCTTAGAATTGTACAATTCAGAAGGAGGCCAGTGGAGGGAGCTCTTGACCATCCTGACTTTATACCACCACCTTAATACCATATGAAGGTTGTGAACCTGTGGAATTGTCTACCACAGAATGATGTGGAGGCCAAGTCACTGGATATATTCAAGAAATAGATACATTTTTAGATTTTAATGACATCAAGAGGTGTGGGAGAAAGTGGGAACATGGCATTGAAATTGGATTAGCCATGCTCATGTTGAATGATGGAGCAGGCTTGATGGGCTGAATGGCCTACACTGCTCCTTGTTTGTGTGTTTAGAATAGTTTATCTGATCAGTATCATTGCTGTTTTTGGGATTTGGTTGTGTATAAATTTTCTACATGTTTTTTTACGGTATAAATCACTTCTTGACTCCACAAAGCTTGTCCACCCTCTACAAGGCATAAAGCAGGAGTACAGTGGGGTACACAGCCTCTCCTTCGATTGGCTACAACTCCAGCAACACTCCAGCTGGATAGTACAAACCTGTTTGCTTGGCACCCTATCTAACACCTTCAACATTCACACCCTCTACCACAAATACACAGTTGAATGCAGTGTCTACCATCTAACAGGGTGCACTACAGCAACTCATCAAGCCTCCTTCAACAACACGTCCCCAACCATGACCTAAAAGGACCAGGAGAGCAGTCAAATTGCAGGTTCCCCTCCAAACCACATACCATCGTGACTTGGAAATATTCCTTCAGTGTTCCAGTGTTGAAGTCTTGGAGCTCCCTAATAGTATTATGGATGCCCTGCGCCCTAAGGAGTGTCAGAAAGGTGGCTCACCACCCATCGTCTCAAGGGGAATTAATGATGGCCAATAAACATTGGCCTAGCCAGAGACTTCTACATTCTATTAACAAATTATTTGAGGGGAGGTGATGGCCTAGTGGTATTATCGCTGGATTGTTAATCCAGAGACCCAGAAAACGTCCTGGAGACCCAGGTTTGAATCCTGCCACAGCAGATGGTGGAATTTGAATTCATTAAATATCTGGAATTAAGAGTCTAATGATGACCATGAATTCATTGTCGATTGTTGGGAAAAACCTATCTGGTTCACTAATGTCCTTTAGGGAAGGAAACTGCCATCCTTACTTGGTTTGGCCTACATGTGACTCCAGACCCACAGCAATGTGGTTGGCTCTTAACTGCCCTGTGGGCAATAAATGCTGCCTAGTCAGCTGTGTCCTCATCACGTGAATGAATTAAAAAAACAAAACAAAACTGACGACATTTCAAAAGTGTCTAATTGGCAGTGAAGGGCCTTGGGATATTCTGCCATTGTCAAAGATGGTATGTAGATGCAGTTCTTTTGTTCTATATCCAATATCATGTATCTGCAAGGTACTTCTCTCAATTAGGGCAAGTAATCAGGCACTAACAGTATAAAGATTTAATATGTGTAAGTCAATTGTAACATTTTGTTTTTATGCCTTTTAGGCCTCCCAACAAGTTGGAGATATGGGAGGATCTCAGGATCATAAGTAAGCCAGCTTTCCATTCTGTTTGATTTGTCCAAAGGTTGAGAGTGAATTGGAGATGCTGTTTTGAGGTTGATGCCTCAGAATGCCAGAGTTGTACTGAAGTCTGAGCATAATCTGGCACCATTCACTTATAAGAATGGAGTGATTAACATGAATATCTTCCACTGGTGCAATTTCTCTTAATCACATCTGTTTTCTTCCTTGTGGGGATCGTACCCAGCAAACATTATCCTGAGAAATCTTGATGGTAGAATGCCTACTTTTAAATTGAAATTGCTTTCTGCTGATGAAAGTCCACCCAAAATTTAGGACATGAGGTTCTTGGGTATGCTTGGAAGCTGGGGATGATATTGATGGAACAACAGACAGATGGTTGAAGTAAGTTGGAAAGCTGTAGTATTACAAGCTCATGCAGGGCTTCAGTTTGCAGAACTCATTGAGAACCTGTGTTGTCTGTTATTAGTTGTGCTTCGATATAACGCTCCATAATTTTCCATAAGCTGTAGGTCTTTGCCACAGGTAAGATGTATTGTCCATTGTTCTCATTATCATTTCTCTTCTTTCCCCTCCAAGGTTTTAGCAGGAGTATTGTAGCTGTGTATAGCACCTGCATGCTAGTGGTCCTCTTACGAGTCCAATTAAATATCATTGGAGGATATATCTACCTGGACAATGCAGCAGTCGGGAAGAATGGCACTGTAAGTTCACTCTGCCTTGTGCACTGAATCTCTCGCTTAAAAGGAAAACCACCTACCAATGACTGAAAACCAACATGAAATCACACAAGTTGCTGAAATTGCACAGCAGATCCCATCAGGTCGACAACAACTTACATTTATGTCAACCCTTTTAACATAATAAAATGACCCAAAGTATTTAACAGAAGCTTTAGCAGATATAATTTAGGATTATGTTACGATATCAAGCTAGATATGCTTCAAAGATTTGGTTTAAGGAGGACCTTGAGGGAGAAAATAGAGGAGTGATTCAGGGAGAAGGGTCCAGAGTTTATGGTTTTTGCAACTGAAGACACAATTATTAATTATTGAGGTGACTAAAACTAGGGATACCTAGAGCCAGAATTGCAGGGTCAATAAGGTTAAAAGAAGTTATAGATATGAAAGCCTTGTGGTCTAGTGGGTAGCATCTCTGCCTCTTAGATAGAAGCTCTAAGTTCCAGTTCCTCTCCAGGACTTGTTAGTCAAGCAAGGTGCCTTCAGGATCATCCTGCATATCCCATACACCAGTGACAGGCAGTAAGAGTAGGAGAGTCTCCTGGTCAACTATATAATGGGAAGAACATTGGAGCCTCTGTTGTCACTTTCCGTAGCTCCAGATTACAACATGCAAGTACGAAGTGTACATTGTCGCAGATACTTGGACTTACTGATTGAACTGTAACACGTCACCACAGAGACAGGGAGGGGTGAGGCTAAGGAAGAGTTTGAAAATGAGGATGAGAATTTTCTGCAACACTTTGGAAAGCAACCCTTTGCCAGAATACCTTGATGTATGAAACAAACACAAAGAAGGTTGGAGAAACTCAGCAGGTCTGGCAGCATAAATGGAGAGAGAAATGGTTAACATTTCGAGTCTGATAGGACCCTTCTCCAAAACCTTGCTACTTTGATAAAAGAGTTGAGCCCAAACATCAGTCTATCTCTTTGCTTTCCAGATATTGATAAGCTCAATGTATTTTTCAATCATTTTGTGGTTATTAAGCAACATGTTTAGCTACTGCCTGCTCCAAGGATCTATTCAGTATGCACCTGTTTCTGCAATGAATTTAGTTCACATAGAAAGTAATTCTGTGGAAAATGATTTTTCTACAGCTCTCTGTCAACACAGTTAATGACTGATTGCTAATTTCATGGACACAGTACCCAGAAAATCACAAGTTTAACAGGTTCGCAGTGTGTAAAGGCAGAAGTCAATATAACTGCTGCAGTACTGAATCTTACCAAAAGATGGCACCAAAGGCTAGGATAAATTGCTGTGAACATTGAGTGGACTCTTACTACGTATAAAATACTGGATAACAGTATTCCTGGTATCATTTCCGGAGGCTCCCTCCCCTTTTGTGACAGAAAATTGTGGGTTCAATACCACATATAACGACCCCACCAGCTGCTTGGAGATAGCAAGAACTGCAGACGCTGGAGTCAGAGTCAATACAGTGTGGAGCTGGAGGAACCCAGCAGGTCAGGCAGCATCAGAGGAGCAGGAAAGTTGATTTTTTTTAGGTTTACACTCTTCATCAGGACTGAAGGGTGGAAACTGGAAACGCCGACTCTCCTGCTTCTCTGATGCTACCTGACCTGCTGTGCTCCTCCAGCTCCACACTGTATTGACCCCACTAGCTGCTTAGTTCCCTCTAGGCCACACAACATCCTGACTTGGAGCTGTATCACCTTTCATTCAGTGTTGTTGGGTCAGATTCCTGCAACTCCCTCCTTAATAACCCTATGAGTGTATGCTACACCACTGACTACAAGGCACTACCTTCTCCAGAGCAATTAGGGATGGGCAAACAATGCTGGCTACATAGCCAGCAACACCTATCTTCCATTAATGAGCAAATGAACACATAACCTATCCTGCGCAGAATGTGCCACGGTCAGAAGGATAATACCGCAGATACTGGAACTCTGAAATACAAACACACAATACTGCAAATACTGCGTCAGGCACCATCTGTTAGGAGAGACACAGCTAACGTTTCATGTCAATGATCTGTCAGATCTGAAACAAGAACTTTGTTTCTCTCTGAGTAGACATAGCCTGACTAGCTGAGTCTTTCTAACATCATCTGCCCTTTTGCTGGAATCCCTTGCTCGTCAGCGTGAACAAGGGTTTTCTGTAGTGTTCTGACTAACAGGCCTGGGGTGGTCACTCATATTCTTGTTTCTGAGATCTTGATTTATGAAGACATCTGCCTCTTCATAGGCAACAGCAGCCAAGTGTACTTGCAAGATGTTTAAGTTTACTTGAAAAATGTTGAGATTATTATGATCAATTTGTTTATATGGCACATCCACTCAATGCTTACAGATATGAATCCTGGCCTCTGGTGTTACCCAATGGTAAGACTGAGTATGGCAGCAATTACAATGTTCTGCTAACCTAGTGAGCAAATGATTTTCTGGGTACCATTAAATAATCAAACAATTATTAAAACATTCCTGACAGGGATAATAGATGAGTTACTTTATGCACGGGTCCTTCCCGGTAAATTAATTGATCAGACAGCAAATCTGACATTCAGAATTAGAAAAGCAGAAATTTCTTCAGCTGTATTTGGTTCCCACTCCAAACTCCCACTCCCTAGCTACTGACTCTGTGCCCCTCTGTGTCTGGAACCTTGTTGCCACATTTGTCTCTTATTCTAGCCGTCTCAATGTCTCTCCATTACCACCGACTTCTCCGCTGCCTCAGCTCATCTGCTGCTGAAGCCTGTAAGACCTTAAAAAAATAGGAACAGGATTGGCTTGTTCAGTCCCTCGAGCCTGCTCCACCATTCTGTAGGATCCTGGTTAATCTAACTTTGTTTATGTCTATTTTCTTGGCTTTTTCCTTATTATTCTCGATTCCCCTACTGATTAAGAATCTATGTATTTCAGCTTTAAATATACACAAGGACTGTGTCCCCCACAGCTCTCTGAGGCAGGGAGTTCCAAAGACTGTCAACCCTCTGAGAGAAGAAATTCCTCCTCATCTCAGTCTTAAATTGGTGTCCCTTTATTCTGAAACTATGGGGAGGCAATGGCCTAGTGGTATTATCGTTGGACTGTTAATCCAGAGACCCAGGTAACGTTCTGGGGACATGGGTTCGAATCCTGCCACAGCAGATGGTGGAATTTGAATTCAATAAATATCTGAAATTAAGAACCGAATGATGACTGTGAATCCATTGTCGATTGTCAGAAAAAACCCACCTAGTTCACTAATGTCCTTTAGGGAAGGAAACTGCCATCCTTACCTGGTCTGGCCTACATGTGACTCCAGACCCACAGCAATGTGGTTGACTCTGAACAGCCCTCTAGGTAATTAGGGATGGGCAATAAATGCTGCCTAGCCAGTGACATCCTCATCCCGTTAATGAATAAAGAAGAAAAAGAAAGTCCCTCCAGGTTCCTTTGTGTTGCAGCTTTCTGCAGTTTTTCTCCCTTGTTCAGGCCTTTGTTACTGTAGACTCAAGTATTCCAATGCACTTCACTTGGTTTCCCACAATTTACTCACTGTAAACATGAGCTCATCCAGAATTGTGCTGCCCTTTTCTTGAATTGTGCCAAGTCCTTTTCTCTGTCACTCCTGTGCTAGCTGACTTATGTCAGCTCCTGGTCAAGCACATCTTGTTTTTAAAATTCTCATCATTACTTGCAAATTCCTCCCTGTCGCCCAAACTTCCATGACCCTCTAAGATACCTGTGTGCTTCAAATTCTGACCTCTTGAGAACATCCCTGATTTTAATTGCTTTTCCATTGCTAGTCATGCCTCTGTTACCTTCGTCCTCATCTCAGGAATTTCTTCCCTATACTTTCCTACCCCAATTTCCTCCTTTAAAACATTCCTTAAATCTGAACCCCTTCATTGAGTTTTTGATCACCTTGATCTAGTATCTCCTTTTATGGTCTGGTATCATATTTCGATTGAAATTGGTCCTGTGCTGCAACGTGGGAGGTTTCATTTCGTTTAAGGTGCTATGTAAAGAGAAGTTGTTGCATATGTGGTAGTCCTAGTGGTGGCATGGATATGAAGTCAGAAGCTTGTCTCAGTATTGAACTGTTCTGGCTGAATGTCATACTGTTGTCAGGGAGTGTGACAAAGTCAGTAGCTGGGGAATGAGGCATAACACTTAAATATACATTGTTTTTATTGCTATAAGATGTAATAAAGTGGTTTAACATTGTGAACGTGTTCTTTCTGCTGTAGCGTGGTGTCGGCAATTATTACCGTGTCACTCACTTTGAGTTCTGCTTGTACCACAGGCCCCTTTAGCTCCTCCTGAAGTACAGCAGCAGTATCTGTCAAGTATACAACATCTCCTTGGAGATGGTAAGCAGGCTTGCTGTGTTTGTCTTGTGCCAAGTTATTTCGGGAATAAGCAGTATCACAGTAGCGCAGTGCTTATGTTCCTGGAGACTTGGACTAATGAGTGTACAATCCATTACAGCAATTGTGGAGCTTAAATTTAATTAAAAGTTTGTTAAAACCTGAAGTTAAAAGGATAGTATTTGACCACATCAAACAAAAACTGGTTCACTAGTGTCCGTCAGGGAAGGAAATCTGCCATTGTTGCCTAGTGTGGTCTACCTGTGACTCTAGACCCACATTAATAGGTCCATTGGTAAAAGGTGGGGAGACCATGGCACTAGGTTATGTGCTTCTTATAGAGGATTGGTATAGACGTGACTGGCCGAATGGCCTCATTCTGTGTTGTAACCATTCCATGATTCTATGTGACTGAGTCTGTCAGCACCTAACCTGTCAAACCCGTCAACAATGTTATGAATTGTAATTTTAAATAAAATTACCTCATTCTTTCAAATTCATACAATATAATGCATAGTTCTACTCAATTTCTCCAGCTTGCAACCTTGAGGGATTTGGGGTGGGTGGGGGTGTGCAGCAGGGGGTGGTGTTGTTGGTGGAATCTTTATTTGGATTGCACAGAAGGTAACATCACCATCTGGTCCCCACTTATGGGTCTCCTCATCTATGACTTAAACAAGCAACCCCTTACTTTAAAACAGTGACCCTTGATTCTACCGCGAGAGGAAAGAATTAGTCTATTTGAACCTTGCAGAGGGGAGGTGGGGTTCCAGGGGAGCGTCAAGGAGATTTGGTGTTTAAAGTGGCTCTGTGTGGAAAGCCAAACCAGAAGTATACTTCCGTTTCTGAAGAAGGGTCTAGACCCGAAACGTCAGCTTTCCTGCTCCTCTGATGCTGCTTGGCCTGCTGTGTTCATCCAGCTCTGCATCTTGTTATCTCATAGCCATTTCATGGGAGCAGCAGTCCCCATGGCCAGCAAGGAAAGCCTCTCCCTGGCCCTTGCTGGTCTTGGGAGGACTGTAAACAAAGAGCAGGAAAGCCTTTCTCATTTATGTCTGAGCTTCTAACGCTATCTGTATTTGTTCTTGTATTTAGGTTTGAATGAACTAATAACAGTGGTGAAGAAAGCTGTGCAGACTGTGATTGGAAGGTAAACATCATGGTGCCTGTCAAAATTCCATATCTGTGTCCTCCTGGCACATTGTGGAGTAGGGACAAGATCAGGTCACATGTTTAACTTTGTCCTGGATTTTGAAAAGACTTGAAAGACAAAACTTGTATTTATAAAGTACTTGGCATAGCACCAGGGTATCCTGAGGGTTTTCACAGCCAATGATTTGTATTGATGGTTGTAATGTAGGAAATGTAGCTGCCATTTTACATGCAGCATGCTCCCACTTGTAGCATTGTGAAAGTGACCATTTAATCTGTTTCTGTGATATTGATTGAGGGTAAATATTGCCCCTAGAAACCAGGAAAAAGATCTTTGGAATCTTTTACATGAACCTGAGAGTTGGAATAATTTCTCATCTGAAAGGTGACATCTCTGACAGTGCGGTGGCCTTTGGTACCCGGTGTGGAGCATAAAAACCTCTTTATGTTCTGTAAAGACCTTTATAAATCTGAGCAATACACATGCATGTAGTTTTTTTTTGTGATCTGATCCATGTGTTGTGCGCACAGCCCTGCTTGAATGCTAATGCCTGGTTTGTTTGCCCGCACAGCGTGTCGCTGAAGCAGTGTGTGTCGCTACAGGAGCTGGACCGGTATCTAGGTGAGATTCGACAGCTGGTGGAGCAGCGCAGTCAGTCTGGTGAGCTGGAGACCGACACCAGCAGGTCCTCACTGTGTTGGTATTTAATTCCCAATGAAGAGAGCACCTTGGCCTCCCAGGTATGTCCACCGACCAGCACTGCCAGACCTGCTGAGTTCCTCCAGCGTTCAATGTGCTTATTTGGGACAGTCCTGCAGTCATATTTGAGACACCAGGACATGTGCGTGCACTTTGTCTTCTGCAAAGTGGTTGTTTGCGTATTAATAGAATGAGATCCGAGACCCCATCATTCCTTCTGTTAGAACCTTCCAAATGGTTGGTGAATAAATAACCCCACTGACTGAGTTGCGGAGTCCATTCTAAGATTTGTCTCTGAAATTTTTATATTTTCACAGGCCTGCGGTTTGACAGAGAAAGATGTAACCACATTGAAACTGCTAAATGAAACTAGAGACATGCTGGAGAGGTCTGTATGAAGGATTGCTGAGAAATCCAAACTCTGTTTCCTTTCGGACAACACTGTGTGTTGTAGCTGTTGTTATCTGTCCAGAGCATTGGGATAAGGACCAGCGTAGGAGTGATATTCCCAGTCATTAGAGACTGCGGGATTACCTGGTGGTGGTCAGGAGGAATGCCATGTTTTCACTGGCCCCTTCCTTATGCTGCATTTGGGAATTTTGAGTGGGAGTGACACAGCACTGGCATAATAGGTCTGTGCCAGACCCCCAGTGTCAAGAGCAACAAAGGGGGATCAATGCCTGTCCTAATGTAAACTAACTGCATAATACAAGTACACTTCTGGCAGCACGTTGAACTATGATAGGTTATCTAACCAGAATCATTCTGACTTGCTCTGTCCGAGCTCCCACCTAGAGACTGATTATTTGGTTCACAATCCAGGATAGCAATTGAGCCTGGCTAAAATAATCAAAGTGGCAGCATGGGTAAACAGTGAACCGCTTTATTTGTAAACTAATGGCCCTCAACCAGTTTATAACAGTTTTAATAATTTAACCCATTTTTGAGTGTATGCTAACAGGTTACTTTGCAGTTGTTCCCCTTTTGACCAAGGGGTCTTCAGATTAAACAATGCTGCAGGGAAAGCAGAAAGCTGGGAAATTCAGCTGAATTACTGCCTAGGAAGTAATTAAGTTGCTTTGCACCCCTTTTGACTCACTCTAAATTGAGCAGGTTTAAACCGAGTGACCTCTTCTGCATGCGGTTGTTCATCTACGTGTTATTAACACGTTGGTTAAAACTGAAGCAAAATGTGATTGTCTAACTATCGTTTATTTTATGTAAATGTTACAGTCCAGACTTCAACACAGTTTTAAATTCCTGCTTGAATCGGGGATTTAGCCGATTGTTAGACAACATGGCAGAGTTTTTCAAGCCAACAGAAGAAGAACTGAATCAAAATGGAACGGTCAACAGGTCAGTGCTTTCCCCCTTTGCAGCATCAGCCACCATTCAGGAAGCAACAAACATGGCTATTGGTATGATCCCAGCTGATGGTAAAACTGCACACCTCCGATCCATAGTGAAACCTGGCTTCATAGATCATAAATAACGCAGTGTGGAGCTGGAGGAACACAGCAGGTCAGGCAGCATCAGAGTTTAGGTTGTTAGTTATTATGGTTGTTAATCACATAATTACCTTAGGCTGCAAATATACATCAATAACAGAACAAAAGTATGTTACACAAAAGGTAAAAAAACAAACAAACCTCCATATACAAGACAATTTTGAAAGATCTTAAGACATAACAAAACAAAATATCAACCTTTTTCGCAGCAATATCCTTTTACAGATTCTCAATTCCAGAGAAATGTCACTCCTACCTCAAATCTTTTTGTTTTATTTCCTTACTGCGCTAACTCTGTCTATTTCTCCTACTGCCACTGCTGATACAGCTTTGTGATCTTTTTTCCCCTCACTTCTCCTTTGCTGGTCTAAATCACTTTTCAGTTCTGACAACTGAAAAGAAACCTCTATCCAAACGCTCACAAGCCTGGAGTCTTCACCAACTAAAATCTTTCAGCAAGAGTGACTGTGCTATTCTGAACTTAAAACTTCCTCTGCTAGGAGGAAACTTATCCCTTCTGAGTTGAACTCCTGAATCATCTTTGCTGAAGTCAAGAGCTAAACTGATGGCTGTTTGCCTGTTTTCCCTTTCTGTCAATAATTCATCAGCATAAATATTTCATCCATTCTGTCCTGCTAGACACTTGATCACATGCCTTCTTGGATAGGATGTATTTAAGTCGCTGTTCCAACGACTTGCTGACCTATTTTAAAAGAGAAGCTTTACACAACCAACCAAACTTCAAATGTTTCTGCTTTAAAAATGCAGATTCCAAAAATGATGATAACATAAGTTTAATTTGGATTAATGCGAGCTGTTGCATTTTGTTAAAACAAACAAGGACAGGACTTATACAGTTAATGGTAGGGCCCTGGGTAGTGTTGTAGAACAGAGAGACGTAAGGGTTCAGGTGCATAGTTAGTTGAAATTTGCATCACATGTAGACAAGGTTGTTGAGAAGACATTTCGCACGTTTGCCTTCATTGCTCAGACCTTTTGTGTATAGGAATTGGGGCATCATGTTGATGTTGTACAGGATGTTGGTAAGGCTTCTTCTGGAGTACTTTGTGCAGTTCTGGTCACCATGCTAAGGGGAGAATATTATTAAATGTAAGAGGGTTCAGAAAAGATTTACCAGGATGTTGTCAGAAAAGGAACGTTTGAGTTATAAGGAGAGGCTGAATAGGCTGGGACTTTTTTCATTGGAGCGTAGGAGATTGAGGTGTGAACTTGTAGAGGTTTATAAAATTATGAGGGGCATAGATAAGGTGAATAACCAAGGCTTTGCCCCCAGGTTAAAGGAGTCCAAAACTAGAGGGTATAGGTTCAAGATGAGAGGGGAAAGATTTAAAAGGGACCTGATGGGCAACTTCTTCACACAGAGGGTGGTTCGTGTTGGAATGAACTGCCAGAGGAAATGGTAGATGCAGGTACAGTTATAATATTTAAAAGGTATTTGGATGGTGCATAGATAGGAAAGGTTTAGGGGGATATGGGCCAAACACAGGAAATTGGGACTAGTTTTAGTTTGGGAAACTTGGTCAGCATGGACAAGTTGGACCAAAGGGTCTGTTCACATACTATATGATGCCATATATAATGCACACATGGAGCAGACAGTTAGGAGTGGAAGTAGGTAATATTGGTAAAAGTAAAAGATATTCTTATACAAAAGCGAAATACGTGTATGATGAAAATCTAAAATAAAGACAGAAACTACTGCAAATACTCAGCAGATCAGTAACATTGTGAAACATTGCTGTTGTTTTTAAAGTCTGTTCACACATGCTGCCTGGTATGCTGAATATTTCTGGCATTCTCTGCTTTTATTACAGATTTCCACCAGACACACAGTTTAGATTAAGTGATTGTGGCACTGGGACTGTGAGTGGCAGTGAGTGGAAACTGAGGTGTAAAAGGCAGAGGATATGGGACTAGCCAGATGGGTCTGGTTTTGTCAGCTTGAAGAACAGTACCATGTTTTTGAGTTATAGTAGGGTGGGACTTATTTTGCTACATTATTGGCTTCTGGCCGTGAAACGCAGAGGCAGAGGTAGGCCATTCAACCCAGTGAGTCTGCTCTGCCATTCAATGAGATCATGCCTTATTGGTAATCCTCAACTCCATTTTCTTGCATCTCTCCATAACCTTTGATTTCCTTACTGATTAAAAATCCATCTATCTCAGCCTTGAATATACTTAACAATCAGCCTTGACAGCCCTCTGCAGTACAGAATTCTACAGATTCCCTGAGAGAAGAGATTCCTCTTCATCTCCTTCTCAAATGTGTCACTGTTAGATTATGCTGTCTGGTCCCTGACATTCCCACATAGTGAAAGAACCTTTCCACAGCTACCCTCACTAGCTTCCGAAAAAATTTGTATATTTCAATAAGATCACCTCTCATTCTTCTAAGTTCCAATGAGTGCAGGCTCACCTACTCAACGTCTCCTCATAACACAGTCCCTTAATTCCTGGGATCAACCTGGTGAATCTCCTCTGAACTGCCTCCAATGTCAGCATGTCTTTCCTTGGATAAGGGAACCAAAACTGTTCATAGTATTCCAGGTATGGTCTGACCAGTGCCTTGTAAAGATTTAGCAAGCCTTCCCTATTTTCTTACCCCATTTCTTATTAAATAAAGGCCACCATTCCACATGCCTTCCCTGTTACCCACTGAACTTGGATGCTAGCTTCCTGGATGGATGATGGCAGAATTCTGTCAACAGAGATTTCAGATTTGTAGCCACGAGTCCCAGTTGGCACGAGGGAGGCCCAGTCTGCAGATTTTGCGGTAATGTCCTTTTTTGGAAAAACTTACATTGAAATATTCTCTCAAGCTCATCAGAGTAATCAAGTGCCTCATAAAATTGCACAGCGCGAGAGACCACTTAAACCACTGTGTCTATGCCTGCACTTTGAAAATGTTTCCTTTCACAAGTACTCGCCCAGTTTGTTTTTGGAAGCTGTTCAGTCTGCTTTCAGGAATCTTTCACACAGTGCGTTCCAGACCATAACCTAAATACATTTCTCATTTTTCCTCTTGTTCTATTGCCAGTTAACTTAACGCTACAGTCTTCTGAATACCGATCCTCCTGGTATGGAAATAGCTTCTCCTTAATTGCTCTATTAAAAGCCCTCAATTTTTAACACTCTATCCTCTACCCTGAGGAGAATGATACCTGCTCCTCCCATGTCTGAAGTTCTTGTTCACTGGCATCATTCTTGTGGATCTTCTCTGCCCCTTCTCCAAAGCCTTTGCATACTTCTAAAAGTATGGTGCCCAAGACTGGAGACTGTTCAGCAGCTGAGGCCTAACCAATAGCTTATAAAGGTTGAGAACAATTTACTTTTCTATTATAAACTCAGACCAAAGTTTCTGTGTACCACTAGCCGTAGTGTGATACACATGTATAATGTAGAGTCATACAGCATGGAAACAGACCGCTTAGTCCAACCAGTCCTTGCCGACCATGTTCCGAAACTAAACTAGTCTCACCTGCCTGCATATCCCCCCAAACCTTTCCTATTCATGTACTTATCCAAATGTCTTTTAAATGTTCTAACTGTACGCACATCCACCACTTCCTCTGGAATTTCATTCCACACACGAACCACTCTCTGTGTAAAAAAGAACTATATGCAGTACTCCAAAAGTGGCCTCACCAACGTCCAGTACAACTTCAACATGACGTCCTAACTCCTATGCTCAATGGTTTGAGCGATGAAGACAAGTGTGCTAAATTACTTCTTAATCACCCTGTCTATCTGTGATTTAAATTTCAAAGAACTACTCTACCTAAACCCTTAGTCAGCTGCCTGCTTGTTACATTTGGGTTTGTGACTATATTATTTGCAATTATCAATATCTCAATATCTCCTATGACTACTGGAACTCGATTGTAAAGGGGCGATTGTTTGATTGTTTGAATGTTAGTCTTAACGATTGTGCTGATGGGATTCTGCAGTTATGTGGTTGTGTTCTTGGAAATGATTAAAAGGAGCATCCCACAATGATTCCAGTATTCTGCTTTATTGTGCGTAACAACAGTAGGATTAGGCTGATTATTCTCCCTCAAACCCTCCCCACCAAAGTCACCCACCCATTATGTGGTTATTGATCAGACTGTGACACCAATAAACGTGCAGCAGACAGGGCTGTGAATTCATCATTTGCACCTGCTACACTTAGTATGAAGTAAGGTTCATTGCGGGATTCGGTTTCACCAACAACCAATTTCTTCTCATTTCATGTTCATTCTTTTTTCTTGCCTTGGCAGCTTGTCCAACGTTAAACTTCCCCTCGCTAAAATCATCCCGATTATTAATGGACAGATACATTCGACCTGCAGCGAGACACCCAACCATTTCGTTCAGGTGAGTGTTAGTATTCTGTCAATACTGTTCTTCTGTTCCCTGTGTTACAAATAAGTCCCTGTTGACATGCATGTCTAATTCACTACTTCCTGCATCCCAAAAATTCTGTAACTTCTTACCACTTGCAGCCCTTTCCCCTATAATCCACAGATTACAATTTTGGCACCATACTTAAGACATAATTTTTCAATTTATTCCATTTTCTCTTTCTTACTTTTCTCAGCTGGGTCATATCTTAAACAGTCTGTCTCATCCCACCTTCTGACATCAGTTTTCAAAGTCTTGCTGTTTTAATACTATCAGAATGTTGGCCTCTTCAATTTTCCACCAATATATGACAGTCTGATGCACAGATCCTTTCTGTGGCATTCACAGTTCAAGCTCTGGTGCAGTATCAGCATCTATATACATCAGTGTAAGAAAAGCTGGAACAAACCCAGGATGGTGCTGGTGGAGCATGTACTTGATGCTTATTCAGTGAAAGCACAGATCAAGCTGCCTTCACCCAAAGTCTTTCTTCCTTTCTCTACATTAGCTTTCCATTAGTTCATGCCTCCAATTTAAAATCTTCAATTTTTGGCATTTTAATAACTACGTGTCTTCACCTCCTCCCCACCTGCACAAGCTCCTCCAGCCTTATACTCTCTACCTCCACTGAGTTTCTGTTGTTTAAGTTCTGGCCTCTTATGATTTCCCTTTTGCTACCCCCACCTTTGATCCACTCTTACAGAATGTGCCCTTAGTTCTCTTGGACTTACTGAGTGGAATTCTCTCCAGTCCTCTGACCTCCTTTTAAAACTCACCGTCTTGACCCAGATTGTTCCTCTTTGAAAGGATTTGGAAGCTCTCTCTCGTGTTAAAGGGTGGTGGGTGGGTCACAGTTGCTACATAAATGTGTGTTGTTGCTGACTGTCTGCTCTAATTGCTGCTCACAGGACCTGCTGCTGATGGACCAGATAAAGGACTTTGCTGCCAATGTCTACGAAGCATTCAGCTCCCAGCCTCAGCAGCTCTCAGCACAGTGAAGGGCACTCCAGACGGATCTCAATCCCTCCTTCCCCGAGATGGCAGGATGTGCTTCCTCTCAGTCCTGCAATGCTCTTGTGATGGAGGTGCCAGTGCTGTATTTGTCACCCTGTCACTAATGGCTGTGTGTCATTAACCTTTTCTGAATCTTTACAGACATGATTACATTAATCTGCCTGTAACTATTTTGTATCATACTGTTATTTGTATCATTGTATTGTAGATTATAATCTGTGTGCAGCTGGATACAGGATTCTTCAGGTAGTGTGGGTAAACGTTTTTACTGCAGTATGTTCCAGCTCAGATTCTAACTAATTACATGAACAGTAATATATGTTGCCAGCTGACATCCCTTTCTTTGATGTCAATAGTTTGATTTCCTTGACAAAAAACCTCCTTGTTTTAGTAGTATCTAGTATTAAAAGAATAAACACTAAGGCCATTTTGTTGACCAAGTTGTATTATTATGAAAATGGAGGCGGTAATGTGTTCAGAGAACAAAGAGTACTAAATATTTTGTAAAATTTATTCTCGGGATGTGGCCGTTGCTGTTAAGGCCAGTGTCTGTTGCCCATCCTAGGTAGCATGATGTGGAGGTGCCGGTGTTGGACTGGGATGGACAGTCAGAAGTCACATGACACCAGGTTATAGTCCAACAGGTTTATTTAAAGTCACAAGCTTTCGGAGCGCTGCTCCTTCGTCAGGTGGAGTGACTTCACCTGACAAATGATGCCCTCTGGTCCTAGACTCTTCCATAAGGGGAAACATCCACTCAGCAGCAAGCCCTTTAAGAATCCTGAATACTTCATGAGATCACCTCCCATTCTTTTAAATTCCACAGTGTAGAGTCCCAACCTATTTAGCTTTCAGTCATTAAACAACCCGTCCATACAGAATAATAGCTACAGAATAAAGAGGCACCAATTTAAAAATTCAGATGAGGGGGAATTTCTTGACTCAGAGAGTTGTGAAGTTTTGGAACTCCTTGCCACAGAGAGCTGTGGGGGCAGAGTCCTTGTGTATATTGAAGGCTGAGATAGATTCTTGATCAGTCGGGAATCAAGGGTTACAGAGAATGGGCAGGAAGGGAATGTCAGATCAGGCATATTCCTATTGAATGGCAGAACAGACTTGAGGGGGCAAAAGGCCTACTTTGTTACGATTTCTTATGGCTTCTGTACCCCTCATCCAAGATGTCCAAAATATATGGTCACCAAGGCTTTTATAGAGTGAAGATTTTAATAGGGTGCAGATTTTAAAAAGGTGAAGTCCATAAGGTTATGGACAAGACCAGACCCCCTCAAAATAGTTTAAGAACGTAGTCTAGATCCTAAGTTTTTCTTATTTTAAAGACAGATGTAAAATGTCTGTTCCATATGTGACTTGTCAAACTACTCAACGTTAAGCAAAACACAATTTATTTAAACACTGTAGTTAAAATACAATCAAAGAAAGAGGAATTTAGAATAGCAACTCTATTGGAAATTTAACAATAATATGTACAGTAACTATTACTAATTAACTATTCCAAAATAGTAGCATCTCATAAACACACTCCTTTGCAAAAAGGAAAATTGAGACTCAGATTCTCACATGTAGGTCCCCGATCCAAGAGGAAAAAAGTCAAGAGAAAATTCGGAGAGAGTAACAGCGAAGAGACATTCACTGAAGCTTCCAACTCTGTTGAGACTTCAGTAACTTCTGATGCTACTAAAAAAGCAAAATCCAGAAAGCCTAATCTGTGGGAGCTGGCCACACCCATTCAGGCCATGGAAAAAACCCAAGGCTTTCCAAGTCATTTACTCAAGTGGTCTTCACTAGCTAGCTCGGAGCCTCTGCCTTACAACCTCTCTTCAAAAAAGCCCAGGATAAAATAACCTCTTAGAGTGACAGCGTTATCGCAATGGACTGAAAAGGATCATTAACAGCATGGATTGTGACTGAGTGACAGAAAACAGTGGGGTGGGCAGGGGTAAATGGTTGTTTGTTTTTTGTACTTGTGGAAGGTGTGCATTGGGGGTTCCAAGGGACTTGGTACGAAGGCACTGCATTTCTTGTTATCTTTAGTGACGTGGACAGGGGATGCACACAGCGCAATTTTTAAATTTGCAAATAATGCAAAACTTGCAAATATTGTGGGCCATGAAGAGGACAGTGATAGACTTCACAAGGACAGAGACAGGCTGTGATGGCATGTGACCTGATGAGATTTAATGTAGCTAAGTGTGAAATTCTGCAGTATGGTAGGAAGAATGAAGAAAGGCAATATAAAATAAAAAGTGTAGTTCTAAAGGAGGTGCAGAAGCAAAGGATTTGGGGGTGTATGTTCAAAAATCATTGAAAGTGTAGGACACATTGAAAAAATGATCAAAAAGTCTCACAGTATCCAGAACAGGAATATTGTGTTCAGTTCTGGACACTGCACTTTAAAAAGGTTCAAACATTCAGAGACTCCACTTCCAGCACCTTTTCAAAAAGAAAATTCCAAGGACTCTTGATCCTCTATGAGAAAAACTTTGCCTCATCTCTATTTTAAATGGATGACCCTCTATTTTTATACAGTGAGCCTAGGTCCAGATTCTCTCGGAAGACGAAAAATCCTCTCCACGTGTACTCTGTCAAGGCCCCTTTGGATCTTGTATGTGTCAATCAAGTCACCATTTACTCAGCTGAACTCCCATGGATATATACTTGGCTTGGCCAACCTTTCCTTACAAAACAAACCATCCGTTTCAGGTATTAGTTTAGTAAACATTTTCTGAACAGCTTTCCATGCATTTCCAAGCTTCCTTAAATAAGTCGGTCAATACCATACACAACATCCCAGATGCAGTCTCATCAATATTACACCATTTGTGCCTACCCTCTGTTTGCCATTAGTCCATCAATCTTCCAGCCTTGCCAAAATGCTAACCCCCCCACACCAAGATTCTTACTTTCTTCAGTAATCTTTGGTGTAGCACTTTATCGAACGTCTTCCAGAAAACTAAGTGCAATACATGAAGGACAAAAGAGTAACAAGGGAGAGAATAGGACCCCTTAAAGATCAGCAAGGCTGCCTATGTGTGGATCTGCAGGTGGGAGGGGAGGTACTAAACAAGTATTTTGCATCAGTGTTTACGATAGAGAAAGATATGAAAGATAGAGAATGTGGGGAAATAAATAGCAGCATCTTAAAAAATGCCCATATTATGGAGGAAGAGGTACTGGATGTTTTAAAGCACAAAAGTGGATAAATCCCCAGGGCCTGATCAGGTGTACCCTAGAACTCTGGAAAACCAGGGAAGTGATTGCTGGGCCCCTTGCTGAGATATTTGTATCATTGATAACCAAAGGTAAGGTGCCAGAAGACTGGAGGTTGGCTAACATGGTGCCACTATTTAAGAAAGGTGGTAAGGAAAAGCCAGGGAACTATAGACCGATGAGCCTGACATTGGTGGTGGGCAAGTTGTTAGAGGGAATCCTGCAGGAACAGGATTTACATGCATTTCGAAAGGCAAGGACTGTTTAGGGATAGTCAACATGGGTTTGTGCATGGGAAATCATGTCTCACTAACTTGATCGGGTTTTTTGAAGAAGTAACGAAGAGGATTGATGAGGGCAGAGCAGTGGATGTGATCTGTGTGCATGAATAGGAAAGGTTTGAAGGGATGTGGGCCAGGAGCAGGCAAGTGGGACTAGTTTAGTTTGGGATTATGTTCAGCATGAACTGGTTGGACTGAAGGGTCTGTTTCCGTACTGTGTGACTCTATGACCAGAGGGCATAGGTTTAAGGTGAGAGGCGAAAGATGTAAAAGAAACCGAAGGGGCAATTTTTTCACGCAGAGCATGGTCCGTATATAGACTGAGCTGCCAAAGGAAATGGTGGAGGCTGGTACATTTACAACATTTAAAAGGCATCTGGATGGGTACATGAATAGGAAGAATTTAGAGGAATATGGGCCAAATGCTGGAAAATGGGACTAGATTGATTTAGGATATCTGATCGGCATGGATGAGTTGGACTGAAGGATCTATTTCCATGCTGTACGGCTCTATGACTCTATGTCCACTGGTTCTCCATAATCTACACCAAATTTGCAAAGAACACCAAAGGATTAGTTAAACATGGTTGCCTTTCACAAAACCAAGTTGACCCTGTCCAATTGCCTTGACTCAAAGTGCCCTGTTATAACTTCATTCGTTTCTACTTGCTTGCATTTTCCCTATTACAGATGTTAAGCTTGTCGTAGTCTCTTTTCTGTCTCCCATTTGAAATAAAAAGTTGCACATGGTACCTATTGGGGCCTTCCCTGAATCAAGAGAATTTTAAAATATTAAAATCAATGCATCACCTATCTCACAAGCCGTGTCTTTTAAGACTGACTCAACTGCTTAATGAAGTCTTTTTTCATGTTGCTTTTGTTCTGCCAATCGTCTCCTGAATAGCTTGGGTCTTTGAGGTTAAGATCGCTCCACCAAAGGAAAATGTTTAATTTTATCAAACCTATTAAATCCTTTTATGTTTTTGTGACACATCAGATCATCTCCCAAGCAAGTACAGGCTTGTACAAGTTGTTCTTACAATTTAGCACACCAAGCCCCAGAAACTTTCCAGTGAATTCTAACCACACACCACTGCTAAAATTAACACTTCATGTTGCCTAAAACTGAATGCATTTCTCCAAAGGGGTTTGACCGAAGTTCGGCAGAAGTGATCCTTCTAGATCTACTACTGGCAGGCTTGCTAACACAAGAATTAGGAGCTGGAGAAGGCCGTTCGGTGCCTCAAGCCTGCTCAGTCATTTAGTTAGATCACAGTTGATCTGAATGTGGCCTCAATTCTACTTTCCTGTCTGATCCGTCCCCCAACCCCAAATCTTCAATCCTTGTTCATCAAACTCTACCTAATTCCACCTTCAACGTGTTCAATGATTCCGTCTCCACTGCTTTCTGGAGAATGGAATCAAGCAGGATAATAACACTGAGAGAAAGAATTTCTCCTTAACCCAGTGTATAAAATGGGAAATGTAGTGATTGTAACAAGGTCAGCCAGGTGAACTTCATAGAACATGTTTTCCTGGCTTGGGGCTATTAATCAGGGTCCAATCAGGGAGCCCTGGCTGACAGATATAAGCAGGAGTGTCAGAGGTTCTGCTCACTCTGAGCTGGCTATGAGGAAGCCGGACTATATCAAGGACAAGTGAGGGTGACTCGGTGATGGGATCCTGGCCTCCATGGAGTTATTTCAGTGGAGACGAAAGGAAAAATACACTCCTGAAGAAATTTGCTCACAACAGTTGTCTTTGAATTGGGGTAAGCATTTCTGGTATCATGCTTTTTTTTTGGGAAGTTTGACATGCAACACCACCCCATATGGCACTCAGGGAGTATTAGCTCATAGCCTCATGGAGAGGAATGCCCAATAGCATATTATCTAGGGATAGTAGGAACTGCAGATGCTGGAGTATCTGCGATAACAAGGTGTAGAGCTGGATGAACACAGCAGGCCGAGCAGGAAAGCTGACGCTTCGGGAACATTTTCTGAAGAAGGGTCTAGGCCCGAAGTGTCAGCTTTCCTGCTCCTCTGATGCTGCTTGGCCTGCTGTGTTCATCTAGCTCTACACCTTGTTATCTCAGCATATTATCTAGGATTGGTCTAATGCAGAACGTAAATACACCCAGATGGAGAAGGAAGGTATGGCAGTCATATTTGGAGTCAGAAAGTTCCCCCCGTACCTTTACAGACATAAATGTGTAACAGTAAAAGACCACAATCCCCTGCTAGGGCTACCCAAAGAAAACAAGGCCATGCCACCCAAAGCTTCAGGTCAAATTCAGCAGTGTGCGATCATTCTAAGTGGGTACAATTACAAGTTGGAACACCTTGCAAGTCCAAGTGGCAAATATGGATGCCTTGAGCTGCCTCCCACTGGCAGATTCACCACTTGTGATGTGACCATTGGAGGAGCCCATAATGGTTTGAAACTTTCTGGACACCTGATCACCACTCGCAATATCTGACTGTGGACACAAAATGATCTGGTCCTGGCAAAACTGAAATGAACTGAAATGACCAGTGGTGATGGGAGAAACGAAAGGGCTGTCACAACCGGAATTGAACCCTTTCTGGACCCGGAGAGACCAGGTCACAGCAGAGGATGGCATATTATTATGGGGAGCAAGAGTGACTGTCCTGAGCAAAGGCCACCACCCAGATACTGGCCAAACTCCACCGGCGTGAAACCGCATCAGGAATGCTAATGCTGTACTCAAGACTCCTCTAAGCGAGAGAGACTATTTAATTCAGGGGATGAAGTTTGGTGTAGGAACCACAGGAATGGCCCTGCATGGGTAAGAGGCATGGTCGACAGGAGCAAAAACAAAGTTGCTGGAAAAGCTCAGCAGGTCCGGCAGCATCTGTGAAGGAAAAAGCAGAGTTAACGTTTCAGATCTGGTGACCCTTCTTCAGATTGTAATGAGGTCACCCAGGTGGATCTCAAAGAATATGAGTTCCCTGATTGGGGCTGTTACTCTATTCTGCGGAAGGGTCACCGGAGCCGAAATGTTAACTCTGTTTCTTCTTTCACAGATGCTGCCAGACCTGCTGAGCTTTTCCAGCAATTTCTGTTTTTGTTCCTGATTTACAGCATCCTCAGTTCTTTCGGTTTTTATGGTTGACATGAGATCAGTTCCCATGATGTACAAAGTTCGGGTAGGTGAAGCAGTCCTGAACAAGCATATGGACCACATGAAAGCTACAAACTCACAAACAGGACAAGGGCAAACCATAGCCCGCCCCTCGGAACAATTAGAAAGATTGTTGGAACCCATGCGTTCTCCCCCTCTGCCGAGTGTCGAAGAAACCTCGGAGTTTGAGATGCACACGGCGGATGTCACAGTCTCAATGTTTTTACTACCTGAAGAATAGGATGAATTTCATTCTGAGACGCTCAGGGTGGAAGAGATGGGCTAAGGTCTGGTACACACCATCTGTACCCGAGGCTGAGGAACCGGACCCAGTGTGAAAACACCCCAGGAGCAGCTACAAGAGAAAGAATAGGTCTATGTGCCTGGACTTAAAGTGGCAGGAACATAGCAATTGTAACAAGGTCATCCAGGTGGATCTCATAGAATATGAGTTCCCTGATTGCGGCTGTTAGCCTGTTTCAAGCAAGGAGCTCTGACTGACAGATATAAACAGGAGTGTCAGAGGTTCTGTTCACTCTGAGAACTGGATCTGAGGAAGCCGGACCAATGTCAAGTACTATGCTTTTTAAATAGAGGGTGAATGGTGACAGGATACTGGCCCCTGCAGAGATATTTCAGGAAACCTCTAATTTTTAAACAGAGATAGTAGGAACTGCAGATGCTGGAG
>NC_063340.1:87273675-87294640 GCF_021869965.1 Rhincodon typus
TGGCCTGCTGTGTTCATCCAGCTCTACACCTTGTTATCCTAGTAATTGGTGGTTTGGCTAGGCCTAAGACAGTGGCATCCATTGATTGAGAAAGTTCTTCAGCATTGGAGAAACTAAGGATGGGTATTCAATCTGGACTGGTCTCAAATGATATTTCCTCCAGGAACTTGAGGTCGTTTGAAACTCTGTTGTCCATGACTTACAGCCAATCCAATGCCCCATCATCTCTGTGCTTGCTGATTTAAAAATACTTATTCTTGTTTTTAAATCACTGCATGTACTCACTGCTCTCTACCTCTGTAATCTCTCCCAATTCCACAAGATCAAGTTGGAGGCAGCCAATTCAACAGCATATCACTCTCTCAGCTCCTGTCTCCTCAACACCTATCCACGAGGCACAGGTCAGGAGTGTGATGGAATACTCCCCACTTGCCTGGATGGGTGCAGCCCCAACAACACTCGAAGCTTGACATCATCCAGGACGAAACAGCCCACTTGATTGGCACCACACTCACTATCTTGGACATTCACGCTCTTCATCACTGATGCACAGTGACAACACATTTGCATTGCAGTGAATAAACAAGGCTCCACTGAAAGTACTTTCCAAATTGATGACTGCCACCATCTAGAAGGACAAGGGCAACAGATATATGGGAACACCACCACCTTCAAGTTCCCCTCCAAGCCACTCACCATCTTGACACAGAAATATACCACTGCTCCTTCAATGTTACTGGGTCAAAATCCTGGAACTCCCTCCCTAACAACGCTGTCGTGGTATCCACACCCAAGGGCTGCAGTAGTTCAAGCAGGCAGCTCACTATTACCTTCTCCAGCAAATTAGAGATAAGCAATAAATGTCCTAGCCAGCACTGCCCACATGAGCAATAAGGACATTTCTCACTGAGCTATCTGGGCTCCACGAATTCTCCTGTTTTGGATGCTCCCAACGAATGTTGCTCGACCACAAGTGTCTGTGCCTTTAGTTGTCTGAACCTCAAGCTCTGGAATCCCTCCCCTATACGGCTCTGTCTCTTACCTCCTTTAAATTACTTCATAAAGTTGACCCCTTTCACAAAACATTTGCTCCCCTGACCCACTGTCACCGTACATGGCTCTGTATTTTCATACTTTGTTTTATATCGGTCCCATTAAGTACCTGGGGATGTTTCCACTTCATTGGAGGTGCTATATAAATGTGGGTTGTTGTTGTTGTAGTGATGCAGTGGTGCTGACGAGGCGCTGAGAACCAATGGGAGAACAATCCCACATGTGGACAGCACTGAGTTCGTTGAGTGTGGAAGATCTTGCCCACAATAAGGAATGATGGCCACCTCAGGAATACAAGGGAGGGTGGTGCTCAATGGTACCTCAGTCAGGATGCTACACCTTGATGTGGTTTGAAAACAAAGTCCTTTCACCAAATAAAACCCCATTCGTCAAAAGTTGCATCACCGGCCGAAACCCATCAACAATTTGCGGGATTGTGGACCACAATGATTCTCTTTTTGATTTGGTTTTGGGGTGTAGCATCGCTAGCGAGGTCTGCATTTATCACCCAGACCCTCTGATGAACTCAAAGGTCACGGCAGCAGAATTTTGTTTCATTGACCCCTTCGCTTCTCATCTTGGGTGTCCCAACCCTCACATCTTCTTCCTTTTCAGATACCTGTATGGAAAACCAGTGAGAGGAAATGTGACAGTTAGCATCTCCAACCCGGTCATCCCACAGATGCTCAACAAAACTTTTGAGGTACTTCTGAAACTTTATCTCTCTTCAAAACAACTCTCCTTGATACCTCAACCCCCTTTACTCCTTCAATTCCCTTCTCTCCTGTCATCAGTACTTGCGAATGCACTTAATTACCTGTTGGCTCCACTCTCGGATTCTAAACAAATGGCCATTACATTGGTTTCTCTGGGTTTGTCCAGATTCAGGCCATTCAGCTAACTCACCTATACTGTGTTTTGCTACACATAGATCTGCCCCCACTTTGCCCCATCTCAGTCTTTCAGCATGTCCACGTATCCCTTTCTCACTCATGCATTTTTCCAGCTTCCTTTTAAATGCATCTACATATTCACCTCAACCTCTCTGAATGTTAATGAGTTTTATTTCACTTTTCATGGAATGTGGCTGTCCCTGGCTAGGCAGCATTTATTGCCCATCCCTAATTGCCCAGAGGGTAGTTAAGAGTCAACCACATTGCTGTGGATCTGGAGTCACATGTATGCCAGACTGGGTAAGGATGGCAGCTTCCTTCCTTAAATGACATCAATGAACCAGATGGGTTTTTTCAACGATTGACGATGGCTTCAGGGTCATCATAGAAACATAGGAAATAGGTGCAGGATTAGGCCGTTCAGCCCCTTGAGCCTGCACCACCATTCAATATAATCATAGCCGATCATGCAATTTCAGTATCTCGCTCCCGCTTTCTCTCCTTACCTCTTGATCCCTTTAGCCATAAGGGCCATGTCCAGGAATCGGTCCCAATACCTTCCTGTGTGAGAGAATTCCACAGGTCCACAACTCTCGGAGTGAAGAAATTCTTCCCCATCTCAGTCTTTAATGGCCTACTCCTTATTCCTAAATCATGACCCCTAGCTCTGGACTTCCCACATCTGGCCTGTCTAGTCCCATCAGAAATTTTTTGTTTCTCTGAGATTCCCCCCTCATTTTTCTGAAAGATTAGTTAGATTCATTGCATTCTTGATTCAAAATTTTTATTGAATTTGAATTTCATTATCTGCCATGGTGGGATTTGAACCCTAATTAAGGGCTCAGTGGTTAGCACTGCTGTCTCACAGCCATAGGAACCCAGGTTCGATCCAAGCCTTGGGGTTACTGCCTGTGTGGAGTTTGCATGTTCTCCTTATGTCTGCGTGGGTTTCCACAGCAATGATGTGCATGTTAGGGGGATTGGAGATAGTTTTAGGGACGACATGGTGGCTCAGTGGTTAGCACTGCTGCCTCACAGCACCAGGGACCCAGGTTCGATTCCACCCTCAGGCGACTGTCTGTGTGGAGTTTGCACATTCTCTCTGTTTCTCGTGGGTCCCCTCTGGGTGCTCCGGTTTCCTCCCACAGACCAAAGATTTGCAGGCTAGGTGGATTGGTCATGCTAAATTGCCTATAATGTTTGGGGATGAGTGGGTTATTTGGCCTATAGGGGGATGGGTCTGGGTCAGATGCTCCAAGTGTAAGTGTGGACTTGTTGGGCCAAAGGGCCTGTTTCCACACTGTAGCGATTCTATGATTCTAATACATAACCTGGGTCTTTGGATTAATAGTCTAACAAGAATACCTCTAGGGCATTACTTCCCCAAAACGTTCCACAGTGTCACCACTCTTTGGGTAAAGATGTTTCTCCCAAATTTGGATTTGGATTTATGAGGGATGAGCTTACATCGTGATGATCCCTTAAGTATGTTCTTCCCTTTCTCTACAATTGTGACCAAGTCATCAAAGGTCAGTGGATCACTCTCATTCATCCCTCAAAGTCACCTCTTTCACTGCTGTAGGGTTGTGTGATGGATGTTTAGGATGTTAACCTCCCTAATTGATGCCAGAATGTACTTTGAATACTTTGTGAATTAATTTGATTGCCCAACGCAATGTGCACTGTGTGAATCCCCCACTATCAACATCCTGAGGGTTACCACTGACCAGAAACTGAACTGGCCGAGCCATATAAGTGCTATGGCTACAACAGCAGATCAGAGGCTAGGAATTCTACAGTGAGTAACTCACCTCCCCAAGGTCTGCCCAACTTCTACAAGTCAGGAGTGTGATGGAATACTCCCCACTTGCCTGGATGAGTGTAACTCCAACAACACTCAAGAGGCTCAACACTGTCCCAGACAAAGCAGCCCGCTTGATTGGCACCACATCCACAAATATCCACATTTTAAATCTTTGTTAAGCAAACGTATTAAGGGAAAATGGGCCAAAGTCGGGTATATGCAGTTATGTACAGATCAGATATGATCTCATTGATAGGAAGAATGGACTCAAGGGGCTGAAAGGTCTTCTTCTGTTCGAATGTTCCTATATTCCTATGTTCAGTCCCTCCACCACCGACGCTCAGTAGCAGCAGTGTGTACTGTCTACAAGAAGCACTGCAGAAGTTCACCAACGATCCATAAATAGCACCCTCCAAACCCACTACCACTTCCATCCAGAAGGACAAGGGCAGCAGATACATGGGAACACGACCATTGGCAAGTTCCCCTCCACGCCACTCACTGTCCTGACTTGGAAATACATCTGTTCCTGCGGTGTTGCTGGGTCAAAATCCTGGAATCTCCTCCACTGGGGAGGTGATGGCCTAGTGGTATTATTGCTGAACTGTTAATCCGGAGACTCAGATAATGTTCTGGGAACCTGGGTTCGAATCCCGCCATGGCAGATGGTGAATTTGAATTCAATAAAATATCTGGAATTAACAATCTAATGATGACCGTGAATCCATTGTTGGGAAAAACCAATCTGGTTCTCTAATGCCCTTTACGGAAGGAAACTGCTATCCTTATCTGGTCTGGCCTACGTGTGACTCCAGATCCACAGGAATGTGGTTGACTCTTAACTGCTCTCTGGGCAATTAGGGATGGGCAATAAGTGCTGCCTCGCCAGTGATGCCCTCAGCCCGTGAATGAATAAAGGATAGAAAAAGATTCCCTTCCTAAGGGCATTGTGGGCCAATCTAGAGCACATGGACTGCAGCAGTTCAAGAAGGCAGCTCACGACCACCTTCTCAAGGGGGCAACTAAGGATGGGCAAGAAATGCTGGACCAGCCAATGATCCCTGCATGCCATGAATGAATTTTTAAAAAAATGACAACATCAATGCCCAGGCACTGGAGAGACTAAAATGCTTATTTGCATCACAGTGTGTCAATGACAAAGTGCAGATCTAGATGTCTACTTCAGTGAGTACTAACTCCCTCGTATCTCCCTCTGCAGGTGAATGGGACTGTCCATTTCAGCTTTGCTACTGCTGAACTTCAGGAGATCTTCCCTAACCTATTTGGAGATTTTCTGGGGTTTGAACTTTTATCCCCAGCAAACCAGTCATTGCGGTCACTGATAGGACCTTGGCTGGAACCCTACATGTTTCATAAATTCCCACTGACAATCAAAGCTGCAATGACAGAATCACAAACAGGTAAGGTCTCATCACAAGTGATGATGTTTGCAGTGTACAGCCTCTGAAACCTCCTTGAAACAATTCTACAGAGGCCAGTATCCCATCACCAAGTCACCCTTTATTTACACCTGAAAAGTCCTTGACACTGATTCAGTTTCCTCAGAGCCAGCTCTCACAGTGAGCAGAACTCCTGACAGTCTGTTTCTTATATGACAGCCAAGGCTCCCTGATTGGACCAGATTAACAGCCCCAATCAGGGAACTCATATTCTATGAGGTTCATCTGACTAACCTCGTTACAATCACTAATCTCCCGAGGATGCTTTTAATTGGATGCTACTTGGCATCTAAGACTGTCAGCTGACATCCTACCTGAGTAGCCAATAGGAACGTAGGATTCTGCAAGACCTGAAGGATCATCCCTGATTTCATTGATCTCAGACTTCACCTATTGTAGCTGAAAAACTGAATTTTGAGTTACGCTCCAGGAGAAATTTTCATGATCTTATCTACTTCTTAACCATTCCACTCACAGATAACTGTTACGTTCCCAGTTATTACAAATACTAGACAAGTCTGATATTAGGATCTGACTTGATAGACAATAATCATTTAAGGAATATAATACATAGAAGGTCCAAGGGTATGAAAATAAGCAGTAGGTTTCCAGGATTAAATAGGAACATGAAAAGAATATTCACAAACTTTTAATGTAAGAAAGGTGGGGGCACTGCATTATTGATAAAGGAGACCATTGCCACAATAATGATGGAGGATGTCCTTGCAGGGTCTTCAAAAGAGGACTTCTGGGTAAATTTTTGAAACAAAAAAGGGGCAATTACTTTGCTGGGATTTTACTGCAGGCATCCCGATAGAGGGAGGTAGAGGAGCAGATATGTAGGAAATCACAGAGAGGTGTGAGAAAAACAGGATTACAGTTGTAGGGGATTTCAACTTTGCTAACATTAACCAGGATCATCTCAGTATGAATGGATTAGGCAGAGTGGAATTTTTAAAATGCATCCAGTAGACCTTTTTGTATCAATACATATATAGCTCTGCTAGAGATGGGGCAGTGCTAGACCTAATTCTAGGGAATGAAACTGGTCAAGTGTTTGAAGCTTCAGTAGGTGAGAATTTTGGGAATAGTGATCATAACTCTGTAAGTTTCAAAGTCATATGGAAAGGGATAAGGATAGTTGTGTCTAAATTGGGGGAAGGTGATTTCAATATCATTAGACAGGATCGGGCAAACATAGACTGGGAGTAAGTCTACATTTGGAAAGTAGGAGTCTTTCAAAAGTAGTATACTGAGAATTCAGGGCCAGCATTTTCCTCCAAGAGTGAAGAGCAAGGGCTACAGGTCCAGGGATCCCTGGATGTGAAGGGATATTGAGAATTTAGTGAAGAAAAAGAAGGAAGCATATATCAGGTACGGTGCATTAAAAACAGGGAGAGCTTTCAAAAGTATAAAGAGTATAGGGGATTGCTTCAAAAGGAAATCAGGAAGGTAAAGAGGGGCCACAGAATATCTTTGGCAGATGGGAGTAAGGAAAACATTAAAGCTTTTTGTAAGTATATTAAGAATAAGAGGATTATCAGGGAAGGAGTGAGACCTATTAGAGGCCAAAGGGACAACATATGCATGGAGCAGGTGGTTGTGGGTGAGGTCTTAAATGATATTTCTCAACTTTATTTACAAAGGAGGAAGACATTGTAGCTGGGAATTTCATTTGGGATGATGAGGTTCTAGAACACGTTAAGATTAATAACAAGGAGGTATTAGATGTTTAAGCAGCATAAAGGTGCATAAATCCCCAGGGCCTGATGAGAGGTATCCCAGGTTGCTATGGGAGACAATGGAGGTGATTGCTGAGGCCCTGGTGGAGATATTTAATAATTCGCTGGTCACAGGTGAAATGCCAAATGATTGGAGGATAATTAATGTGGTTCCTTTATTCAAGAAAGGCAGTACAGAATTACAAACCAATTAGTTTGATGTCAGTGGAAGAGAAATTATTGGAAACAATTCTGAAGGACAGGATTAATCAATACTTGGGGAAAGTGCAGGGATTGATCAGGAATAGTCAGCATGGATTTGTTAAAGGAAGATCCTGTCTGACTAACTTAATTTAGTTTTTTTTAATATAAAAGTGACTTAATATATTTATGAGGGTAGTGTAGTTGATGTGGTTTACATGGACTTCAGTAAGGCCTTTGACAAGGTCCCACATGGAAGGCTGAGCCAGAAGCTAAGAGCCCATGGGATCAAAGGCAACTTGGCAAACCAGATCCAAAATTGGCTTGAAAATAGGAGGCAAAGTGAGCTGGTGGAGGGATGTTTCTGTGATTGGAAGCTTGTGATCAGCGGTGTACCACAGGGACTGGTGCTGAAAGGGAGGCTGATGGCTCGAAGGGAGGATCAGAAGGTGGAATGGAAGGGAGGAGGTGGGGCTGGAAGGGGAGGCGGGGAACGGGTGGCAAGGTTATTTGAAATTAGGGAACTCAGTCTTGAATTCTCTGGGATGTAGAGTGCCCAGGCAGAAGATAAGGTGTTGTTCTTCAAATTTGCACAAATCCTGAGGGACTCAATATTGAGTTCTCTAATTTCAAATAACCTTCCCACCCATCCCATGCCTCCTCTTCCAGCCCCACATCCTCCTTCCCATTCCACCTTCTGACCCTCCCTTCCAGCCACCAACCGGATTCATCCTTCCCATCAACCAAACAGGTTGTACCTACTACCTGTGTCCATCTATCTCCACCATTTCGTCTCCACCCCTTCCACCCCAACTTTTTCTGCAGCTTCCCCTACCCCCACGTTCAGTCCTGAAGAAGGATAGTACCTGAAACCATTGACTGCTTCTTTCTTCCAGGTACTGCCTGGCTTGCTGTGTTCTTCCAGCCCCCTGTGTGTCTACCTTCTCATCTAGAACTGCCCAGATAGACTGGGGCTATTTCCCCTGCAGCGTCAGAGGCTGAGGAGCGACCTTACAGAACTTTATAGAATCACGAGGGGCATGAATAGGGTGAATAGCCAGTGTCTTTTTCTCAGGGTCAGAGATCCAAAACTGGAGGTTATAGGTTTATGATGAGAGGGGAAAGATTTAAAAGGGACCTAAGGGGCAACCTTTTCACACAGAGGATGGTGCATGTATGGAAGGAGCTGCCAGAGGAAGTGGTGGAGGCTGGTATAATTACAACATTTAAAAGGTATTTAGAAGGATAAATGAATAGGAAGGGTTTAGATGGATATGGGCCAAATGCTGGCAAATGGGACTAGATTAATTTAGAATATCTGGTTGGCATGGACGAGTTGGACCGAAGGGTCTGTTTCCATGTTGTATGGGTCTATTTCCATGCTGTATATTTCTATGACTCTAAATTGGGCTTAGGTATATAGTGGAATTGTTCCTTGTGGTTTAAAGTGCAGATACTACTCAGTTTGTGAACCTGGGTTTGTATCTGCCTCATGTTGGAATAGGACTAGATATTAAATAGATATTAAATGGAATAATTTGACCAGGTTGACTGAGTACATGTTGGTGATTAAAGCCCCTGTTTTGTGACCACAGGAGTGATGCAATCCACAGACATAAAAGTCACCGTTTCATTTGTGAAATACCGGCTGCAGATTCTCAGCTATCAGAAAATAATAAAGCCGCCGCTCAACTTCACAGCCAAGGTAAGTACTCATCAAGACAGATGTAACCTCAGAGGTCTGAATGTAACCAAGCCTGGGTGAGAGCTGGGAGGTGGCTGGGAGGTGGGATGTGATGGGACAGTGGATGTAGACAGTCAGCTCACAGTTTACTGTCAACAACTTCACATCAACCTACAGTCACAACTCTCCAGTCCACCAGGATCTTTTAAAGTCACTTCCGATCAGTGCCACCATTTCCTTTGAGAAAGAAATTGAACTTGTCTTTGTTAGCTAAGCTGGATGTATTATTATTCAAGCCTACGTACCCTGAAATAATGATGTTTGGACATTATCAAGAATATTATTGAGTCCCCTGGATGTACAAATGCACTCAAAGCAGTTGGTCCACCATTGCCACTCCATCAATGCTGCTACGCAAGCCATTTTTGGCCATTTTGTACAAAGCAAGATCCCACCAAGAGCAAATAGAATGCATGTCTACCCACTTGGGGGCAGCATGGTGGCTCAGTGGTTAGCACTGCTGCCTCACAGCACTGGGGACCTGGGTTCGATTCCAGCCTCGAGTGACTGTCTGTGTGGAGTTTGCACATTCTCCCCGTGTCTGTGTGGGTTTCCTCCAGGTGCTCCAGTTTCCTCCCACAGTCCAAAGATATGCAGGCTAGGTGGATTGGTCGTGCTAAATTACCCATAACATTCAGGGATGTGCAGGCTAGGTGGATTAACCATGGGATATGCAGGGTTATAAGAATAGGGTGGGGGGTGTGAGTGGGATGCTCTTCAGAGGGTCGGTGTGGACTTGATGGGCTGAATGGTCTGCTTGCACACTGTAGGGATTCTATAATTCTATCTTTGCCCTCTTTTGAGAAAGCAGACTTAAGTAACCATCTCCTGCTTGACCTGTGAGTGTGGCAGGTTGGGGAGGGAGGGGTTTCTGCCGGCTTGTGGGTTCTGGCTTCTGGTGGAAACCGATAAGCCCATGAGAGTGTCGGTGAGAGTGTAGGGGAACCAAGGAATATGGGGAAAACGCAAAAAAGTAAATGTGAAGACTGTCAGATCAACTGTGATCCTATTGAATAGTTGAGCAGGATCGAGGGGCTGAACGGCCTACTCCTGTTCCTATTTCTTATGGTTTTATGGTCTTATCTCATTAAGGACATAAGGTTTACTTTTAACTCACTTTTGGTATTTAATGAACAAAAACATTTACGGCAAGGATTGTCAGTTTCACTATGTGTCTTCCCCCACTGAATCTAAGAATTCTGGTCATGTCAACTACGTTGCTGCATTTTTGTGTCCACTGGACAACTAAACACCTCTCTTGTTAATTTCAAGGTCCAGGTGATACGTGTCGATCACAGGAAACTGACCCTGCAAGACAGAGAGAACATTCTGGTTTTCCAAATATCACAGAGCCAGAGACACCCATTTGTAAACCCAACACTCACCAGCAAACCATCAGATCGTCGTAACGTTGCCAGGGATATCTGGGAGACATCCTCACACACCATCAATGCCACTGTTCCAGAGAGTGGATTGGTTAAGCTTCAGTTTCCACTGTTGCCAAACACTGTGAGCTTATGGATACAGGTAGAAAATAGACTCTCTTAAACCATCTCCTGCACACAGATGCGAGCACGCACACGCACACACACACACAGTACACACACATACACACACACACACACACAGCACACACATACACACAACACACACAACACACACACACACACACACAAACACACACACAACACACATACACACACACCTGAATGAGCTTTATTGTCACATGTACTCGAATGAGTACTGTGAAAAGTTTCTAAGTTGCACTTTCTAGCTCCATCTTAGGTACAGAGTACTCTTGGTACAACCCTTAGCTCCAGACGAGAGAAATAAAGAGAAAACAGTTACATTTCAGCTATACACAGTATAACCAAAGGTCAGAAAAACAAGAAGCAAAGTTAAAAGACTAATGTCGGGGTCTCTCTCTCACACGCATACACATATCCACACATGCACACACACACACTCACTCACTCATTTACACTGACAGACACACATTTACACTCACACACACTCACACACACACTCACTCATTTACAGTCTCACACACACACTCACACACTCACTCATTTACACTCACACTCACACACACACACACTCACTTATTTACACTCACACACACATACACACATGCACACACATTTACACTCACACACACATACACACACACTCATTTGCATATGTACACAAGCAAACACACACACACATCCACACATGCAGATACACACATGTGCATGTGCACACATATCCACATACACATGCAGATACACACATGCACATGCATTCACACATGCACACACATGTACCCTCACACATACACACATGCGCAAACATGCATGCGCACACACACACAAACACACGCATGCACACGAGCACACACACATACACGCGTGCACACATGCATGCATGCACACACATAAACACATGTACACGTTCACACACATACACACATGTGCACACATGCACGCATGCACACACATACACACACATACACATTCACAAACCCTCACTATCACTTATTGTCAAAGTCACACTTGTTGACACACTGTGTCTCTCTCACATACACACTTACTCACTCACCCATAGACACACAGGCTTACTCACATACACCACCAGTTACATTGTCACTTGTTTACACAATTTCACTCTCATTCATTCACATTCTTACTCACTCTCTCTCACTCATTTACACTCACTCACACACACTTACTCTGACTCACACACTCACTGTTGTTCACCCAGACTTTCACTCATTTACACTCACACTCACTCACTCTCCACTCACACGTTCCCATTTGTTTACACTTACTATCATTCATTCATGCTCACTCATACACAATTTCGCTAACTTAGGTACAATCATATCCCTTCTCTCTCACTCACTCTCACACTTCTCCCATTCCAGTTTGACCTGGGGTCTGGGAGAGCTGGTGCTGCTGGGCCTGGGAGAGTGGTGTTGGGTGCTAGTGGGGTACTTTGCCACTTTGTGGTTACTAAGATCTGGTGGCAAACTATAAGAGCATAGTTGGGGGCGGGGGGGGGGGGGGGGGGGGGGGGGGGGGGCGCGGTGTGTGGGGTGGCAGTGGTTGGGAATGTCCTGGTCAGTCTGTACATTAGGATAAATGGGAATAAAACGCATGTACATGTGCTAGTGTGATATATACATGAATGAACTCAGCTGAACACCAGCACAGGACAAACAGTGTCACAGGAACAACTCACTTTGGGCAAAAGCCAACCACCTCAAATAAAGGATGATTCCACCCATGCTCAACATTTTCTTATCCACAATTGCTCACTTTGATATACATTTTTACACACACATGTTCTCACTCACACATTCTTACTGATATGTGTGCACAGTCTCACTCACTCATACATATTCTCACAAGCACACCCTTATTCTCTCATTCACACACACACACACACACACACACACACACACACACACACGCTCTGTCTCGCTTATATTCACATATACTCTCAAACACAAATATTCATGCTTTCTGTTACACTCTCAAACACTCTCACTCACTCATACGCATTCTCACAAACACACTTAATCCTCTCACTCAGACTGGCTCGTGTGCACACATACACTGCCACACACACTCACTTATTCACATACACTCTCATACGCACACACTCACTCACACATTCTCCCTCACACATACTCAGCCTCATGGGGATTTGGTGGTGGGATTTAAATTCAGTTAACAAAATAAATTGTCAGTCAAAATTAATCTGGTTCACAAATAGCCTATAAGTGACTCCAGACATGTAGCAATGTAGTTGGCTTGTAACTGCCCTTTGAAATAGCTTGGCAATGTGGGCCAAATGGACAACCAACACTGACCATACCGGTATTTTAATTATTGTCAAGTGTAATATTCCTCACCTTTGACAGTCCATGAAGTCACTCAATTAAGAATAATTAGTGGAATTTGTGGATTTAGAAATGGTTGGGGCATATAGACAATATGTAATGGGTTCTCACTGTGTTGCTAAAATTCCCAACAGGTTACATTTGAGAAAACTGTAGAACATATTTCAGTGAGTAGTAATGCTTGGCCTTATGAGAGACCAGTCATCCAACTTCAAACTCAGACTCCCATCCTCAAGGTAATTATCAGAGAGAAATTCATCCAATTATTCTGTGAACCTTGATTTTAAAGCGTGTTGATGAGCTGTGTTTACTTCCAGGTGGGGTTGCCGTTTGAAGTTTCCATTGAAAGCTCGGAGTTATTGAACGAGACGACCTATCAGGTATCTTAATCCGTAAATTATAATTTAAAAGGAAAGGTTCATTTATGCAGCACGGTGTCATGGCTTTTAGGGAGATCTTACCAAATATCGTTATGTGCACTGCATACGCAAACACAGTGGTCATTAATGGCAATATGGTGACTGCTTTTCCAGTAAACATCCAACTGAAGGATGAGTCAGATCGATAACCAAAACAGAAATTGCTGGAGAAACTCAGCAGGCCTGGCAGCATTTGTGGAGAGAGAGAAATAGAGTTAACGTTTCGGGTCTGATGACACTTCTGACAGCGGCTATGAAGAAGTGGTATTAATGGTGAAGATTGGGTTGTGGTTGGGGTGGGACATGAGAGGATAGGTGGAGGCAGATCCCACGGAGAGAGAAAGTGGCAGGCAGACAGACGAGGTGATTATTGATAGTAAGACACGACAGAGGAATAAGTGATAATGAGGGCTAAGAACAGGAGATAATGGGTAGGCTGAAGAAGGGTCACTGAACCCAAAACGTACATTCAGTTTCTCTCTCCACAGATGCTGTCATACCTGTTGAGTTTCTCCAGCAATTTCTGTTTTTGTTCCATTAACTAGTTTTAGATATATTGTCACATGTATACAGGGAAATTTTTTTTTGTGTGTTATATGCAACTGTTGCTGCCAGCGCCATCTTGAAACACTGAATATAATGCCAGACTTTATTGCAGTGGAGTTCATCTTTCTCTCTTCTTCCTGTTCCATCTCCACTGCTCCTCCAGTCACATCAGTCGGGGGTCTCAGAACAGGCCCCTGGGTCTCTGTAATGGGCTCTGGGCTCTTGGTTACAGGCCTCTGCCACCTCCAATCCTGAGACTGTTGCATCTGAGCTGGAGCCATGGGCCTGGAGATATGTGGGCTCCATACCTCCCGCTCCTCAAGACGCTGCCGCCAGTCTCTGGTTGTTGGGGTCTGCCACTGTCATTTTTGCTGATGCCACTGCTCCCTCAGGCGCCTGGGCCTAGTCATGATAAAGGGACTAAGAATAGGTCAGCTGGACTGAAAGCAAACCATATCAGGACAGGAATAGGGTGTGGGAGTGATGAAAAAGCATGGAAGGATCAATGATGGTTTGGCTTCTCCATAGGTTTATTCACGATACTCAATACAACATAATTACAGACTTCTTTTCCCTTCCAATACCAGCTAATAAATTGTTCTAGTACTATGCCCTCTCCCTTACAATTAGTATTAGCTACTCCTAGTCACAATTTCATCTTGGCTCTAAACACACACTGGGCTATGGAATTTTGAAGTTAAAATTCTACCCTTGAGGGAATCCAAGAAACTGTGCTTCCAGTCCCTCACCCTGCAGACTGCATTGCTGGACAACACCTGAACTCCGAGTGATGGTTCTGAGGAAGGGTCACTGTGTTTGAAATGTTAGCTCTAATTTCTCTCCATGCATGCTTCCAGACCTGCTGAGCTTCTCCAGCAATCTCTGCTTTCATTTCAGGTTTGCAGCATCTACAGTTCTTTGTTTTGTTTATCAGAGTAATGGTCAGTTTAGTGCTGAATTCCAGGACATTTATGGCACAGGTCAGTCCTGATTAGTGCCAGATGAAAATCTTTGATTGCATGTCTCTCTTATCAATGTTTACTGCCCAGCAATTATGAGTTTTAAATTGATCAAATTATAATTGAGTGGTTGCGACTTCCTTTATAATCCTGAGCCTGAAGGTGCACTGATAGTGGTCTCCCTGTTATAGGAAGGATATTGTGAAACTTGAAAGGTGCAGAAAAGATTTACAAGGATGTTGCCAGGGTTGGAGGGTTTGAGTTATAGGGAGAAGCTGAATACGCTGCGGCTATTTTCCTTGGAGCATTGGAGGGTGAGGGGTGACCTAATAGAAGTTTATAAAATCATGAGGGGCATGGATGGGGTGAATAGCCAAGGTATTTTTCCCAGGATAGGGGAGTCCAAAACTAGAGGGCATAGATTGGAGGTGAGAGGGGAAAGATATAAAAGACACCTGAAGGGCAACTTTTTCATGCAGAGGGTGGTATGTATGTGGAATGAGGAGGTGGTGGAGGCAGATACAATTACAACATTTAAAAGGCATCTGCTTGGGAATATGAATAAGAAGAGTTTAGGTGATATGGGCCAAATGCTGGCAAAGGGGACTAGATTGGTTTGGCATGGATGAATTGGGCTGAAGGATCTCTTTCTGTGTTGTAACTCCGTGACTCTATGACTCCATTTACCTGTGTTTTTCCCCCCTCGTTCCCCCAGGTGGTGTCACGGGGACAGGTGGTACTCACAGGTAAAAGCAACCTGACCACAATCCAGCTAACGCCAGAACTTTCCTGGGCTCCTTCAGCAAGTCTCATCGTCTACTACATTGCAGAAGATGGCCAGATTGTTCATGATGATTTGGAGCTCGAAGTAGAAGGCATCTTTGCAAATAAGGTCGGCCCTTTTGCTGATGTTTGATCTTGCCTTTGGATTTGGACAGCACCAGGAGGACAGCCATTGTCCCTCAGCTCAATTGCTGGTCAGGTCTAATCAAACCTGGTCATTTCAGACATCTCAGAAGTTCTTCAGGGTGGCTTATCACAAGGTCATCTCAGATGTCTGAAATGACCCTGTGATAAGTCACCCTGAAGCACTTCAACACTTCTTCAACTCTTGTTCTCCATTTCGCATATCAAAGATGCATTAGATATTACAACTGTTTCTGTTAATGAAATGTGTCCAGATCATTTCCACTGCCTTCCCAGCAAATGTCCAATTTTTAATTGGGTAGGTTCTGAAGAAGGGTCACTGGATCCAAAATGGTAACTCTGCTTTCTCCTCACAGATGCTGCCAGAACTGCTGAGTTTTTCCAGTAATTTCTGTTTGTGCCATAACAATGTGGTTAATTCACATGTCCACTTTTTATTTCTGCTACAAATCAGTCATGACTCTTTACACCCAAGTTACTCTCAGTTTGTGTTCAACTCAGTCAATCAAAAGTACTGAGTCCAGGCTTTGATGCTGCTTTTGTTTGGCTGTCAGTCTCGCTGACCACGTTTTAGGTCACCTGTCCCAACATCTTCTTAATGAACTTCAGCTTGTATATGTGAAGGGAGGTTCTACTTCATTAAAGACTTGGACAGACATTAAAAGCTTGCGTTACGAAGAGAGATTGAGCAGTTTGAGAGACATGGTTGAGGTACATAAAATGCTAAAGGGAAACGACAAGGTAGAAGGTGTTTCCTCACGGGGGGTAATCTAGAATGAGAGGCCATAGTTTTAGGACTGGGGTAGCAGATTTATAACAAAAATGCAGAGAAATTACTTCTCTCCAAGGGTTGTGAATCCATCGAATCCACAATCCCAGAGTGCGATGGGACACTGAATAAATTTAAGGAGGAGATAGACAGATTTTTAATTAGTAATGTGTTGAAGGGTATTGGGAGTGATCAGCAAAGTGTGATTGAGGCTGAGATGAGACCAGCCATGATTGAATTAAATAGTGGAGCAGGGTCAAAGGCCTGAATGGCCTACTCCTGTTCTTAGTTCCCATGACAGTGGAGGCTTCCCGTGTCTAGAGGTGTATGAGGCCGATGTCTGTTTTTGGAGCTTGTTTTTTACCCCAGAGCAGGTCTTTAGTCTGAACAGAGGCTGTAGTTTGACATGTGCCACTCTATATTAAGACTAGCTGACCAGGACTCCTTCCTGCTCTTACTGGCTTCTGTACAGTGAGCTGGCAGAATTTGCAGATTACCAACCTTTCTGGCCTCAGTGGATATCACAGCCTGGAGTGGGACTTAAATTCTGGAGTCTCATGTGCAGAGTCTGTACCCACAAGACCTCCATCTACTTGAAAAGTGCCATGTATTGTCCTTCATTTGGGGCAGCACGCTGGCTCAGTGGTTAGCATTGCTGCCTCACAGCGCCAGGGACGCGGGTTCGATTCCACCCTTGGGCAACTGTCTGTGTGGAGTTTGCACATTCTCCCTGTGTCTACATGGGCTTTCCTCCCACAGTCCAAAGATGTGCAGGCTAGGTGAAGTGGCCAGGTTAAATTGCCCCACAGTGTTCAGGGATGTGTAGATTAGGTGGGTTATAGGGAGATGGGTCTGGGTGGAATGCTCCAAGGGTCGGCGAGGACTTGTTGGGCCGAAGGGCCTGCTTCCACACTGTAGGGATTTTATGATCTCCAAACTGATGGAAATCAAATTTGTTCCTGGCAATTTGATGATTTATTCCAATTGGTGCAGGTATCATTGTCTTGGAACAAGGAGCAAGTAAATCCAGCTGATAATGTCTCTCTCAGCGTGTCCACCAACATAGGCCAGTCACTTGTCGGGGTCTTAGTGGTGGACAAGAGTGTTCGACTACTGAAGGGAGGGAATGATCTCACAGAAGAGATGGTAAGTGACGATTAACCTCAGTTACAGTGTCCTATAAACATAAGACAGCAGCTGAACAAGAACAAAGTCTCCATGCAGTCAGCTTATCTGAGCAAGGAAATTAATATTCACTCCTGGGTTACAGATCACTAGCTTAGAATAAAGCCCAATCATCATTTTTTTTATTGGATGGATTTCCTTGAGTTTTTTTGGGAGGTACCTTTCACAGTTTTGTTCAACAATTTAAAAACAAACAATGGCTCAGGATTAAAGAGAAACACGGTATATACATAAGCTCACCTCTGCATCAAGACTATTGTGTGCAGTTCTGGTCATCACATTACAATAAGGATGTGCAGGCTTTGAAGAGGGTGCAGAAGAGGTTTACCAGGATGCTGCTGGGATTAGGGGGTATGGACTATAAGGAGAGGCTAGAAAAACTCAGATTGTTTTCTCTGGAGTGGCGGAGGCTGAGGGAAGACTTGATAGAAGTCTATAAAATTATGTGATGCATAGATGGTGTTGACGGTCAGAACCTTTTTCCCAGAGTTGAAATGTTTAATACCAGGGGGCATGTATTTAAGGTGAAAGGCTGAAAGTTCAAAGGAGATGTGAGATTCCAGTTTTTTACACAGAGAGTGGGAGGAGTCTGGTGGTGATGGTGGAGGCAGATACGATAGGGGTGTTTAAGGGACTTTTAGATGAGCATGAGAATATGCAAGGAATGGAGGGATATGGACTAAGAACAGGCAGAATGGAGTGTTTTCAAATGAACCTGTTGGACTCTAACCTGGTGCCGTGTGACTTCTGACCTCGTCCACCCCGGTCTGACACCAGCACCTCCATATCGTCGCAATATCGTGAGCTGCAGGGTTCATTCCTGAGCTGTACTGTTCTATGTTCCATGTTCAAAGTGAAAAAAAGAACAGGCAGCTTACAAGAATCTTTGTAAGTGAGTACAGGTCTTGATAAGTGGATACTGTAAAAATGCTGAGCAGATACACAGGATGGTATCACCACAAGCAAAGAGACCCCGTTGTAAAATTTTATTATGAGAGCTTGGCTATCCAGAGGCGATGTTGTAAAGCTCTGCTTCACACCCAATCTCAGAAAAAGAACATTCAGCCCAAAGCTTCTATGTCAGCTCTCTGATCATTTTAACTTAGTGCCACTGTTCTGCCTTTTCCCCGGTATCCTGAATATTCTTTCTATTCAAATACTCTTCCAGTGCCCCTCTGAAAATACCTCAATTAAACCTGGCACCATCGCATTTCCACACCCTAATTACTTACTTAGTGAAAAAGTTTTTATCACCTCATAGTTGCATCTATTGCAAAACACTTTAAAACTGCACCCTCTGGTTCTCGATCTGTTTATGACTTGGAATAGCTTTCCCCCCAACTATCTACTCTGTCCAGCCCATTAATGATTCTGAAAATTTCTGTCAAATCTCCTCTTAGTCCTCTCTCTTCCAAGGGGAACAATCTCAACTTCTCCAACTTTTCCTCATAACTGAAATCTCTTATCCCTTTAAACATTCTCATAAACTCCTTTCCAACCCATTCACATCCTTCCCATTATGTGGTGCCCAGAACTGTACACAATACTCCAGCTGAGGTCTAACTATTGTCTCATAAGGCATGTGGAACTCCTTCCCGTTAAATTTGTTGAGGCATGAATGGCTATAAGGCAACAATAATGCAACACAAAGGGATAAAGGCATGAATAATGAAAGAAGGCAGCGAGAAAAGGTATAGAACAAGATGGAGACAGACATCAAGATCCAAGTTTATTGATGTCAATATTGAGGCCGGGATGCTGCAGTGAGCTAGGTTAAAAGACACTGATCCTTGAGTTTGCACTGAGCCTTGATGGTCAAGGATGGAAAAGTGAGAGTGAGATCAAGGTGGAGATCTAAGATGAAGGGGGTAGGAAGTCTGGAGTTATGTTGCAGACTTAATGGAGGTGGTGTACAACTTTAGATTTGGTCTTCTCAGTGCAGATGAGATCAGATGGTGAGTAGGGAATGCAATCGTAAGAACTACAAGTGAATCATTGTTTCATTTGGAAGGAGTGTTTGGCAGATGGATGTATGGAGGAGGTGAATCTCCTGTACTTGTGCGGAGAGATGGTGTAAGGAAGAGAGAGGGTGCTGCAGGGGTTACCAGTATGTTACATGGGGAAAGGTGCCTTCAGGATTTGGTGAGGCAAGGCAAAACTGAAGACAGTCAGCATCTGAGGCTCTGATCAGCTGGCTTTCGAGAATGGAGTCCTCCTTTGTACAAAGGGACAGATTATCAAAGGAGATGGTCACAGACTAGGCTGCACTTCCTGGTGGCCATCTGCAGTATGACTGAAACGTTCAGAGAGCAGCTGGAGGGACAGAAAGTACAAAGTGAATTTATTCTTTGCTGAGGACTCAGGTGCGATAAAAACGCTGCTTTTGTCTGCAGGTTATTCAGGAATTAAAAAGTGCGACTAAAGACAACGCCAAGCCGACTTATAGCTGGTATCCCCATAATGTATTTCAGGTGAGGAGTGGAATGGGGAGGGCTTCAGCAAATGGGAGGGGTAAATGTGAGACATGAGTGTGAGGGGGGAGGGAAGACAGTGGTAAATGGGGTGTGGGTGGGGACAGCCTGAAATTAGGCAGGGAGGATTCACGGAAGGTCTGATGATGGTGGGGAGGGCGGTGATGTTATACACTGTTGTGCTAGGGACAATGAAGATATCGTGAGGGTGTGGGATGGTGTGGTGAGGGTGGGGGACGATGGGATGAGGGTGGGGGACGGTGTGGCGAGGGTGGGGGGTGGTGTGGTGAGGGTGGGGGAATGATGGGATGAGGGTGGGGGAACGGTGTGGCGAGGGTAGGGGACAGTGTGGCGAGGGTGGAGGATGGTGTGGTGAGGGTAGGGACGGTGTGGCGACGGTGGGGAGGGTGTGGTGAGGGTGGGGGACAGTGTGGCGAGGGTGGAGGACGGTGTGGTGAGGGTAGGGATGGTGTGGCGAGAGTGGGGATGGTGTGGTGAGGGTGGGGGACAGTGTGGTGAGGGTGGGGGACAGTGGTGAGGGTGGAGGATGGTGGGGTGAGGGTGGGGGACGGTGTGGCGAGGGTGGAGGATGGTGTGGTGAGGGTGGTGGATGGTGGGGTGAGGGTGGAGACGGTGTGGCGAGGGTGGGGGATGGTGTGGCGAGGGTGGGGATGGTGTGGTGAGTGTGGGGGAACGATGGGATGAGGGTGGGGGATGGTGTGGCGAGGGTAGGGGACAGTGTGGCGAGGGTGGAGGATGGTGTGGTGAGGGTAGGGACGGTGTGGCGAGGGTGGGGAGGGTGTGGTGAGGGTGGGGGACAGTGTGGCGAGGGTGGAGGACGGTGTGGTGAGGGTAGGGATGGTGTGGCGAGAGTGGGGATGGTGTGGTGAGGGTGGGGGACAGTGTGGTGAGGGTGGGGGACAGTGG
>NC_063340.1:87294650-87316295 GCF_021869965.1 Rhincodon typus
GGTGTGGTGAGGGTGGGGGACAGTGTGGTGAGGGTGGGGGACAGTGGCGAGGGTGGAGGATGGTGGGGTGAGGGTGGGGGACGGTGTGGCGAGGGTGGAGGATGGTGTGGTGAGGGTGGGGGATGGTGTGGCGAGGGTGGGGATGGTGTGGCGAGGGTGGGGGACAGTGTGGCGAGGGTGGGGGACGATGTGGTGAGGTTGGAGGACGGTGTGGCGAGGGTTGTGGATGGTGGGGTGAGGGTGGGGATGGTGGGGTGAGGGTGGGGATGGTGTGGTGAGGGTGGGCAACAGTGTGGTGAGGGTGGGGCGGTGTGGCGAGCCTGGGGGACGGTGTGGTGAGGGTGGGGGACGATGGGGTGAGGGTGGGGATGGTGTGGTGAGGGTGGGGATGGTGTGGTGAGGGAGTGGGACAGTGTGGCGAGGGTGGGGACGGTGTGATGAGGGTGGGGGACGGTGTGGTGAGGGTGGGGACGGTGTGGCGAGGGTGTGGGACGGTGTGGCAAAGTTGGGGACAGTGTGGCGAGGGTGGGGGACGATGTGGTGAGGGTGGTGGGTGGTATGGTGAGGGTGGGGGGGCGATGTGGTGAGGGTGGAGACAGTGTGGTGAAGGTGCGGACTGCGGCAGGGCACCTGAAAAAGCTGGCAACACTAGGCACAAGATCAGTGTCTTCAAACCCGAGAGTTATTTAACACCCTCAGTGTGAACAATCTTACCCTTGAAAATAACAGCATTCAAATCAGCACAAATACTAATTGAAACCTTTTCTGTCTCTTCATTCACAGGACAATGGTTTAATTGTGTTAACAGATGCATCTCTTCCACGCAGAGAGCCATTCTGTAAGTGTGAACACTGTACATTTCAAAGATAACAGGTCTCATTTGGAAGAGTTCTCAAAGATGTCCAAGTGTGGCTATGTATTATTGTACCACTAAGGTAAAGTCACTCTGGTCCTGTCAGACTATAGGGCTGCTCTCTCGTTAGAGAGAGACAACTGGTGGTAGTTTAGCCTGAGGGTCACCACACCTCAGGCAAGGGGAGTGTTTAAGAAAATGAGTCTTTCATGGTAACCTCAGCTGGCGTGGGTATTGAACTCCCCCCTTGTTGGCATCACCCTGCATTACAGGCTAGCCAACTGAGCTAACTAGCCCCCCTGCAGCATGGCAATGAACAAAGAACATAGGTTGTGCAACATAGAACAGTGCAGCATAGGAACAGGCCTTTTGGTTCACCGAGCCTGAGCTGCCACATGACGCCTTTCTAAACCATAAACATTTTGCCTCTACACTGTCCATATCCCTCTATTCCCTGCCAACCCATATATCTGTCACCTCAGTGCCAAGTGGAGCACAAAAAGGGAGGAAGAACTCTGCTTTTAATCATATTCCAGTTACATCTTAATATGTTCTCTAACTCAAAATGGCGCCAGAGCCTGGTGACATTTTACGCTTTCCACTGTATTTATTTGTTAAATACAAGTGGCAATAAATCATTCCATTCAATTCTCTTTCTCTCTCCACAAATGCTGCCAGACCTGCTGAGTTTCACCATCAATTTATGTTTTTCATTCACATTTCCAGTGTCCATAGTTCTGTATTTTAACTTAGTTTCTTTCCTTTCCTGACTTACAATCAACAATCCCTTTGTCTGCCACCCCTTATATCTCCCTCTCTCTGGGCTCTGTCTCCACCTACCTGTTCACTCCTTCTAAGCTTCCTCTCACCCAAAATCACCACCTTTTCCGAGCTGCTATCGGTTCTGAGGAAGGGGCACAGGACTTAAAACATTAACTCTACTTTCTCTCCACAGATACTGCCAGACCTGCTGAGCTTCTCCAGCAATTTCTGTTTCTGTTTCATATTTCCAGAGTCCACAGTTTTATCTCATTGAATGGCAGAGCAGACTCAGTGGGCTGAATGGCCTACTTCTCCAAATCTCACGTCTTTAATGTTGAATTTTCTTTTTCATGACTTTTATTCTGAGACAACGCAAGAAGTCAGGGCGCAAGTTTACCCCAGCCTGAACCAGGACTGCAACAGTATCACATTGCCATGAATACCATCTCTCTGATGAGATGCTAAACTGTTTCCCCATCACCCCCCTCTCAGGCTGAAGATAAAAGACGTCTTTTGAAAATATCTTTTTTTATTTGAAGATGCCCTTTGATGTCATTTGAAAAGAGAAAGGAGAGTTCTCCCTAGTGGTAGAACCGATACTTATCACTTAACCTACATCGTTAGCAAAAACAGAACTTACCCATTTGCAAACTGGCAGCCACATTTCCAGAATTACAGAGCCTCAACTCTCATGTCCACATTGGCTGAGAGATGCTTTGGATTGTCCTGAGGTGGTGGAGGATTTGTTATAAATGCAAGTCTTTCCTTATTTCCATAGCGTTTTACTAGTGACATTCAGTTATAGTTTTAATTTATTTTTCTCATCAACCTGTTCAGTGATGTTATTATACACCTCTGGAGTAGGTGACACTTGAACCTGTGTCTCTCAGTCACCTTTTTTTTCAAGAGGCCCCTCCCTAGTGATGCTCAGTTAAAAATTTTTGTCTACTCAACTTGTTCAGAGATATCATTACACAACTGTGGGAATGGAACCCAGGCCACCTAGCTCATTGGTAGGGACGCTACCACAGCTCCACAAGAGCCCTTAGTGATGTCCAGATAAGGTTTTGTGTCAGATTAATGTTAGGTGCCAAGGCACAAACATCAGGGAAGTTTAACTGCTTGCATAAAGTGTCTTTTTGGTTAGACACTGCAGTTTGCAAATCAAATGATCCTCCTGTCAGTAGCTGAGTGTTAGTGTTCAATTCTGGTGATGGAGCAACAACACACAATCCCACCATTTATAGGTTTGATATCAGATTCTGACTTGAGTTTGCTGGGAGTGAGCTGAGATAAATGCCCCTGGCATAAATGGACGCATTTAGCATCAATGCATTCAAGAGGAAGCTAAGCAAATCAATGAAGGAGAAAAGGGTTGCAAGATATGCTGATAAGGTGAAGCGAAAAAGAGAAAGAATCACATTTATAAAGCATTTTTCACTGCCATCCCAAAGCATTTCACAGCCAGTACAGTGCTTCAGAAGTGTAGCCAGTCTTGCAATTCAGAAATGCTGCAGTCAATTTATGCATTGCAAGTTTGTGATTGGATTATCTGCTTTAATGATATTGCTGTCTGGGTTAGTATTGGTCCAGGGATAACTCCGCTGTCACGGGATCATTTACATTCACCAGAGAGGGGACATGAGAACTTGGAGTGGAATGGAAATGCATAAACCACTTATTTTGAGGCAAGAATGAGGCACAGCTGAAATGTGAAGACTGGCAGGAGAAGGTGCGTGTGGAGCACAAATAGTGACCTCACCCTGTTGCGCTAAATGGCCTGTTTGCTGTGTAGGTCTATGCAGTGTTTTGCCTCAAGGATATTCCACTAGTCACCCTTTGGAGAAATACCACAGGAATCCAAGGTGAAATAACTCCACTCACCCTGGTCCCTCAGAGCCAGCTCTCAGAGTGAACAGAACCTTTGACACTCCCCCTGTTTATCTCTGTCAGCCAGGACTCCCTGACTGGACCAGATTAACAGCCCCTATCAGGGAACTCATATTCCATGAGGTTCACCTGGCTGATCTCGTTATAATCACTATACAAGGCACATATTAAATTTGAAACTTCAGTCTGTTCCTTACATTGCCACTGGAACAAATCTTGCAAAGATATAAATAATGATTTCAAGTCCTTACAAAGACAGGCAAAATAATTACATCTGGGCCAATTTTGCATGGAGCAATTTTGTCCAGTTCGATTTATGCAACGATTGCATACAGAATCCAAATTTTTTCAGACTGTGAGACTTCACACCAATAATTACTTTTCCATTCATTTTATGTGCACAGGGTGAGAACTTTGCACTGGCCTTTCTGTATAGTGCTATCATAAATACACGACAATGTGTACAGAGATCTTTCCTAACCTTGTGGATTTGCTTTCACAGACATAACCTTCCGTGATGACAACATTGAGTTTAAAGTCACGAGCCATGTGGTTGAGCCAGAAGATCAGAGAATCAGAACATACTTTCCAGAGACGTGGATATGGTTGGATATGTTAACTGGGTAGGAATTCCAATTCATTAAACATGAGACCCTCAGTAGCTGGGTATCTGAGAGAAATGCTCGCATTTTCAATACTGGATACCTCACAGCAAACAAGGTGAAATTAAACCTTCCCTGTTCTTAGGCAGCTGCAGATAACAGGCTTTGATGTCGGGTTTGATGGGTTCTGACATGACTGAACAGTTAGCGCATGATCTGCAGACACTATCACATATGGGCCAGGTTGTGTTTGACGGTTTGTTAAGACATCTCGCTCACTAATGCCCTTTAGGGAAGGAAACTGCCATCCTTACCTTGTCTGGCCTACATGTGACTCCAGGCCCACAGCAAAGTGGTTGGCTATTAACTGCCCTCTGGGCAATTAAGGATGGGCAATAAATGCTGCCTAGCCAGCAACGCTCTCATCCTGTGAATGAATAACAAAAAAATAAGTAGAAGTAGGCCATTCAAACCATACTGTCTGCTCCGCCATGGAAGGTCTGAGCTATAAGGAGATGCTGGATAGGCTGCGACTTTTTTCCCTGGAGCATAGGAGGCTGAGGGGTGTCCTTATAGAGGTTTATAAAATCATGAGGGGCATGGATAGTGTGAATAGCCAAGGTCTCTTCCCCATGGCAGGGGAGTCCAAAACTAGAGCGCATAGGTTCAAGGTGAGAGGAGAAAGATTTAAAAGGGTCTTAAGGGGCAATATTTTCACGCAGAGGGCAGTGCTTGTATGGAATGAGCTGCCAGAGGAAGTTTAGAGGTGAGTATAATTACAATATTGAAAACACATTTGGACAAGTACATGGATAGGAAAGATTAAGAGGTATGTGGACCAAATGCAGGCAAATGGGAATAGATGAGTTTAGGAAATCTGGTTGGTGTGGATGAGTTGGGCTGAAGGGGACTGTTTCTGTGCAATATGACTGTATGACTGTATAATGTTGATATATTTGGTCTTGGCTAAAAGGGGAGTGGCATAGGTAGAAGTGGTAGTGTTCAGCAACATTTAGGCATGGAAAACATTGTGTCTAGAAATTCACCTCACAGATGCAATGTCAGATGTTCAAAGTCAAGATCATGAGAAGATTTCAAGTAAAGTATAGCGCTTATTCTCCAGAGTTCTGGTTTCCATATTATAGAAAGAATAGCGAAACACTGGGAAAAGTGTAGAAATGATTTACAAGGACGATACTGGGGCAGATTGGAAGGTTACATAAGCAAATGTACAGTGAATGCTGGAGATTTGAAATAAAACCAGAGAGTGTTGGAGAAACCCAGGTGGTATGTAAGTGCCTGTGGAGAGGGAAACAGAATTAACATTTTGAGCCCTACATGACTTCTTCAGAGCTGGGAAGTGAAGAGGAAAAGTGATGGGTTTTCTATTGCCAAGAAAGATGGGGAGTGGTAAAGGGAAGGTCAGTGGAAGGTCAGGAGAAGGTTAAGAGACCTAGGGAGATTTGTGTCACAGATACTAAAATAATAGCGAAATGCTGCGGATGTTGAAAATCTGCACAAAAACAAAAGTCAAACGTTTGATAAGGAACATGTAAAGAAAAATGTTTGGAATCCAAAACCTAGAGAACATGGATGTAAGACAGCCAGGGATAAACCCAATTGGGAACTCAAGGGAAACCTCTTTACAAAAGAGTGAGGTGTTGAGTTTGCTACTGCAGGGAGTGTTCCAGACAAGTATCCTTTAAGCAAACCCTCTGTGTGAAAAAGTTGCCCTATAGGTCCCTTTTAAATCTTTCCCCTCTCACTTTAAACCTATACCCTGTCGTTTTGGACTCCCCCACTCCAGGGAAAAGACCTTGTCTATTTCCCCTATCCATGTCTGTGATGATTTTATCAACCTCTATAAGGTCACCCCTCAGCCTCTGACACTCCAGGGAAAATAGCCCCAGTCTATTTAGCCTCTCCTTATAGCTCAAACCCTCCAACCCTGGCAACATCCTTTTCTGAGCCTTTTCAGGTTTCACAACATCCTTCCTATAGCAGGGAGACCAAAATTGTATGCAGTATTCCAATAGTGGCCCAACCAATGTCCTGTACAGCTGCTACATGACCTCCCAACTCCTATACTCAATGCACTGACCAATAAAGGCAAGTGTACCAATGCCTTCTTCAGCACCCTGTCTACCTGCAATTCTACTTTCTAGAACTATGAACCTGCACTACATAGTCTCTTTGTTCAACAAGGCTTCCTAGGACATTACCATTAAGTGTATAAGTCCTGCCCTGATTTGCCTTTCCAAAATGCAGCACCTCACATTTATCTAAATTAACCTCCATCTGCCACTCCTTGGCCCATTGGTCCATCTGATCAAGGTCCTGTTGTACTCTGAGGTAACCTTCTTTGCTGTCCACTATACCTCCAATTTTGATATCATCTGCAAACTTACCAACCATACCTCTTATGTTCACATCCAAATCATTTATATAAACCCATAGAGTCATACAGCATGGAAACAGACCCTTCTGTCCATTCAGTCCATGCTGACGATGTTCCCAAGCTAAACTAGACCCACCTGCCTGTGCTTAATCCATATCCCTCCAAATATTTCTTATTCATGTACTTATCTAAATGTCTTTTAAACATTGTAACTGTACTCACACCCACTATTTCCTCCGACAGTTCATTCCACACACGAACCACTCTCTCTGTAAAAAAATTGTCCCTCAAGTCCTTTTTAAATCTTTCTCCTCTCACCTTAAGAATATGCCCACTAGTTGTGAAAACCTCACCTAGGGAAAAGACACTGCAATTCACCTATCTATACCCATTGTGATATTATAACTCTCCAAAAGTTCACCCCTCAACCTCCTATGCTCCAGTGGAAAAATGTCCCAGCCTAACCAGCCTCTCCATATAACTCAAACTCTCGATTCTTGGCAACATCCTGGTAAATCTCTTCTGAACCTTCTCCTGTTTGATAATATCCTCCCATAACAGGGTGACCAGAACTGAACACAGTACTCCAAAAAAGGCCTCACCAATGTCCTATACAATCTCAACATGACGTCCCAACTCCTATACTCAAAGGTCTGAGCAATGAAGGCAAGCGTGCTAAATACCTTGTTAACCATCTTATCTGTATGTGATGCAAATTTCAAAGAATTATGTACTGAACCTGTTGGTATATCACCCTAGGTAGGTTTTAACAGCACTTTATGATTGTTCCTCTCATAGTTCTTTTCTTTTGGTTAGTTCAAGTTCAAATGTTAGCATCCAGAGAACAGTTCCAGACTCCCTCACCACCTGGATTGCCAACGCTTTTGTGATTTCTGAGAGCCGAGGACTTCAATTGGCCACTGGACCTGCCCAGGTAAGTCACCCCCAGCTTTCAGTCTTAGAATAAAGGAGCTGTTATTTGTGACTTTTGACAAGGTAAGATTTCCTCACCCAAATAGTTTTGAATTCCTAGAATTCTGTACCTCAGAGGGTTGTGGGTGCTCTGAGGTTGAATATATTCAAGGCTGGGATGAACTGGTTTTTGGTTGTAAGGGAATTCAGGGATATGGGGACTTGTCATGGAGTTGAAGCCCAAGATTAGCCTTGATTATATTGAATGGTGGAGCAGGGTTGACGGGCTGAATGGTCTACTCCTGCTCTTGTTTTGTATGATTTTGTGCTTTAGGAAAGGCCTTAAATAGCCTTAAGATCAATTATCTTGGTTCAAGACACCAGAGGAGACTTGTGCTCAAAACTTGGAGAGGGTACAGAAATGGTTTACCAGGATGTTGCCTGGTTTGGAGGGTATTAGCTATGAGGAGTGATTGTTTAGACTTGGTTTGTTTTCACTTGAGTGTCGAAGGATGAGGGGGCAACCTGATAGAAGTTTACACAATTATAAGAGGTACAGATGGATAGTCGGACCTTTCTTTCCTAGGGTAGCAATGTCACTTACTGGTGGACATAAATTCAAGGTAAAAGGGGGAAAGCTTAACGGAGAGTTTTTTTACAGAGAGGGTGGTAAGTGATAACAAGGTGTAGAGCTGGATGAACACAGCAGGCCAGGCAGCATCAGAGGAGCAGGAAAGCTGATGTTTCGGGCCTAGACCCTTCTTCAGAAATGGGGGAGGGGAAGGAGACTCTGAAATAAATAGAGAGAGGGGGAGACAATAATGGAAGGTGGATAGTGGAGCAGATAGGTGGAGCAGATAGATGGAGAGGAGACGGACAAGTCAAGGAGGCGGGGATGGAGCCAGTAAAGGTGAGTGTAGGTAGGAAGTAGGGATCGGGATTGGTGAGTGAGGTGGGAGGAGCGGATAGGTGGGAGCAAAGACAGACAGGTCAAGAAGGCGGGGACGAGTTGTGCTGGTCTTGGGATGAGGTCAAGGGCGTGGAAATTTTGAAGCTTGTGAAGTCCACATTGAGACCATTAGGCTTGGCATGCGTTGCCAGAGGAGATGGTGGAAGCAGAGGCATCTTAACAGTAATATGAATTGGCAGGGAATAGAGGGATGTGGACCACATAGAGGCAAAACATTTTTTGTTTTGAAAGGCATCATGTGTTGGCACAGTATTGGTAGGCCAAAGGGCCTGTCCCTGTGCGGCACTGTTATTTGTTCTTTGTTCTAACTATGTATGAATAAGAAAAGACTGGATTTGGATCTAGTTATCTCTTGTCAGTGCTGGATGCTGTGGTAGATGTTTTAAGTCTCTCCATTGCATTTGAGAGTGACCACTGAAGTGGTTCCGGAGAAAATGCCCCTCCACTGGCACTACCTCGAGATGACTCGGAAAGGTTTAAGCATTGGCCTTATTAGTATCTCCTGTACTCCCAAAAATGATACATAAAACATTATTCTATCAAACTTGCTACTTACACATACTCAGCACAATCTGGGCGACAGGGTGAGTTTCCACACCTATATACCAGAGGTAAATCTTCATCATAAGAGATGACAGGGAAAGCATTAGGAAAGAAAGGCTTAGGGCAGGCAGCGGAGTACTGTTGTGTCATTGATTTAGCAATCTAGAGACTCTAACCAATGTTCTGGGGATATAGGTTCAAATCACACCATGCAGTTAATCAAAAATAAATTCAATTAAACCCCAGAATTAAAAAACTAGCCTAATGGTGAACATATAACCATCATTGAAAAACCCTTCTGCTTCACCAGGGCCTTTTATAGAAGGAAATTTGTCGTTGGATCTCAGATGCCAGGCCCCAGGTCCACCACAATGTGATTGACTCTCAAAAGCCCTCTGGTCCTGCAAGCTAAAGGCAATGAGGGAATAAATGCTGGCAATGATCACAAGAGATAGCAGTATTAAAATCAACCGTCTTTTTGTGTTTGAGTAACTCTTTAATTGGCTTTTAATTCTTTCACATGGTGTAGGTATCAGAAGCGAAGCCAGTATTTGTTACCCATCCCTAATTTTTGCCTTCTGAAATAACTCCACAGAGGCTGGTATTCCATCACCAAGTCACCCTTTATTTACGTGTACATAGTACATGGAGGGGGGTGGCACCGTAGCTCAGTGGTTAGCACTGCTGCCTCACAGCACCAGGGACCCGGGTTTGATTCCAGCCTTGTGTGACTGTCTGTGTGGAGTTTGCACATTCTCCCCGAGTCTGGGTGGGTTTCCTCTGGGTGCTCCAGTTCCCTCCCACAGTCCAAAGATGTGCAGGTTAGGTGGATTGGCCTTGCTAAATTGCCTGTAGTGTTCACAGATGTGTAGGTTGGGTGTATTAGCCATGGGAAGTAGGGGGATGGGTCTGGGTGGGATGCTCTTTGGAGGATCAGTGTGGATCTGTTGGGCCAAATGGCCTGTTTCCACACTGTAGGGATTCTATGGCTGTGACCAGCTAGCTCAAAAGCCAGTCCCTAGAATGAGGAGACCTCGTAGTTTAATGTCTTATTTTGTTGTGCAGAAGTGACAGAAATAGAGAAGCAATTAAAAGAAAAACTGTTCTGTATCCAAAATGCAAAAATACAGATGAATCAAGTCTAAATATAAACCTGTCCAGAGAACAACATGAGCCCTCAATTAAAGAACTGATCAATGATTTCCTCACACATCTGTCTCGCTGCCTGTAGTGACAGATCCAGGACTAGTGACTATTGTGGACCATGATCTTTCTCATCTTCTGTGGATTGAAGCTCTTTTTATATCTGTCAGCCAGGGTTCCCTGATTGGTTCAGGTTAACAGCACCAATCAAGGATCACATCCTCCTGGCCCTGGTTCCAATCACTACACCTTCTGTAAGGGCATTCATGAACCAGGTGGGTTTTTACAACTAGCTTTATAGCTCCAGATTTCTTGCCACGGTGAGACTTGAACCTCTGCCCCCAAAGTATTAGCCTCATTCTTGGGATTCCTATCCCAGGACACTGTGTCACTACATCCCCTTTAATGACAGAGCTTTCTGGAGCGAAGTTAGGAAACACTTCAAAGGGTGGTCAAGCATTAGTAGCAATTGATCTGAGATGAGTTGTTAATTTTAATTCTGATCTTGTGAGATTTTTGTCAAGCTTGGTATAGAGCGAGGAGGAAAGGACTGGAATATGGAGCTTTGTCACGGGACAGTCATGATCTCCATGAATAGCATATTAGAAGGACTATGACAAGAGTCGAGAAGGACTATTTTCCTGTCTTTAATTTCTCGTTTAAAGCAGGATGTGAAATTCAAACATAACCACAAGATGGCTCTACAGAAAAGGGTATTAAGGACATTGTTACTTCCTAAAGCATTGCTATGGAAGTTGTCACATTCAGTTTATTTTATTCCACCTCCAGACTTTAATTTCCTTCCCAAACAAAAAGTAACAAAATTAATCACAGTATCCTGGCTGTTGTTTCCTCTCCACCTATCCTCTCCTCTATCCCTCTTCTATCCGCCTCCCACTCTCTCCCTATTTATTTCAAAACCCCCTTCCCCTCCCCCTTTTCTGATGAAGGGTCTAGGCCCGAAACGTCAGCCTCTCTGCTCCTATGATGCTGCTTGGCCTGCTGTGTTCATCCAGCCCTGCACCTTGTTGTCTCGGATTCTCCAGCATCTGCAGTTCCTACTATCTCTGATCCTGGCTGTTCACGTCTTTTAAGACTGGGGCCAGAAAGGGAGTTATTTCTCATAATTCTTGTTCTTTACTTTCAAATGGCTCCTTGGTTTTATTCGGTAACATGTTGTGATCTTGCCCTGCCTTATATTGATAGTGGACATTGTGGTGGTCAAACAAACAAAGCTGTATTAGGACACTATTTAAATGGGCCAACACTCACTGCAACGCACCAGAACTATGCAGGGAAGATGAAGAGCACCTGTACAAAATCTTCGGTATAAATGAATATTCCCACAACTTCATCCGCAGGTGCCTACTAAATAGACAACAAGAGGACACAGTACGCCCTAACACACTGACCACACTGCCCTACATCAAGAACAGATCAGAACTGACAATGAAATCCGACGACCACTAGGAATCATGATGACACACAAGCTCACTGCCACTCTATGACAAATATGCACAAGGATTAAAGACCCCCATCCCACAACGCGCAGAACCAACATAGTTTACAAAATACCATGCAATGACTGCCACAAGCATTACATCGGACAGACAAGAAGGAAACTAGCCATTAGTATACATAAACATCAGCTAGCAGCAAAACGGCATGACAAACTCTCCTTAATACCAGCACACTCAGACAATGGAAGTCATCAGTTTAACTGGGACAACATAACTATAGTAGCCCAAGCCAAACATAGATACACAAGGGAATTCCTAGAGGCATGGTTCTTAACCCATAACGCAATCAACAAACTCATGGAGTTGGACCCCAAATACAAACCCATACAGGACAAAACCGGAAATAATGCTACTCACCATGACGGACTGGACAGTATAAATTCCATGCGGAGTAGACAACATCGCATCCGTGGAGGTCTCACTGATGATGTTACCTAACATGGTGATGAAGTGTCCGAACAAAAACAAGCCAGCTGGGCGAGCAAGTCAACAACCTCAAACTTACCTGATCAATACTGGCCCTCTTAATTGCTGAAGACTTCATGTAGATATCCTTCCCCACTGCAATTAATGACTTAAATTAATCCCAATAAGCAGAATGGGTGCCAATGATTCTGCCCAAGGCATCCAGATGGTACTGGTGGACCCAACCACAATATATAGACAGCTTGGTGCTTGGTATGCCTGGTGCTGCTCCTGGCATGCCCTCCTGCACTCTTCATTGAGCCAGGGTTGATGCCCTGGTTTGATGGTCACGGTTAAGTAGGGGATATGCCAGGCCATGAGGTTACAGATTGTGCTGGAGCACACTTCTGCTGCTGTTGCTGGTGCACAGTGTTTCATGGATGCTCAGTGTTCAGTTGCTCAATCTGTTCAATCTGCCCTATTTAGTATGGTGATAGTGCCAGACAACACGATGGAGGATATTCTCAATGGGAAGAGCACAAGGTGTGGTGGGCGCTCTTACTGATACTAAGAGCTTGGGAACATAGGAACAGGAGTAGTCCATTCAGCCCCTCAAACCTGTTCCACCATTCAATAAGATATAGGCTGATCTGCAGCCTACTACCGTATCCCTGTCTTTGGCCCATTTCCCTTAATACCTTTGTTTAACAAAATTTTATCCATCTCAGATTTAAAAGTTAATAGCTGATCTAGCATCCATTGCTGTTTAGGGAAGAGAGGTCCAAACCACTGTCATCCTCATGTGTACAGAAGTGCTTCCTGACATCTCCCTTGAATGGTCTGATTCTCAGACTATGCCCCTGGTTCTAGAATCCCCCAATCGGTATAAATAGTTTATCTTTATCTACCCTGTCTTTTCCCGTTAAGATCTTGAAGACTTTGATTATATCACCCCTTAATCTTCTAAATTCTAAAGAAGGCAGGCCTAGTTCATATAATCTCTTCTGAATACTTAACCCCTGAAGTCCAGATATCATTCCTGTAAACCTATGTTGTCCTCCCTCCAAAGCCAATGTATCCTTTCTAAGGTATGGTGCCCAAATCTGCTCCCAGTACTACATATAGGATCTAACCAGGGTTTTGTATAACTGTCGCATAACATCTGCATATTTGTGCTTCAGTCCTCTAGAAAAAAAAGGCCAGCATTCCATTAGCTTTCTAGATTATTTTCTGCATTTTTTTGCGATGTTTCAGAGATCTATACACCTGAACTCACAAGTCTGTTTGGACTTCCACTGTATTTAACTTCATATCATCTAGAAAGTACCCTGATCTATTCTTTCTCACTCTAAAATAGATGACCTTACACTTACTTACGTTGAACTCCAACTGCTGCAGTTTTGCCATTTCACTTAATCTATCAATATCCCTTTGTAATTTTATGCTATAATCTACCCTGTCTACAATGGTGCCTAGCTTTGTGTCATCAGTAAATTTGGATATAAGACTTTCCATGCCATTATCCAAGTCATTAATAAATAATGTGAATAATTGAGGCCCTAACACAGATCCTTATGGGACACCGCTAGTCACATCTTGCCAATTTGAGTACCTACTCATTATCTCTACTTTGTCACCTGCCACAAAACCAATTTCCAAATTTACTGTCATGGACCAATGCATCTGCAGCAGACAGATAGGTGAGGATGAGGTCAAGTATGTTTTGCCCTTTTGTTGGTTCTGTTATCACTTGTTGCAGACCCAGTCTGGTAGCTATGTCCTTTAGGACTCAACCAGTTCAATCCATTTATTTTAAAACACCTTAGGACAGCCTGAAGGTATTATATTCAAGTTATATAAAAGTATTTATATTTAATGTCCTCTTGTTCTAAGTCAGTACCATTATATCTGTCTCTGCTAACAGAGGGAGACCATGGGGCATTTCCATTCATTAAGTAACACATTGAAACTAAACACATGTAAGGCTCACTCAATTACTTGAGTTTGTCAGATGGGTTTATCACCAGTTCTGTGATCTGTGTTCCTGTGTCCATGCTAACACCATTTTGTTCTGTTTAACAGCTGGAAGTATTCAAATCTTTCTTCCTGGAACTAAACCTTCCATACTCTGTAACCAGAGGTGAACAACTCATTTTGGAAATAAACATTTTCAACTACCTGCGACAGACGCTGGAGGTAATCCCTCTCCTGCAGTTTCAATCTCTTACATGAATATTTTGTAGTTGGGATGAAACATTAATGCATTCCTGTGTCGTACCTATTAAGTAATGGCATTTTCTGAATACTTTGGGATCATTTCATCCTGACATAGCATTAGGTTAGCGAGCCTTAAGACTGTGCTTCAATTCACTAGAAAGCTCAGATTGTAACCACTAGTATGAGGATTTAGAGAGCAGAAGATTGAAGGGTCGAAGTTGGTAACCATTTCAATCTGATAAACATTACAGCCGATATAATTATATTTTGTTCCAATGGCTCCTCTTAAGGGTTATTTTTGTGATTTTTGGGCCATACTTTGTGGCTTGCAGAGTCCAGTTTTCAATTCTCATTTATTTATTAGGTGAGGCGGTCACTGAGTAATACTGCCTTCTCTATATATGTTGACATAAAATCACACAGAGGTAGAGATAGAAGGTTTCATCAAATGCTCAATAGTTATGGACCTCATTATACTTGAAGCCACAACACAGAAGGGATGGTCAATGTTCCTAGATATCACAGTATATAAATTGGCACACAGCGACAGGCATAAGTAAGCAACAAACAGTTTTCAAAATGATTAAATTATACATCTACTAAAAGCCATCACTTTAATAACACCTTCCACAGACTCATGAGGTCATAGCCAATGTGTTTCCATCATACATGACCAAACCTGGAACATTTTAATCAGGCAGTTGCTATTTACTGAATCTCAGATCTCGCTTCCTCAGATTTAAATTTAGCAATCAACACAGTCTTCATTATAACAGCATCTGTGACATTTTCACTCGTATAGCACCTAAACATATCCTCTCTACCTCCTGGTATCAGCAAGCAGATGGCTCCTAGCCCTAGCTCCTTACCTTGGCCCCTGGCTTCCATCACCCGCACTTAGAATCTGTCCCTGCAGTGTGGAAGCAGGCCATTCAGCCCATAGAGTCCACACTAACCATCTGAAGAACATCCACACTGACCGATACCCCTACCTTATCCCTGTAAACCTGCATGTCCCATGGCCAATCCACCCTAACCTGCACATCTTTGGACTGTGGGAGGAAACCAGGGCACCAGGAGGGAACCCATGCAGACATGGGGAGAATGTGTAAACTCCACACAGACAGTCGCCCCTGAGGCTGGAATCGAACCCAGGTCCCTGACGCTGTGAAGTAGCCGTGCTACCACTGAGCCACCAGGCCACTCTTGAATCCCTAATCCAGGTTCCCTGCTCCCAAATCTCATCTCCAGCAACTTCTGGATTTTGCTGTGCCTCCTTCGCTCTCTCTTGTCCCTGGTTCCTGGATCTCAACTCTCAGGCTCGATCCTGACCTCTATGACCACTATTGTCCCCCACTGCCCCTGGATCCCAGACACTGATCCTCAGTCCCCAGCTCCCAGCCCACAGCTCCCACTCTCCAAGACCCATTTCCCTTTGAGAATAACATGAGTTATTTTGGAGGGGAGGCTGGGTAAATAAGTTATGAGTTAAATAATGCTTACAGAAATAATGTCTCATTCTAAATATGAGTGTTTCAATTGTCCCTTGGAACAGAGGGGAGGTGGTGGCCTAGTGGTATTATTGCTAGACCATTATTGTAGAGACCCCGGTCTTGTTCTAGGGACTTGGGTTTAAATCCCGCCACAGCAGATGGGTGGAATTTGAATTCAATAATAATCTGGAAATAAGAGTTTAATGATGACCATGGAAAAACCCACCTGATTCACCAGTGTTATTTAGGAATTCCAGACACACAGCAATATGGTTGACTCTTAACTGTCCTCTGGGCAATTAAGGATGGGTAATAAATGTTGGCCTAGCCAGTGATGCCCACATCCCATGAATGAATAATTAAACAAAAGCCATGAGCATTTTAATAAAGTGGTTGAGCCATTAATTGTATGTGTTTTTCTAAAGACCTGTCACAGAGAGAGAGAGAGAGAGAGAGAGAACTAACAGGGCTAGTAACTCATGTTGCAGATGGCTAGATACTAACGCCGTCTATATTTTTTAATGTACAGGTTTGGGTGACAGTGGAACCAAGTGATTTGTTTGATTTCATCATCATCCCAGACGAAAAGGACGCTGTCCCCAATAAACTGAAAGGCTCTGTGTTGAGTCAAGATTCCCACGTGTTTTATTTCCCCATCAAGATGAAGGGCCCTGGGAAGACTCCTATCACAGTTAAAGCCACGTCTGAAGTCGCATTCGATGCTGTTACCAAATACGTTTTAGTAAAGGTACTGTTTTGGTTTGACAGATTCCAATTCCCTTGTTCCTTTTTGAAGTAAACGCGGCAGATTCAGAAAGAGTAGAAATAGGAACAGGAGTCGGTCGAACATCCCCTCAAGCCTTCTCCACCATTCAATAAGATCATTATACACCTTTCACACTTGCCTATGTGTTATAGTTTGAAAGTGGATTCGGTGGAATGTAACAAAAATAACTCTACAGATTAAATGATCCAAATTAATGTGTTTATTAGCAGTTACATACATATTAATTAATATTAATCAGTAAATATATTTATGTATATATGGCAGTCAATGCATACTAAGCAGTATATAAATAGCAGTATATATGCATATACCAGTAAATATAAATATTAGACAGTAAATATATATATTAACCATGTATAAACTACCTTAGATATATTAGAAACAGAAACTAACTAATGAGTGGACCTATAGCTTAAACTACTTTTGACATGCTCAGCATGTCTAACAGTGATCCTCACTGCCTTCTGCCCATGGGGGACCCCACTTTATGATGGCTGGCCTGGAGAACTCGGGTTTCCTGGCACTGGCCGTGATCTCACTCCAAGGTGGAGTCCAACGAGTGCTGGAATACTGTCCAGTTATGTGCTGTATCACCATTTCACTGTACGTTCAGTACTATCCTAGGGTATTCCATTGTGCAGATAATAAGTTGAAAACGTCATCCAGGTCGCCTTGTGTCAATAAGATAAAATTATGGTTCCCACAAACAAGCAAGGTTACCCAACAACCAAGATAAGCTCCTTTCGTACTGGGCCAGTAATTTTCCACTTGTATCCAACTGCTCATTGTCATGTCCGATTAACCCTTAATGATTATCCCTTAATGGTCTGGTTTGAAGATATCATTTTAAATCCTACCACTGCACAACCCGTGGCACAGATGCAAATCTTTAATGGTGTCAGGTCAAGTCGAGAAAGTTATTAAAAGGCACTTGATAAGGACTTGATAAGGAGCATAATGCCAATACAATGCCAAATGAGTTGCGCTGAGCTGTTCTCAAATGATTGGTTAGCGTCCAGCTGGAGCGTTATGTCCAATAGTGGGCACCAAGGTTTGGGAAGGATTCAAGGACTTGGAGCGGGTGCTGGGAAATTTACTAGAAATGTGCAAAATGACAAACAAGGACAGGACAAATAAAATTAATGATAGGGCCCTGAGTAGTGATGTAGGACAGAGAGACCTAGGGGTTCAGGTATTTAGTTCTTTGAAAGTTGCATCACAGGTGGACAGGATGGTTAAGAAGGCATTTAGCATACTTGCCTTCATTGCTCAGACTTTTGAGTATAGGAGTTGGGAAATCATGTTGAAGTTGTATGGACATCGGTGTGGCCTCTTGTGGAGTACTGCGTACAGTTCTGGTCGCTCTGCTATAGAAAGGATATTATTAAACTGGAGAGAGTTCAGAAGCGATTTATCAGGATGTTGCTGTGAATGGAGGGTTTAAGATATAAAAATAGGCTTGATAGGCTGGGACATTTTTTACGAGAGAATAGGAGGTTGAGGGGTGACTTTATTGAGGTTTATAAAATCATGAGGGGCATAGATAAAGTGAGTGACATGGGTCTTTTCCTGAGGGTGGGGGAGTTCAAAACTAGGGGGCATATTTTTAATGAGAGGAGAAAGTTTTAAAAAGGACATGAGGGACAACTTTTTTACACAGAAAGTGGTTCATGCATGGAATAACCTCCCAGAGGAAGTGATGATGTGGGTACAGTTACAATGTTTAAAAGACATTTCAGTGAGATTGTAAATAGGAAAGGCTTGGAGGGATATGGGCCAAGCGCAAGCAGGTGGGACTAATTTACTGTAGAAAAATGGTTGGCATGGACTGGTTGGACCGAAGGGTCTGTTTCCATGCTGTATGATGCTATGATGGGTGAACAGTGTCTAAGTGGTTAGCACTGCTGTCTCACAGCGCAGGATCCCAGGTTTGATTCCACACTCAGGCGACTGTCTGTGTGGAGTTTGCACATTCTCCCCGTGTCTGCGTGGGTTTCCTTCGGGTGCTCCAGTTTCCTCCCACAGTCCAAAGATGTGCTGATTAGGTGGATTGGCCGTGCTAAATTGCCCCATTGTTTTCAGGGATGTGGAAGTTATATGGATTAGTCATAGGAAATGCAGAGTTATGGGGATAGGTTGGGGCCTGGGTCGGATGCTCTTAGGAGGAACAGTGTGGACTCAGTAGGCCAAATGGCCTCTTTCTACACTATACCAATTTAATGATGAGGGACTTGAAGCTCAGAGAGACTGGAGAAGTCAAGTGCTTCTTAGAGCAGAGAAGCATATGAGATTATAAAATCCAGATCCTGCCAAATATGATGGAATTTGAAGACTAAATAAAATGAAAGTTAAATACATAACCTTTAACCTTTAAATGGAGCAACCGTAAATTTGTCTTCCTCAATGTTAAAGTGAAACAATATCTGATGGGCAGGAGGTGGGAATGGGGTAGCCTGAGAGCACAGCTAGGACAGAATTGACAATGAAGCTCAGGAGAGATGAGAATGCATTTTTGAAAACAGCAAATTATGATCTGGAATCTACACTGCAGTTGTAATTTAAATTAATCTTGCTGAAAAAATGACATTCCTCTTCTACACATCAGGACTGACACAAGAACGCCAAATTTCAAAGGGAGCAATAATTTACTTTGCAAATGAATAGGGTGCTGATTGGTTGGCTCATCAACACTGATTAGTTAGTGTATTGCTGTGGAGAAAGCTCTAGGGAACTATTGAACCCAATGCTTTGATTTAATGCAAAAAAAAGTCACAATATCTGAACATGTTCCTTTTATTCTTGTAGAGGACAGGCCCCTGCATGTGACTGTATGAAGCTTACAGTAAGTGTACTTGAGCCACATTGATCAACCTAGATTGCTTATAAGTGGAATTATTTGTGCAGCCGGGATTGTTCAATAAGTGCTGTCCAATTGCAGAATTACGATGCAATTTTTTTTCCCTTTATTCTTAATGGGATGAGGGCATCGTTGGCTCGGCAGCATTTATTGCCCATCCCTAATTTCCCAGAGGGCAGTTAGGAGCCACATGGAGGCCAGACCAGGTAAGGATGTCAGTTTCCTTCCCTAAAGGACATTAGTGAACCAGATGGGGTTTTCCAACAATCGACAATGGATTTATTGTCATCGTTAGACTCTTAATTCCAGATATTTTATTGATTTCATATTCCACTGTCTGCCATGGCAGGATTTGAACTTGGGTCCCCAGAACATTATCTGGGTCAACAGTCCAGCCATAATACCACCAGGGCTAATCCTTTAACCCAGACTCTTTCAAAGCGAACCTTTTATTGCTGCTGTGGAACTCAAGTGTAGGAGCCAAAACTTGGATTGTTGGAGATCCTTGAAGGGGATAGATCACAGGGAGAAAGAAACAGAAGGATGTATTGACTGGGGAGATGAGAAAGGAAGCCAAGAGTTACAGCCTGGAGGAAATGGTGTTTTTCTTTGCTGGAGATGTTGTGGAAAATGGCAAGAGATAAAAATAGAGAGAAATCAGGAATTGTGTTGAATGGCAAACAACTCGAGGTTTGAAAGGGAAGCCAAAGGTAGGATGAAGTTCCACGCTTTTGATGGATTGCAAAAGGCCATAAAACAAGTCTCTCCTGTCGACTTTATGTTCTGTTCTCTTTGGAATCTATTACACCTCCAAGAGGTTGGACAAGACCTCTGTTTGATGTTACCTGAAAGATAATACCTTTGGCAATTTTTTTCTTCAGTCTTTCATGGGATATGAGCACGTTTTGCAAAGTCAGCATTATTGCCTGTACCTATTTCCCCCTGAATTAGGTTATTTTAAAGGGCTGTTAACATTGCAGTGTGTTTGGAGTGGCCAGACCAGGTAAGGGTGGCAGATCTCTCTCCTGAAAAGACATTCATGAACTGGATGGGCTTTTAAGTTTTGTGTGACTTTTAATTCCAGACTTTAAAAGTGAATTTAAGAATCTACCAGCTCCTATGGTGGGATTTGAACACATCACCCCAGAGCATTAGTTTGTGAGCCTTGTGACATTGCCAGTGTGCCACCACCTCTCTGGTGTAGCACCAACTCCCCCAAGTATGTCACTGGGGCATTAACTCAAGTCTCAACAGGGCTACATGAGCCCCTCACCTTTTGAGTCAGAGGCGCCGGTGCTGGACTGGGGTGGACAAAGTCAGTTTTGAATTGCCTGTTACTTTGGTCAGACACTTGGTATGCAACTCTTATACCTTTCATGTTATTCCAGTCATTTACTTTGTCTCCAGCACCACCCTATTTTACTTTTATTGTAATTGTCTCTCTGCCTCACTTCATTGGATTACAGGTTATCCCTTCAGTGGTTACTCAGCTGTTGACACTTTACCCACCGTCTAACACTCTTGGTCACCTGCAGAGACTGATTACCAAACACTCCACTCACACCAGTTGTATGATCTTTTGATCTTTCTGCCCTTGATCTCTTTGCCTATAAACTCTGCGTCTGTGTGCTCTCTCTCTCACTGCACCTGATGAAGGTGCTATCTCTGAAAGCTTGTGTGACTTCAAATAAACCTGTTGAACTATAACCTGATGTCGTTTGACTTCTGACTTCTGACTCAAAGACCGGAGAGCCATCAATTGAATCATGGCTGACCCTGAGCAATCCTCAGCTCATTGGAGGAAGCTGAATATAAAATTTCGACTTGGATTTCATGATTCCTGCCATTAATGCTTTTGGATTTGACTTTCCTTGGCTACATACTTGGATTATTTGGATCGTGTCAAATCCATTGCAGATCCTTCCTGCCATGTTTACCTAAAAAAGGGACAATAATAGGGAGATTGAATTGAACCAAATTTTACAAATGTGTTGCAGATGTTGTGTGGCACAAATCTCCGGTTAAGTTGGCTGAGTTACAGATAATACAGACATAAACCTATTGTTTAACTTGAAGAATGAGCTCTGGCCTAGGTTTAAGCCAATAAGTAGCTTCAAGTGAGTTTAGAGATCAGGGCTAATCCTTTAACCCAGACTCTTTCAAAGCAAACCTTTTATTGCTGCTGTGGAACTCAAGTGTAGGAGCCAAAACTTGGATTGTTGGAGATCCTTGAAGGGGAAAGATCTCAGGGAGAAAGAAACAGAAGGATGTATTGACTGGGGAGATGAGAAAG
>NC_063340.1:87316305-87345374 GCF_021869965.1 Rhincodon typus
CAACTCGAGGTTTGAAAGGGAAGCCAAAGGTAGGATGAAGTTCCACGTTTTTGATGGCTTGCAAAAGGCCATAAAACATAGGAGCAGAGTAGGCCATTCAGCCCATTGGGTTTGCTCTGCTATTCAATGAGATTGTGAGTGATTTTTTAATCCCTAGCTCCATTTTCCTTCTCTATAACCTTTGATTTCATTTGTGATTAAAAACTTCTTCTCAACCTTGAATATACTAAACCACCCAGCCTCAACAACCATCTGCGGTAAAGAATTCCATAGATTCGCTAAGTCTCTGTGAGAAGAAATTCCTCCTCATCTCTATTTTATATATGCAATCCCTTATTCAGAGATTATGTCCTCTGGTTCTAGACTCTTTAGAAGGGGAAACAACCTTTTTATGCATCTGCGCTGACAAATTCCCTAAGTATGTTTCAATAAGTTTGCCTTTCATTCTTCCATATTTGAACGAGAAAAGAACTAACCTACTCAACCCCACCTCATGAGACAATTCCTTGATATCTGGTATCAGCCTCCAATGCCAGTATATCTTTCCATAGATAGGGGGCCAAAACTGCTTACAGTGTTCTAGCTGTGGTCTAACCAGTGCCTTGAATAGAATTGCCAAAGCTTCCCTACTTTCATACTCCATAACCTTTTAAATAAAGGCCAACATTACACTTGCCTTCCCTATTACCCGCTGAGCTTAGATCCTTGCTGTTTGTGATTCATGGATGAGGCCTCCCAAATGCCTCTGTTCCATAGCTTTCTGCAGTTTATCTCCATTTAAAATTCCATAACATTGAAGAACTATTTAGTTGTGAACTTGTGATGCCAAGGCATACAAATCTATGGAACAAGTGCTTTAAAAAGAGACTAGAATAGTTAGGCCCTTGTTTGTGACTGGCATGGACACGATGGACTGAAGGGCCTTTTTCTGTGCTGTCGCTCTCTATGTCTCTGAATAATATTCAACTCTTCTATTCTTCCTGCCAAAGTGCATAACCGCACATTTTCTCACACTATATTCTATCTGCTATGTTTTTACCCACTTGCTTAAACTGTCTGTATCCATCTGCAGACTGTTTTTGTCATTCGCATCTCTTACCTTTCCATCTATTCTTGTCATCTGCAAATTTGGCTACAGTGCCTTCACTTTCCTCATCATAGTCATTAATGTATATTGTAAATAATTATGGTCCCAACACTGATTGTTGTGATGCTCCACGAATCACAGGTAGCCATCCTGAAAACACTTTCTACTAGCTAGCCAATCCCCTATCCATGCTAATATATTACCTCCAACACAATGGGCTGCTATCTCATTAAGTAGCCCAATGCCTTTATCTATCCTGCTTGTTAACTCCTCAAAGAAATGCTAGTAAATTGGTCAGGCATGATTTCCCCTTCATGCTGACTCTGTTTGATCGTGTTATGTATTTCTAAATGCTCTGCTTTTACATTCTTTGTAATATACTCTTAACAGTTTCCACAACATAACAGACATTAAGCAAATTAATCTATTGTTACCTTTTCTTTGTCCCCTTCCCTTTTTAATGAAAGGTTTTATGTTAGTAATTTTCCAGTCCTCTGGGGCATTTCCAGAACCTGACGATTCTTGGAAAATTACTACCAGTGCATTAACTATCTCTGTAGATACTTCTTTTAATATCTCAGTATGAATTACATCAAATCTAGTGGATGGATCTCTCTTTAGCCACATTAGTTTTCCTGTCACTTTTTCCTCAAAATAGTTATTATATTTCTTTTCTCTCCTCCTTGATTCCTCAGTATTAATGTTTGCTACTGTGAAGACGGATGCAAAAAAATGACTCAATTTCTCTGCCATTTCCTGGCTCCCCATTTCATTACAGGATCCACATAGTGTAGAAGCAGGCCATTCAGTCTACACTGACTCTCCAAAGTGCATCCCATCCAGGCCAGGCCTATCCCCCTCTGCTATCCTTGCATTTGCCATGGCTAATCTATCCAGCCTGCACATCCCTGGATACTATGGGCAATTTAGCACAACCAATCCACCTTAACCTGCACATCTTTAGACTGTGGGAAGAAACCCATGCAGACACAGGGAGAATGTACAAACTCCATTCAGAGAGTAACCTGAGTCTGGGATCAAACTCATGTTCCTGGTGCTGTGAGGCTGCAGTGCTAACCACTGAGCCACTGAGCCACTGTGCCACCCTGGCCTGTCTCTTTCTTTTTATATATTTAAGGAAGCTCTTGCTTTCCATCTTGATATTACTTGCAAGTTTAAACTCAAAGTTTATTTTCCCCTCAACATTATTTACTTTTTGGTTTTCTTTTGTTGCTTTTTAAAATATTCCCAGTCTTCTGGCTTTAACACTAATCTTGTCCATATTATATGTTTTCTCTTGCAGTTTGATGCTATCCTTAATGTCCCTGGTTCACGGTTGCCTCTTGCTAGAATCCTTCTTCTTTACCAGAATGACATCTAAAAGAATATGCCAGAACATGAAAACAATGCAATGTACCTCAGCCAACCTTGATCTGATTGAGATTTAAGGCAGTGTTGAAAATCATGCATACCTTTGACAGAATAAGTAAGGAGAAACTGTTTTCAGTGTGTTGATAACCTGAGGAACACAAGCTTAAGGCTGGTTGGTGAAAGAGCCGGAAATGGTCTGACATTAATAATTTTACACAGTAACTTGTTGTGATCTGGAACGTACTAGTTGAAAGTGTGATTGAGGCAGATTCAAGTTGTCAAAAAAAAATTTGAAAACAGAATTGAGCATAGAGTCATAGAGTTATACAACATGGAAACAGACACTTCGGTCCAACTCATCTGTGCTGACCAGATATCTTAAGCTGATCTAGTCCCATTTGCCAGCATTTGGCCCGTATCTCTCTAAACCCTTCCTATTCATATACCCATCCAGATGCCTTTTAAATGTTGTAATTGTACCAGCCTCCAACACTTCCTCTGGCAGCTCATTCCACATACGCACCACCTTCTGTGTGAAAAAGTTATCCCTTAGTCCCTTTTAAATTTTTCTCCTCTCACCTTAAATCTATGCCCCCTAGTTTTGGACACCCCTACCCTTGGAAAAAGACCTTGGCTTTTAACCCTATCCATGTTCCTCATGATTTTATAAACCTCTATAAGGTCACTCTCAGCGTCAGACACTGAGCAGTGATGGAAAAAGAGCAGAGGAAAAGACAAAAGAGAAAGTGCTAAAGGTATAATGTTATTGGCTTGCTAAAAAGACTTTTGCTGTGCTAGAATGTTCTTTGGATTCATTGACAGGAAATGATGTCACTGGCTGGGCCAGCATTTATTGCCTGTCCTTAGTTGCTCTTGAGAAGGTGGTGAGCTGCCTTCTTGAACCGCTGCAATCCATGCATTGTAGATAGATCCACAATGCTGTTAGGGAGGGAATTCCAGATCTTTGACCCGGCGATAGAGAAGGAATGGTGATATATTTCTAAGCCATGATGGTGGGTGGCTCAGAGGGGAACTTGCACGTTGTGGTTTTCCCATGTATCTCCTATCCAGATGGTAGTGACCATGGATTTGGAAGGTGCTGTCAAAGGAGGCTTGGTGAATTTCTGAAGCACACTGAGTATCAGTGGGGAAGGAAGTGGATGTTTGTGGATGAGGTGTCAGTCAAGCGTGTGGGTTTGTCCAGGAAGGTTTCAATCTTCTTGAATGTTGTCGATACTGCACCCATCCCGGCAACTGGGGAGTATTCCATCATACTCCTGACTTGTAGGTGGTGGGCAGGCTTTGGGGAGACAGGAGGTGAGTTAATTGCTACAGGATTCCTAGCTTCTATAAACTCTGTAGCTCTATAAACATCAGAACTCCTGATTTATTTATTAAATTTGACTCCTGGTCAGTTGGCTTCCTTTTCTTTATTATTCCAGATTTTCAGAGTTCAGGTTATGATTTTTACCTAACAGTGTTTAACAATTTGTTTCCCATCTGTGTCTAGGCTGAAGGAATACAAAAGTCATTCTCTCAGGCTCTGTTCATTGCCCCAGAAGCTGGGGGACAGCTTTGGTCCAAGGAAGTGCGGTTCACTTTTCCAGAAAATGTGGTGGTAGGCAGCGAAATCGCCCACATCACTGTGATCGGTAAGCCAGCCCTGGTTACTTCTATCAAGATCTCTGAATCTCCTCTTCAGAAGATGATAAAATCGCAATATAAGAATCAGATTTGAGCATCCAATCACTTAAGCCTATTTGATTGTTCAGCTCAATCAGTCCTAATTGGTACCTTTAATCCATTTACCTGCCTTCTCTTGACAGCTCTAACCAACAAAACGTATTCATTTAGGACTTGAAAACTCCTTTTGACTCCAAACGTGCACAGTTTCTTGGGGGACAGAGTTCCAGCTTGCCACTCTCCCTTATGTGAAAAATGCTTTTTGGTTTTATTACTTATTTTATGATCATTTCCCTTGTTCTTCATCCACCCATGAGAGGAAATCATTTCTCTATATCTACACAGTTAGGTCCTTTTAACATTCACAACAAGTTCATTAGATCTTCCCTCTTCTCATCATTTATTTAATCTTCAGTAGCCATGATGTGAAGGTGCTGGTGTTGGACTGTCAGAAGTCACATAACGCCAGGTTATTGTCCAATAGGTTTATCGGATATCACAAGCTTTCAGAGCACTGCTCCTTCATCAGGTGAAGTGAAGAAAGGCACACAGGCACAGGCAGAGATATCAATGGGCAGAGAGATCAAAAGATCATACAGTCAATCCTATGCCCCCACTTCTCTTCCTTAAACAACCACCAAACCTTAAACAGACCATTGTTCGTAACAAACTACCCGGCCTTCAGGACAACATCAACTGCAACACTATACAACCTGCCATGGCAACCTCTAGAAGACATGTCAGATCATCGACATGGACACTACCATCCCACGTAGGAACACCATCCAGCGCATGCACAGCAGATCCTCATGTGACTCGGCCGATGTTATCTATCTCAAACGCTGTGGGCAAGGATGCCCTGAGGCCTGGTTTATTGGCGAGAACATGCAGATGCTATGACAATGGATGAATGGACACTGTGCAACAATTGTCAGATGGGGATATTCCCTCTCCATCAGGGAGCACTTCAGCAGTCAAGGGCATTGAGCCTCCAATCTTTGGGCAAGCATCCTCCAAGGTGGACTTCAAGATACACAACAACAGAGAATCACTGAGCAGAGGCTGAGAGCCAAGTTCTGTACCCATGAAGATGGCCCCAACCATGATTTTGGGATCATGTCATGCTACATGTAACCCCACCATACTGTTCTGTATCTGTAAAATCTTCCTTACTGTCCTGTTTTAACACCATCACCTTGATAACTTGTTATAATCTCTCTACCTTAATTAGTTTATACAGTTTTGGATTACTCATTACTTTGGTCAGACCCTCAGCATGTGACTCTTATACCTAGCATGTTATTCCAGTCATTTGGTTTGTGTCCAGCACCATCTTATTTTTAATTTTGTGTAGTTATCTTTCTGCCTCAATTAATTGGATCATAACTTATCCCTTTCACTTGCTATTCAGCTGTTGACACTTTACTCACACCATCTGACACTTTTGATCACCTGCAGAGACTTATTATTCAGCGTGTCGACACTCCACTCACACCATTTGTATGATCTTTTGTTCTCTCTGCCTATTAATTCTGTGCCTTTGTGCTTTTGTTCACTTCACCTGATGAAGGAGCAGCGCTCCGAAAGCTTGTGATTTCAAATAAACCTGTTGGACTGTAACCTGGTATCGTGTGACTTCTGACTTAATCTTGACTGTGGTAGCATACAGATTACGTTGCTAAACCAGTGACCATGTTCTCGACATGCAAGTTTAAATCTCCATTATGGAACTGTTTGCATTGAAAGTGATAAGCGAAATGGATTCTCGAATTGAAAGATTTTCATCTGCATGGGTCAGTACACAAACCCAAGCAGCACTTTTGGGAAGGAAAGGTGCCATCCTTGTTCACTGTGTTCTCCACGTGACACCAATCCCACTTTTACCCTCTGAAACGAGGCTAACAAACCACTCAAATGTACCTTTGACAGACTTGTGTCCTCGTAGATAAAAAGGTGTATGATGTTTAAGGCTAGGAGTTGGGTGGTTATCAATTGAGTTGTACAAGATGAAGGTTGTTGTATGGAAATGTTTTAGTTGACTGCAATAAGCTACAGAGAACTTAAGGATGATTTAATGACAAATGATCATTGTTGTATATTTTATACTCGGTTTCTATGCAGAGATGACACTGATCTGTATGTGTGTAGCAGGTTTTATTCACAATGCTCTAAGATACCTGTTTCATTCATTTCTAGCTCATTGTTGACAATTCTTTCTACAGCTTTTTTCTACTTCTCTGAGTCCACATTGAAACTTAATCAAACGAGCATCAATTTCAATCAAACACTAAACCATCAAACACTGCAACCATAATTTTCATTAAGGCTAAGTCAGGGGAAAAAAAAAATTAGTTGAGGAATCAAGCATTTAAAGGTGGTCATGTATTTGACAATGACAAGGAGCTTGAGGAGAGACGCATAGACTTCAAGAACAGAAATGCTCCTCTCTGGAAAACAGTTAGCTGCGAGGCAACTGAATACAGGTCTTTGAAGTTATGAGTGGCTTTGCTTCGGTGCATGTAAAGAGAAGCTAGATTAAAGCATGTCAGCAGGAGGAATAGAACTGCACGCTGATAGGTGGAGTCAAATTGGAGGAAGCTGGGATGGAACATAAACACCATCACCAGTTGAGCTGAATGGCCTGTTTGTGTACTGTCTATATGAAGTGATGGGTTGACTGTGCCTTTATGACAAGAGAAAGCAGTGACACCAGAGTGCCCAAGGTAGGATGACAATACCTGTGGAGTGGGTGCCTTTCACAGTGCCAGCCAACAGCACCTACTAATGCTTAGCCTCTGACCAGTGGACAGATAAAATTTGATGTAGCCTTGGTGGTCAGTGTGGCAATAGGAGCAGGTATTCAACAACAAGGTGCTTCATAGATTACTGACAGATCTAGTGTCTAATTCACTGGGCTTTATCCTCCAATTATTAGCAATGCTTCCAGTTTCGAGAAGCATGTGTTTTTCATCTGAACACTATGCTCCGGCTAAGAGGTCTATTTTCAGCAAGATTCTTTATTCTTACAAAGAACCCATCTTTTTCTTCCTTCTGAATTCAATTGTTTTCACAGGACACATCTGCGTCTAATCTGTCTCATTTCTTAAACAGTCATTTTGTTTAGACTGTGATGTGGCCAGATATGGAGTATTTTCCAGTTTCTTTTCTTTTAATTTTGTCTGTCATTGTTCCCTGCCCTTGCCTGAGAACATTGTTCTGCATTTGGCTGCAGTTCAGTAGGTAGTGCTTGCCTCTGCCTGGAGTCATACAGTCATACAGCATGGAAATAGACCCTTCAGCCCAACTCGTCCATGCTGACCACGTTGCCAAACTGAACTAGTCCCATTTGCCTGCGTTTGGCCCATATCCCTCTAAATCTTTCCTGTCCATGTACCTATCCAAATGTCTTTTAAATGTTGTAATTGTACCCCCCTCTACCACTTCCTCTGGCAGCTTATTTCATAAATGCACTGCCCTCTGTGTGAAAGAGTTATGCCTCAGGCCCCTTTTAAATCTTTGCCCTCTCACCTTTAACCTATGCCCCCTAGGGACTCCCCTGCCCCCTAATCACCTTGTCTATGCCCCTCATGATTTTATAAACCTCTATAAGGCCACTCCTCAGCCTCCTACACTTCAGGTGGAAAATAGTCCCAGCCTATACAGCCTCTCCTTATAACTGAAATCTTCCAGTCTCAGTAACATCCTTGTAAATCCTTTTCGCACCCTTCTCAGTTCAATAGCACCCTTCCTAGCACAAGGTGAAGGGTCACTCGGCCTGAAACATTAACTCTGACTTCTCTCCACGGATACTGCTGACCTGGTGAGCTTTTCCAGCAATTTCAGTTTTTGATTTTCATTTTTGTTTCTGATTTACTGCATCCACAATTCTTTTGGTTTTTAATTTGCCCAGAATTATGTGCTGTTGTTCAAAACATATTCTAGCATGTTGTTCAAATGGCCCTACATTGTTGATCAACTGGGATGGAGTATTTCAGCAATTAAGAGAGGCTGGATAAGTCCTCCAGCTCCACACTTTGTTATCTCTGACTCCAGCATCTGCAGTTCTTGCTATCTTTGGATCAACTTGGGTTATTTTCTTTAGAGCAGAGACGTCTGAGAAACAACCTGATGGAGTTGTATAAAATTATGAGGGTCATGGACACAGCGGATAGAAAGCAGCTTAGTCAAAGGGTCAATAACAGGGGGACATAATTTTAAGACGGAAGGCAGGAGGTTGAGAGTGGTTTTGAGGAAACATTTCTTCACCCAGAGGGTGGTGAGGGTCTGGAATGCGCTGCCTGTGAGGGTATTTGAGGTGGGAAACCTCACAACCTTTAAAAAGTACTTGGATGAGCACTGAAGTGTCATAACATTCAAGGCTTTGGGCCTAGTGTGGGAAAGTAGGATAAGTGGAGATTTAGTGTAGCTTTGGCAGTGCAGACACAATGGGCCAAAGGGCCTTTTCTGTACCGTAGGATTCTATGATTCTATAACTATGTCAGGGTATCACAACAGGAACTGGTCCTCCATGGGTACAATATCTGTGAGAGGAGGTTGGACAGCTTGCAGGGAGGGGGAATCCCTGTCGATTTTCCTACTGCTAAACTGAGGAACGCTGGAAGCAGATATGATGCTCAGTCTTCACCTCAACAGCAGTTCAATTAACACTCGGGTTGATAATCTTAAATGAAGAGAAAGCTTTTCATTTATTTTCCTTAAGTAGATGCTTGATTCTAGGGGCTATCTGATGATAGTAAAATGTTAAAGAGTTAGATGGGAGGAAATAGGTTTCCACTGTTAGTGAGTTGAGACCTTTAGGAACTTTGAGCCAGGTTGTTTGGAGATGGTGTCAGGAAGTACTTTCCACACACAAAAGGTAGTGGATAATCTCCCCTCAAAAATATATTGAACCAGTTGAGAATTTTGTCAGTAGGGGTAAGAATAAAAAACATTTGACACTTATGCAGTGGCCTTAATGTACTAAAACCACCAAACTAGCTTTCCAAGACAACAAAGTGTAGAGCTGGATGAACACAGCAGGCCAAGCAGCATCAGAGGAGCAGGAAAGCTGATATTTCGGGTCTGGACCCTTCTTCAGAAAAGAAAACAAGCTTTCCAGGAGCATTTTAAAACATGTCACCGAGCGACATCAGGAGATTTTAGGGCAGATTCTTGGTCAAACAGATAGGTTTAAAGGAGGAAAGTGAGACAGAGAGGCAGAGTCAGGTTTAGGGAGGGAATTCCAGGGTTTAGGGCACAGGCAGCTCAGGACACCCATAGTGGACCGATTATACTGCACAAGAGGCCAGAATGAGAGTATTGCAGACATTGCAGTGTTGTGAAACTTACAGAGATAGGAAGGCCCGAGGCCGCAGAGAGATTTGGAAACAGGGATGACAATTTTACATTCAAGGTGCTACTTGTGACTAAGAGTTAATGTTGGCCACTAAGCACAGGGGTGATATGAGAATGGGACTTGGTGCGAACATACTTGATTAACAGAGTTTCAGATGACTTAAAGCTTACAGAATATAGACTGTGGGAGATCAGTCCCAAGTGTGTTGGAACGGCCAAGCTTGGAGGTAATGAAGACATGAATGAGATTTTATATATAAAATGAGATAAGTCGGGGAGAAATTGGGTGAATTTATTAGAAGATCCAGAGAAAAGTATGAAAATACATCAGGGTCAAAGGCAGGTAAGTGGAACTCCTTCAGAAAATATTTAAAATCTGGAGGACCATGTAATTAAACAAGGAGTTAGAAGAGCTTTTGTGTTGCATGTTCACACACCAGCACTGTTAATGTCATGACTGGATAAGGCTTTGCACATTCTTGAAGTAGTAATAATCCTTGACTACTGGCATTTTGTTTCAATGCTGAAACTAGAGTGTTCCAAGCCAAGTAATACATGCAATTATATATAGGACCAGGAGGAGGCCATTTAGTTTATTGAGTCTGTTCTATCACTCTGCTTTCATGGTTAACCTACAACCTAACTCCATAAACCAGCCCATGTCCCAAACTGCTTTGGTTAAGAAAAATTCATCTGTCTCAGGTAAACATTTAAGAATTGATTGAGCTTCCATTTGCAAAAGAAAGTTATAAACATTGCCTGCCTTTGTGTATAGAATTTCTTTTTGAGTTTTACTCCTGAAAGGTCTGCCTCTAAGTTTGAGGTTCTGTGCTCTAGTTGTGGCTTGTCTGACCAGCAAGAATAGCTTTCTGTATAGTCTGTTCTCCTTCAATTTTTTTTTAATCTATTCAACCTATTTTTCCCCTAATCAGCCTGTTCAGGGACATTATTATATGCCTTAAGAGTAGGTGGGATTTGAACCTGGGTCTTCTGGTTCAAAGGTAGAGACACTACCACTGCACCACAAGAGGGGCCCTGGTTGTCTTTAATATCTTGATAACTTCAATCAACTCTCCTCTTCACCTTCTAAATACCAGAGAGTATAACCCTGGTTTATGATCGCTCCTCTCCTGTAGGCAGAAGAGTTAAGTCACAAGAGCTGTTAACAAAGCTTTTCATGTGCACTAAATATAAATTCAGTTCTCTGCAGCATTACCCAAATGTTATGGAAGTTCTTATGCGTTAGAATTCTGTGTCTGGGCATTCGTAGTCTGGGCACTTTCATTGGAAGCAAATAAACCTGAAATGCATCACCGGTCCTCCATTTCTCTTTAATGCATTGGCTTCAGCAGCATTGAAAACTTATCAAATGAGCTACTGACTCCCTTGGGGGCCACCACTTCATATAAGTATAAATGAGCCGGGGACCGAGCCAGGAATCTGGGAGTAGTTGAGTTTGCTCCAGCTGGAAATCTCTCATCAGCTTAGATCCTTCCATATTGTACTTTCTACATTTTTCTTCCAAGGACTTTTGATTAGTATCCAACTCTGAGACCTCTTTATGACTGTTTTTGGTGTCAGCCTTGACTCAGTAGGTAGCACAGTCACCTTTGCGTAAGAAGGTCAGGAGCTGTTCCAAAAGCTGGGGAATACAGTTCATGCTGGTACTCCCAGTGCAGAACAAAGAGTCACGCAGGCTCTTGTTTTCTCTCTTTGGATGCAGCCTGACCCTCTGTGATCTCCAGAACTTTTTGTTTTCAGTGCAAAGGGACTATAATGCTATTAGAGTGACTGCCAGAAACCAAGACCCCCTCCAGTCCTCTCAGGAGGATGTTAATGATCCAGAGGCACTACTTCAGAGAGGGGCATGGGAGCTCTCCCCATTGTTCTGATTAATACAAAGACCATAAGCTGTAGGAGCAGAACTAGGCCATTCAGCCCATCAACTCTACCATTCAGTGAGATTACTTATCAGATAGTCCTCAATTCCACTCCCTACCTTTTCCCCGTAATCCTTATTGATTAAAATCTGTCTATCTCAACCTTGAATATACTTAATGACCCAGCCTCAACAGCCCTCTGCAGCAAACAATTCCACAGATTCACCATGCTCAGAAAAAAAAAAATCCTCCATGCTTTATGCTGAGATTATACCCTCTGGTCCCTCAAGTGGAAACAATCTCTCTGTTCCGAAGAGGTATCATGCCGGAATCAAATGTTAATTCTGTTTTTCTCTCCAGAGATGCTAACAGACCTGCTGAGTTTCTCCAGCCCACTTTTGGAATACTGAGTTCAATTCTGATCATCCTTCTGTAGGAAAGATGTTGTTAAATTTGAAAGGGGTGCAGAAAAGATTTACATGCATATGGCTGGGACTGGAGGGTTTGAGCTAAAGGGAGAGGCTTAATAGACTGGGGTTATTTTCCCTGGAGTATTGGAGGCTGAGAGGTGATCTTATAGAGGTTTATAAAAACATGAGGGTCATGGATAGAGTGAATAGCCAAGGTCTTTTCCCCAGGATAGGGGAGTCCAAAACTAGAGCGCATATGTTTAAAGTGAGAGGGGAAAGATATAAACGAAACCTAAGGGGCAGCTTTTTCACTCAGAGATTGGTGCGTGTGTGGATTAAGCTGCCAAAGGAAGTGTTGGAGGCTGGTACAATTACAACATTCAACAGGCATCTGGAAGTGTACATGAATAGAGGGATATGAGCCAATTGCTGGCAAATGGAACTAGATTAATTTAGGATATCTGGTCAGCAAGGACAAGTTGGATCTAAGGGTCTGTTTCCCTGATGTAAGATGCTATGACTCTATTACACAGTGTTGGTTTCTCTCTGCAGTTACCTTGTCAAACTCACTTTGAATCTTGTATGTTTCACTTCTGTCTACTCTCATTCTTCTAAACTACAATGAGTACAAGCTCAAGCCCCTAAGCAAATCCCTCCACACCCTGGATCAATCTAACAAGCCTTCTCTGGGCTGCCTCCAATGACAGCACATGTTTCCTTAGATAAGGAGTCCAGAACGGTTCACAATCTGTGGAAAGAAAGTTTCAGATCCACGACCCTTCTTCAGAATAGGCCCAAAATGTTAACTCTGATTTCTCTTCACAGATGCTGCCAGATCTGCTGAGTTTTTCCAGCAATTTGTGTTTTTCTTTCTGATTTTCAGCTTCTACAGTTCTTTGGATTTTTTGTTTTGGGTTCACAATCCATTCCTTCCAAAGATTTGGTGCTCAATGCATGTTAAAGCAACGTTGTCACTTTATCTATTTATTTTAGTTCAAGCAGTTTGTGAATTCAAATTTTTAAATTAACATCTTAATAATTCATAGTTTTTTTAAAAAATCTCATGCTTTGGATCTTGAAATCATCTGGAATGAGCCACAGAGTGATAGAGCTGTACAGCACAGAAACAGACCCTTTGGCTAAACTCGTCAATGTTGACCAGATATCCTAAACTAATCTAGTCCCATTTGCCAGCATTTGGCCCATTACTCTCCAAACCCTTCCTATTCATGTAGCCCATCAAGATGCCTTTTAAATGCTGTAATTGTACCAGCCTTCACCACTTCCTCTGGCAGCTCATTCCATACACGCACCACCCTGTGAGTGAAAAAGTTGCCCCTGATGTTCCTTTTAAATCTTTCCCCTCTCACCTTAAACCGGTGCCCTCTAGTTTTGGACTCTCTACCCTGGGAAAAGACATCTATTTTAGCCTCTACATGCCTCTCATGATTTTATAAGCCTCTACAAGGTCACCCCTCAGCCTCCAGGGATGCTCCAGGGAAAATAGCCCCAGCTTGTTCAGCCCCTACCTATAGCTCAAACCCTCCAGGCCCGGCAACATCCTTGTAAATCTTTTCTAAACCCTTTCAAGTTTTACAACATCTTTCCTAAAGCAGGGAGACCAGAACTGAATGGAATATTCCAAAAGTGATCTAACAGTGTTCTCTACAGCCGCAATGATTTTTAAAATGGAATCCTAGTTTCTCAGGAAAGCATTGGTCAGTATGTATCAAGTTTAGCTAAAAGATCAAAAATTGGTCTGCTTCTTTTTCCACAAACGTTGCCATTATCACTCAATGTCCACTGAAAGACAGTTCTGATGCTTGTATCTTTGTGGGATTTTACTGTGCAAAAGTGGCTTTATTTGATTAAAAGAAAATCACCTTTGGGATATAGGTGCCACTGTCCAGGGCAGCTTTTATTGGGCATCACAAATTGGTCTTGAAACGATCATGGTGAGCTGCCTTCCTGAACTCCTGCAGCGCATGTGGTATAACTCCACTCAGAGCGAGGTGAGGAAAAGGGATTGTGGGACTTGCACTCAGTCACAGAAAACCAACAACGGTATTGTTCCAATTCAGGGTGTTGTGGTACTCCCATGGATCTGCTGTCCTTGCCTTTCGAGGTGGTAGAGATCATGGATTTAAAATGTATTGTTGAAGTACGTCGGTGAGTTATAGAATTTTACAGTATAGAGCGTGGCCATATGACCCATCGTGGCTGTCCTGGCTCTCAAAATAGCTACCCAGCTAGTCCCACTCTCCAGCCCTATCTCTATAGACCTCTAACATCATCACTTTCAAATATATATCCATCTCTCTTTTGAAATCTCCTGTGGAATCTGCCTCCATCACTCTCCAAAGCAGTGCATTCCAAATCCTAACCTCTCTCTGCATAAAGAAGTTTCTCCTCATCTCACTCCTAGCTCTCTTGTTAACAATTTTGAAATTTTGACCCCCTAGTTACTGACATACCAACTAGGGGAAACAGAATATCTTTCTTTACCCTGTCAAAATTGTTCATTATTTTGAATACCTCCAATGAGGTGACCTCTTAATCTTGTCTGCTCCAAGGAGAATAAGACTAATTCCTCTAATCTTTCCTTGTATCTAAAATCTCTTATTCCTGATATAATTCTGGTAAATCCCCTTTGCACCTCTCTCGGAACTTTAATGTTCTTGCTTAAATAAAGTGCCCAGAACTGAATGCAAGACTCCAAATGTGATCTGACCGCATTGCTGGTAGAAATCCCACCTGCCTCAGACATGTGTCATAACATATCTGAACAGGTTGACTGAAAAATATTTGCACTCTGCTACCCCTGTCAGAGAGTCACAGAGTCTACAGTACAGGAAAAAGGCCCTTCAGCCTTCCATCTGCATCCAATGACTCTACTCCCATTTCCCAGCTCTTGGCTCATAGTATGGATCATGGAAGAAGTGAATGTTGAAGGTGGAAGATGGGGTACCAGTCAAGCAGGTTGCTTTGTCCTGGATGGTGATGAGCCTTTTGAGTGTTGTTGGAACTGTTTTCATAACTGATTTCCCTCTGTCTGTCTTTTTTGGCTGGAAAGCATTAAAGGGGCGTCTTCCTCAAACATGGCCTGAAAATGTTTGAATGAGCTAATGCCTGGGCCATCCTATATACGAGCCAGCTGTTGTAAAGGTTCCTACGTTCCTGCATTCCCTGATAACTGGGCTGCCGTGACCTTTCCACCTGTACTGAGCAATACCTGCCGGGAATGTGTGTTCACCACACTCACTGTCACGATAGACACTAAAAGGTCAGCCACTCGGGTCAGTCGTCCAGTGGAAGAGACCTCCCATCAGAATGAATAGACCAATAAGTAACTCCAGACTGGACATGGGCTGCCCCTTAACCCTCACTGCCCACCTGGGGAACTTCCGTAGTTTGTTCAAAGTCCTATCTGGCATCTTGACTGACACACCTCTTGTCCAGGAAGTAACAGGTCAAAATTGTGCATAGTCAATGAGGAAACAGTTGCTCCAACAACAATTTGATTCATTATCCAGACTCTGTTCAGTACAGCCTTATCTTCACTGGCCGATTTTGAGACTTTAAGACTATTTTTACAAAATGAGTACAGGCCCAGATTATGGCAGAATATTTATCTCTTTGGGAACTGGGTCAGTTTGTGGCAATTGCATTTCAAGGGCAAACTAAATGCATTATGAGAACTGTTTCTCTCTTTCAGGTGATGTCCTTGGACCTTCCATCAATGGAATCGAGGACCTTCTTCAGATGCCTTATGGATGTGGTGAACAAAATATGATCAGATTTGCTCCAAACGTGTATATTTTGCAATACCTAACAGCCATTAACCAAGTTAATGAGGAGATTAAGGAGAAGGCTTTGTCGTATTTGATGCAAGGTGGGTTTTGTCCTTTGATGATTGTGACAGTGGGGCTGACAGCCACATGGGCAGGAGGAGGAATGTTCAGACTGCTGGAAGCCCTGAAAAAAAGGACTGGATAGATCCAGATTCGGGAAAATCTGAAGTATTGGCTTAGGGAGGGTTTTGAAAGCTCGGGGGCATGAGTGGGTGGTGATGGAGTTTTGGAGAGTGGGTTTTTCAGAGCCAGCAGTTGGGAAGTAAGGGAGGTGTACTATCATCTGATGAGATGGGGAGTGGTGTCGTTGTAAAGGGCACTCCCAGTGGACAGTAACACCCCTTTCTTCCCTCCATTTTAAAGCTTCCTTACACAGGTAGTATGCCCACTCCCATGCAACTGCCATACCAGCTGGGGTTTGGTGAGGACAGGGTGGATGGAGCTGCTACCGATCCCAATAACTCTTAATTATTTATTTACAAATGGTGGATAGGTTTCTTATTTTAGCATCTGCCCAACCTCTATTATTGGGTCAATGTGCGCCAACAAAAGTAAGTCAGACTTTGCAAATTCCTCCTGCACATTGTTAAGCCTGTTCTGTCCATTTCTATATATTGCCTTTCTTCCGAAATGGCAGCACAAACATAAGTGCACAAGAAAAACGAGCAGTATTAGACAAGACTGAATGGAGAGCCATCTGCACCTATTTTTTAATTCACTCATGGGACATGGGCTTCGCTGGCAGGCCAGCATTTATTGCCTGTCCCTGGTTGCCCCTTGAGAAGGTGGTGGTGAGCTGCCTTCTTGAACCGCTGCAGTCCATGTGCTGTAAATAGACACATGTTAGGGAAAGTGTTCCTGGATTTTGACCCTGTGACACTGATGGAATGACAATATATTTCCAAGTCAGGATGGTGAATGGCTTGGAGGGAAATTTGCAGGTGGTGGTGTTCCCATGTATCTGCTGCCCTTGACCTTCTAGCTGGAAGTGGTTGTGGGTTTGGAAGGTGTTGTCTAAGGATTGTTGATGAATTTCTGCAGAGCATCTTGTAGATAGTACACACTGCTGCTACTGAGCGTCAGCAGTGGAGAGAGTGGATGTTTCTGGATGTGGTCTCAATCAAGCAGGCTACTTTATCCTGGATGGTTTCAAATTTCTTTACTGCAGAGTGTAGATCTGAGCCGTTGGTTGTAGGATCTCTTAACTCTGTCTATTATTTGCTGCTTATGCTGTTTTGCATGCAAGTAGTTCTGTTTGGTGGCTTCAGCAGGTTGACACCTTATTTTCAGGTATATCTGGTGCCGCTCCTAGCATGCCCTCCTGCACTCTCCATTCAACCAGGGTTGATCCCCTGGCTTGATGGTAATGGTTGAGTGAGGGATATGCCGGGCCATGAGGTTACAGATTGTGCTGGAGTACAATTCTCCTGCTTTTAGCAACCTTACAGCGTCTCGTGGATGCCCAGTCTTGAGTTGCTAGATCTGTTCAAAGTCTGCCCCGTTTGGCACGGCGATAATGCCACACAACACGATGGAAGGTGGGACTTTGTCTCCCAAACGACTGTGCACTGGTCACTCTTACCGATACTGTCATGGCAGATTGGTAAGGATAAGATCAAGTATGTTTTTCCCTCTTGTTGGTTCCCTCACCACCTGCCGCAGACCCAGTCTAGCAGCTATGTCCTTTAGGACCCCGACCAGCTCGATCTGTAGTACTTCTGCCGAGCCACTCTTGGTGGTGGACATTGAAATCCCCCACCCAGAGTACATTTTGTGCCCTTGCCATCCTCAGTGCTTCTCCAAGTGTTGTTCAACATGGAGGAATACTGATTCACCAGCTGAAGGAGGATAGTACGTGGTAATCAGCAGGAGGTTTCCTTACTCATTTTTAACCTGAAGCCATGAGACACCATGGGGTCCAGAGTCAATGTTCAAGACTCCCAGAGTAACTCCCTCCCGACTGTAAACCAATGCTGCCACCTCTGCTGGGTCTATCCTGCCATGGGGACAGGACATTTCCAGGGATGGTGATGGTGGTGTCTGGAACATTAAAACGGTCATAGTTGAGCATGGACTTGAAATACACTTTCCTCCAACTCCCCATCTCCCTGGATCAAAAATCTGTCTACCCCAACTTTCAATCTCTACAAAAGATGGATCAACTACAATGATTTGGTATGGAACCTTCTAAAGACTCACAACCATTTAATTAAAGAAATTTCTCCTCATTTCAGCCCTGAATGATCAACACTTTATCCTGAGCCTGTGCCCTATGTTTTAGATTCCCCAGTCAGCAAAAAAAGTTTTCATGCTGTCTTATTCTCTCTGTCTCTCATTGTTACATTATCCCCTGTCAAACCCCTTCCCAGCATTATGTAGTTCAATGAGATTGTTCTTCGAAACTCCAGAGATTATAGGTCCAATTTGCTCTGTCTCTCGCCATTGGTCAGTTCTCTCATCCCCTGGGACCTACTTATTGAAACTTCACTCCAACACAAGTCTATCCTTCCTATCTGACCCCCTACCATCAATGGTTGGATTCAATTTCCCTCTCAGTCTCCATCCAGTTGTCAGTTTATAATCTTGTTATTCAGGTTACCAAAGGGAGTTGACATACCAAAGATCGGATGGTTCCTTCAGTGCTTTTGGAAATTCTGATCCTTCCGGAAGTACTTGGTAAGAAATTTTTTGGCGCAAAATAACTGAATGCCCCTTCCATTTATACCTCTGGTTACAAAGCTCTCATTCACTTGGTTGTGGAAACAACCCAAAAATATTCTGTTGCACGGTTTATAACTATTTTCTTCAGTTTAATTACTAAAGAAGGCTAAGGGGATTGCTATCAAATGTTAGGAAGGAATGACCAATTCACACGAGTAAATATGAATGATTTTCTTCTTTCTCCCTGTCTCGGTGTCTCATTCTGTCTTGGTCCCTCATTTTCTTACTCTCCTTCACTGTCTCTTGGACCCTTGCTCTCTCATGCTCTCTCTCCCACTCTTTCAGTCTTCCTCACTTTTTCTCTCTTGCTGTTTTGTTCTCTCTCCTACTATCTCAATCTCTCTCTCCCGCTATCTCATTCTCTCTCTCCCCTGCTTTCTCATTCTGTCTGTCTCACACTCATTCTCTCTCCCACTGTTTCATTCTCTCTCTCTCCCACTGTTTCATTCTCTCTCTCACTGTCTCATTCTCTCTCTCACTTCTCATCCTTTCTCTCTCACTCTCTCCTTCTCTCTCTCCTGCTGTCTCACTCTCTGTCCTGCTGTCTCATTCTCTCTCTCCCGCAGTCTCACTATCTCATTCTCTCTCTCTCCCACGCTCTCAATTTATCTCTCCTGCTGTTTCTCACTCTCCCTTTCCTCCTGTCTCATTCTCTCTCTCTCATTGTCTCACTCTCTCACTCTCTTTCCTGCTGTCTCACTCTTTCTCCTTTGTCTCATTCTGTCTCCCTTGCTGTTTCACTCTTTCTCCATTTCTCTCTCTCTCTCTTGTTTTGATGTTGCTGCCATCAGCACTTTACTACAATTTCCTGTTTTGCTCCTGCTAAGCACCACACATCTTACCCTTCATGTTCTCAACAGGGGTGCGTTAGAAAGGACCTCCTGACACACAATTTGCGAATAAATACAATAGCTTCCTTTGCTCCTCCTTTCATACACTTCCTCCTTAAATATTGATGAGGATGTTAAGCAGTTGGCTGCAGATTTTGAAGAGCTGCAAACACACAATATGCACGTTTTGAAGGAAGGAATATCACATACAATGGATGTATAAGCACTGAGTTCCATTACTCACATTTTTAAAAACGGTTAAAGTACAAGTGATTCAAAGATAAACATTGCTAATTTTTGACTGAACTAAGCCTTTTTGTGGTCAGCAAGTCTTGCAAGGCAGTAAGTGACATTGGCAAACCTCTAACATTTCACATCCACTTAAACCAGCCTTTCAGCTAACAGCTTTTCACAGTCTACTGAGATTTGTTTATTGACACTGTCCAGCTCTTAAAGGACTCAAGTTTCAGAAACCATGTTACTGGTCTGGGAAAACAGAGTGTTGCCTTATGTCAAATATATTTTCTTTTGCTGCATCTAACCTTCTTGGGCAGATGACATCACGGTTATGTCAGTAGATTAGAAATTCAGATGCCCAGGCTAATGCTGTGTGGGTAGTGGTTTAAATCTCCATGACGATATTCACTTCTTACATCTGGAATATACAGCTGGTCAAATGTGACCATGAGAGCATTGTTGATTGTTGTAAAAACCCATTAACCTCACTGTTGTACTTCAAGGAAGGAACCTGGTGGCCTTATAAGGCCTGGCCTATGTGTCACTCCAAATGTAGCTGGCACCGAAATAGTTTAGCAAACCACTCAGGCCAGGGGCAATGAGGGATGGGCAACAAATACTGGCCCTGCTAGTGACACCCACATCCCACAAACTAGTAAAGAAAGACTCAAGGCTCTGGACAGCAGTTGACTGACCATAAGGTATAGGAGCAGAATGAGGCCATTTGGCCCATCAAGTCTGTTCTGCCATTTGATCATGATTGACATGTTTCTCAACCTCATTCTCCTTCCTTCTCCCACTGCCCCCATTAATGACTGTCTGCTGAAGCTGTCTCCATCATCCTCAAAGCAGAACATTCCAGGTGCGCAATCTGTTCAATTTGTTTTTGCATGGCAATGGTTTCTGGAAGTGGAAGCCAATATATCTGCACACTGAGATCCTCCCAGTGACTGTGAATAGGAGGAATGTTGTTCCAGGCCATGACATCTCACTGTGTAAAAAGAATGAAGCATTTCCCATCTCACCTCTGGCCACTTGCCTGTAATCTGTGTCCTTTATTCTGATCTCGCTCTCAGATATCAGATGACATGTTTCTGAGTCTTCCCTGTAAATCAATATCTTATATGGGCAGCCCCTGGCTTTAGGTTTCTTCAAATATGGCTTTAATTTTTCACTTGTCGAATCCTTGAGTAACTTTAAGGATTCCTATCAGGCCATCAGTATTCTCAACCCTAGAGAAAAGAGACCCAGACTGTTCATTCTTTCTTAGTCGATACAATCACAGAATTATTACGGTACAGAAGAGACCATTCAGCCCATCGTGTTTACACTGGCCTTTCACACGAGCGTCATTACCTAGTAACAATTTTTTGCCTTGTCCCCATATCCTTACACGCTATTTCTGTCCAAATTTTCATCCAATGCCCCCTTTGAACCTGTCTCCCCCACATTTCTTGGCAGTGCATTCCACGTCCTAGCTACTCATTGAGAGAAAAAGATTTTTCTCACATCATATTTGCTCCTTTTTACACATCGCTTTAAATCCATGCCCTTTCATTCTTGTTTCAATCACAAACAGGAATTTTTTCTTTCCTTTATTCATTAACGAGATGAGGGCATCACTGGCCAGGCAGCATTTATTGCCCATCCCTAATTGCCCAGATAGCAGTTGAGAGTCAACCACATTGCTGTGGGTCTGGAGTCACATGTAGGCCAGACCAGGTAAGGATGGCAGTTTCCTTCACTACATGACATAAGTAAACCAGATAGGTTTTTTCCCAATAATCGGCAATGGATTCATGGTCATCATTAGACTCTTAATTCTAGATATTTTATTGAATTTAAATTCCACCATCTGCCATGGCGGGATTTGAACCCGGGTCCCCAGAACATTGTCTGGTCTCGGGATTAATAGTCCAGCGATAATACCATTAGGCCTTCGTTTCCCCGATTTCTCCCTATCTACACTGTCCAGCCCACACACGCTTTTAAAAACTTTTTATCAAATCTCCTCATGGCCTTCTTCCTTCCATGGAAGAACAGTCCCAACTTCTTCAATCTATCCTGGTCACTGAAGTTTCTCATTTCTGGAACCGTTCTTGTCAATTGCTTCTACACTCTCCAATGCGTACACATCTTTCCTGTAATATGTTGCCCACACTGTGCCCAATACTCCAGCTGAGGTCTAACAAGTGTCTTGTCCAAGTTCAACATCACCTCCTTGCACTTGTATTCAATGCCCTTACAGTTGGTTCTGCTATAACGTGATAGTTCCATTCTTGTGTGATTCATTATGAGAAAATCGCACAACAGCCACATTATTTAAACAAATGAGGCTGGAATCACATCATAGCCAATACATGTAAGGAAAGTTTGATCATAGAATCCCTACAGTATGGAAACAGACCCTTTGACCCAACAAGTCCACACTGACCCTCAGAGCATCCCACCCAGACCCATCCCCCTATAACCAACCTAATCTACACATCCCTGAACACTATGGGCATTTTAGCACGGATAATCCAACCAGCCTGCACATCTTTGGACTGTGGGATGAAACTGGAGCACCCAGAGGAAACCCGGGCAGGAACACGGAGAACGTGCAAACTCCACACAGTCAGCCGAGGGCAGAATTGAACCCAGGTCCCTGGTGCTGTGATGCAGCAGTGCTAACCACTGAGCCACAGTGCCATGGTCTAAGTTCTTCAATTGTGTTAAAGCCAATTCGCATTGAAGAAACGTGTGTTATAGCAGAACCGACTGCATTGATAAAGCCAAGAACACTATATGTTTTATTAACTGCCATCTACACCAGCTCTGCCACCTTCGAAGATCTGTGCGCTTATATTCCCAGGCCCCTCTGCTCCTGTAACCTCTTTAGAATGTATCCTCTGTTTTATCTTGTCTTGTAGTATATTCTTGCAGGCCTGGGTATGTCGTTGTAAACCTTTGCAGCACGTTAGTCTCCATGTCTTTATCTGTTTCATATGGATTAAATGTCTTTTCTTACCTTCTGTAAAGGCTGTCAGCCTTTGTGCTAAGGTGCTTCTTGCAGGCACAGGATTTCATTTACATTGACACGATGGTTTTGGAAGAGACCATTTCCTGGATACTCAGACATCAGAATAAAAACGGTGAATTCCAGGAGCCTGGACGAGTTATCCACTCGGAGTTACAGGGTGGACAGAGTGGACCTGTAACTTTGACTGCCTACATACTGACAGCTCTTTTGGAGGATCAGAATTACATGGTATGTCTCTGTATCCTTTCCTCACAATTTATTATTCAACAAACAGAGAGGCATGTTTAAAAGCTGACTGTGTGTATATTGTGGAATATCCAATGTCATACTTTCATACACAGTGGGAATGTCTGGTGCATCAGAGCTATATACACATTTATTGCTTTACCAGTCTGAGGACGGAGCTGAAATCAGAGTATAGACAGTACTCGATGAGCCCTCGTAAAGCAAAATGTCTTCCATTCGGTGTGAATTGGACAGCACTTACAGCAACCAATTTAAGATCATCAGTTGAATTCACTTCTCATGAGGAGCAAATAGGTTCTTTGTGATCTGTTCTCTATAAGCAGATAGGACATGTTGAAGAGATAGTAGGAACTGCAGATGCTGGAGAATCTGAGATAACAAGGTGTAGAGCTGGATGAACACAGCAGGCCAAGCAGCATCAGAGGAGCAGGAAAGCTGACGTTTCGGGTCTGGACCCAAGGGCATGTTGAATTGTTGAGGCTTTTATGAGTTACCCATGAGCTTGAAGGGCCTACAGCTCATCATTGCTTTCTCCATGGCATTGCCTCAGCCTGTCAGAATCAACTTGTTAACCAATCAGCATCTTTTCTCCTGTAATATAAGCTGTTGTGATTGTTTGGAATTTGGTATTCTTGTATTTGTCCTGTAGAGTGGGCATGGGGACATAGTGGTTAGCACTGCCTCACAGCGCTAGGGTTTGATTCTAGCCTCGGGCGACTGTCTGTGTGGAGTTTGCACATTCTCCCCGTGTCTGTGTGGGTTTCCTCCGGGTGCTCTGGTTTCCTCCCACAGTCCAAAGATGTGCAGGCTAGGTGGATTGGCCATGCTAAATTGCCCCATAGTCTGCAGGCTGCGTGGGTTAACAATGTTAAATGCGGGGTTATGGCAATAGGGTAGGGTGCTCTTCACCAGGTCAGTGCAGACTTGATAGACCAAATGGCCTCTATCTGAACTGTAGGGATTCTATGAGTGCAAGGTGAAAAGTTTGAACTTTAGGCCTGTCATTTCAGCAAAATTCAGGTTCAGTCCTGTTAAGTGACTGTTTACTATTCAATGGCCACTAGTGCTTTGGAGCGCAATTACATCTCTTCCCCACTATTCCTCCCCATACCCATCTGGTGTTGCAGATTTCCCTCCTTACCCCATTCCCTCCATTGCTAAAAGGCCATAAGATTGTATGATATAGGAGTAGAAATAGCCCATTTGGCCCATCAGGCCTGCTGCACCATTCAAAGAGATCCCGTCTGGTCTGTTGATCCTCACTTCCACTTTCCTGCCTTTTCCCCATAACCCTTGATCCCCTTACTGATAAAAAGTCTAACTCAGTCTTGTACATCCAGTCAATCTGTCTTTTCTTGCTCCACCAACAAAATTCAATTTTAGTGGATAATTTTTGACTTTGTTTTTGAAGAAAGTTGAGTAAGGCCGTGAGAAACTACAGAGAGTTGTGACCACAGCCCAGTCCATCACGTAAACCAGCCTTCCATCCACTGACTCCATCCATACTTCCTGCTGTCTTGAGAAAACAGCCAGCATACTCAAAGACCCCTCCCACCCCGTTTATACTTTCTTCCACCTTCTTTCATCGGGCAGAAGATATAAACGTTTGTATACGTTTACAAACAGATTCGGGAACAGCTCCTTCCCCACTGTTATCAGAATGCTGAATGGACCTCTCAAATTTAATGTTGATCTCGCTCTTTGCGCACCTTCTCTGCAGCCGTAACATTGTATTCCTCGCTCTGTTCTATTACCCGAATGCACTTTGTGTGGTATGATCTGCCTGTACTGCACACAAAACAAAACTTATCACTGTACTTAGGTGCACTTGACATTAATAAATCAAATCAAAATCAAATATTCACAAAAGGCTGATAAGGTTCTTTAAACAAAACAAAACAAGCTTGTTAAAACAAATAAACAGTTTACTGGTAAGACCAACCTTTATAGCTGCCCCCGATTGTGTTTGAGTTTGGAGTGGTGAGCCACCTCATTGATCCACTGCAGTGGATGTGTTGAAGCATTCCCATGATAGAAAGTGAGGAGCCATGGGGTAGGGAGGGAACAGGACGGGTCAGGGTACTGCGTGAAGATTCAATGTTACTGCTGCTCCCACCCTGCTTTGTCACAGGGGGTTACAGCACTGTGAGGTGAAACAAGTGATCCGGTTGAAATGCTGGAATGCATCCTGTAGAAGATTCTCAGTGAATGCTGCCGTGTGTCACTGGTCAGGGGGTTGGATATTGAGTGCAGCTTGCCTCCCAGTTTATAATACGTTGATATGACAAGAATGGGCCACTTTAACCTCATGTGTGAAACCCCACTGTTTGATAAAAATGTTGGTACCCAGCCCCAGAAAATGATGGATAACAAATGGAGACAAGAGAAAATAATTCCCATCCATAGTTAATTACTAGAGGCAGCTCTGCGATCCAACACAAATAGCAGTTTGATCTTAATAAAACTGAAAGAGCTGCGGATGCTGTGAATCAGGAACAAAGACAGAAGTTGCTGGAAAAGCTCAGCAGGTCAGACAGCATCTGTGAAGGAAAAGTCAGAGTTAATGTTTTGGGTCTGGTGACCCTTCCTCCGTTCTGAAGACTGGAAGATAGGAGGAGCATAAATAGGCCATTCAGCCCATCAAGTCTGCTTTGCCATTCAATGAGATTATGGCTAATCTGTTAATTCTCAACTCCACTTTTCTGCCTCTTTTCCCCATTCTCTTCCCAATTAAAAGTCTGCCTGTCTCAGTCTTGAATATACTGACCATGATTTAAATGCTGTTTCTTCCAGAGCAAAATTTTAGGCCAGGTGTCAGACGCTGTGAGGTATCTCGAAGCCAAGCTGCAAGATGAAATCAATAGCAACTACAGTCTGTCTCTTGTGACTTACGCTTTAACCTTGGCCAATAGCAGCTATGCATCGCAAGCTCTGAATGAGTTAAACCAACGGGCAGATAAGCAAGGTATGGTAGAAAGTCAGCATCTTGAAATAGCACAAGTTTTATCAATGGTCTGGAATTGTCCTCGATCAGATTTAAAGAGTGGACTTTGGGAATTAAACACTGAACATAGAAAGGCAGATTTGTTTTGGCTGTCTGTCTCTATGTAGTAATAAGGGATTCAGTCATAGAGTCATACAGCACAGAAACAGACCCTTCAGCCCACACCAACCATAATCCCAAACTAAACCAGTCCCACCTGCCTGCACTTGGCCCATATCCCTCCAAACATTTCTTATTCATGTACTTATCCAAATGTCTTTTTAAACATTGTAACTGTACCCGCGTCCACCACTTCTTCAGGAAGTTCATTCGACACATGAACCACCCTCTGTGTAAAAAAAAAAGTTTCCACTCATGTCTTCTTAAAACTTTCTCCTCTCATCTTAACAATACTCCCCCAGTCTTGAAATTCCCACCCTAGGGAAAAGACACCTGCCATTCACCTTATCTATACCCCTCTTGATTTTATAAACCTCTATAAAGTTACACCTCAACCTCTTACACCCCAGTGAAAAAAATTTCCAGTCTACCCAGCATCTCCTTATAACTCAAGCCCTCCATTCCTGGCAAATTTCATCTGAACTCTCTCCAGCCTAATAATATCCTTCTTATAACAAGGTGACCAGAACTGGACACAGTACTCCAGAAGAGGCCTCACCCATGTCTCGTACATAGAATCCCTACAGTGTGGAAACAGGCCCTTTGGCCCAACAAGTCCACACTGAACCACAGAGCATCCCACCCAGACTCAACCGCTATAAACCCACCTAATCTACCCATCCCTGAACACTATGGGCAATTTAGCATGGCCAATCCACTTAGCCTGCACATCTTTGAACTGTGGGAGGAAACCCATGCAGACACAGGGAGAATGTGCAAACTCCACACAGACAGTCACCTAAGGATGGATTTGAACCCAGGTCCCTGGTGTTATGAGGCAGCAGTGCTAACCACTGAGCCACCATGCCGTACAACCTCAATGTATTGTCTCAACTCCAATATTCAAAGGTCTGAGCACTGAAGGCAAGCGTGCTAAATGCCTTCTTAATCGCCCTGTCTACCTGTAATGCAAATTTCAAAGAATTATGTCCCTGGACCCGAAGATCTCTCTGTTCTACAACACTATCCAAGGCCCTACTTTTAATGGTATAAATCCTGCCCTTGTTTGTTTTACTAGAAAGCTTTGTGCCCCTTTGCTCCCTTGGATATCTTGCATTAACAGTGTTCATTGTGGCCCACAGCTACCTGATTCTCTGTTGCCTGTGAATACACAGAAGTGCCTATCTACATTTTGCAAAGGATCATTGACACAACGGACATTGCAATGGCCTGGAGTGGGTTATGGTCACATACGTGATGGTATAATTGCAAATGAGCCTGCGCTCTGCAGATTAATGCAATTGTACCTTCTGTCACACAGAGGTAGAGCTGATGGTAGCGGAGGTTGTAGACTTTAGAAGGTGCAGTTGAGGAACTGACAGATTGCCCAGTTGGTGGTACACTCTGCAGTCACAGTACACTGCTGGTAGCAGGAATGAATGTTAAAGCTGTTGGATGGGGTACTGATCAGATGGACTGATTTGCTCTTGAATGGTATTGAGCTTCTTGATTTTTTTTTAGCATTTTCTTATTTTTGTTCTTTTCCATGGTGTTGCCAGCTGTGCTTTAAGCTGGCAGGGCCTGAATCTCTGGAATTCCTTCCCTAAACATTACCCCCTCTAGTCTCCCCTAAATTGTTCCTCATAACTTACCCCATTGACCTATTGGTCACCTGTCTCACTACCCCTCTTTCTGACTCAGCTTGTGGCCTGGTCACAATTCCCAATGGGCTATTGTTTAAGTTCAAAGCCCTTGCATCAGTAGAAGTTTTTGTTGTTCCAATGTCACCTATTCATTGCAAAGGGAGAACATTTCTATTGCATTTCATTGAATTCCCCCTCCCCAAAAAACTGAGTATCAGCAATATCAATCCTGCTTTATGCAGGAATCAATTCCATCCAATTACTCCATGGATGAAATGGGCCAAGGCAGAACTTTTTATATTCATTCGCAGGATGTGGGCATCTCTGGCTGTATCAGCATTTATTGCCCATCCCTAATTGCCCGGGGGCAGTTGAGTCATCCACATTGCTGTGGGTCTGGAGTCACATGTTGGCCAGACCAGGTAAGGATGGCAGTTTCCTTCCCTAAAGGGCATTATTGAACGAGATGGGATTTTCCTGACAACTGACAGTGGATTCACAGCCATCATTAGACTCCAGATTTTTTTTAATATATGGAATTCAAGTTCCACGATCTGCAGTGGCGGGGATTTGAACCTGGGTCCCCTGAACAGTGCACCAATCATATCTCAAGGCATTCGCCTCCCCACAACTTCCTGTTGACCAGCCTATTCCTGAGTCAGTGTTGCTTATTGTCTTTCTTGCTCGTCACAGATGGTGTCAGGTTTTGGTCGTCTCCTCCGAACACACCCGTCCCGCTGTGGAGCCACCGACCCCTTTCGTCAGATATCGAGATAGCTGCCTATGCTCTGCTCTCACACCTGAGGCAGGGCAAGCTGCTGGAGGGCATTCCCATTATGCACTGGCTCAGTGAACACAGGAACCATCTTGGAGGCTTCTCCTCAACGCAGGTAAACCGCACCCTGATTCTCATCCAACAAAAAAGAAATCAGACAACTGCAGGTGTTGGAACAAAGACAGAAATCACTGTAAGATCTGGCACGCTCTGTGGAGAGAAAGCAGAGTTAAATGTTTCAGGTCCAGTGATCCTGTTCCACTTTCTCTCCACAGATGCTACCAGACCCATTGAGTTTTTACAGCAATTTATGCTTTTGTTTCTGATTCACATCCCTTGTGTATGGATTTGTTAAGGTATATGCAGTAGAATCGTAGAATCACACTTCACAACAGCAGGCCATTCAGCCCACTGTGCCTGTCCTGGTTCATTGAATGAGTGACCCATTTGCTCCACCTCCCCCCATCTCTTTCCCAAAACCCTGTGATCATCTTAACTCTGTCTCCTCTGTTGACCGAGAGAGCACCTTCTCCTCATTTACTCAACAAAGCATCTCGCCACGTTGAATCCCTCTCCACAATTTCTCCTTCACTCCCTCTGCTCAGAGGAGAATAACTGCAGCTTTTCTCAGCTCTCTGCCCAACTGGAGCTGGTTGGGGGTGGGAAGAGGGGTGGTTGTTGTTGGGGTGGGGGAGGGAGCCATGTTCCTGTTGGACACCATTCTCAATCTCATCCTCATCAATTGCGAATTGGCCCACTTAACAGTTTCAGGTCAGCTATTGTTTCGTTGATGTGTGTAGAGGGGAACTCAGCACCAATAATCCGTCATCCGCCATACACCACATACCCCCCCCC